>NC_090378.1:6939243-7253579 GCF_036365525.1 Heterodontus francisci | reverse complement strand
AGAAATAGTGACACATAATTTATACATAAAATCTAAATTTTTAAGAGATGACCTCCTGATTTATGGGATGGATGTTGCCATTACTGCAATGGGGTCATTATCCGAGTTATCCCAGTTCTTGGCAGTGTATGTCTGGTTACATTAACCACATTTATGTGAAATAAGACTTCCAAGAGAATTGAAAAATTAAATTGCTGCTGAAACCCTCATCCATCCCATTGTTACCTCTAGACTTGACTATTCCAATGCTCTCCTGGCCAACCTCCCATTTTTCACCTGCCATAGACGTGAGTTCATCCAAAACTCTGCTGCCAACTCCTAACTTCCACCTTTCACCCGTCACCGCCTCTGTTCACTAAACTACATTGGCCGGGACAGCACCGCCTCAACTTTAAAATTCTCATCCTTGTTTTCAACTCCCTCCATGGCCTTGCTCCTCTGTAACCTCCTCCAGTCTACAACTCTGCGTGATCTCTGCATTTCTCCAAATGTGGCCTCTTGGGTTTCTCCAATTTTCATTGCGGTACCATTAGCCACTAGCAGTTGTGCCAGGGTCCTAGCCTCTGGAATTCCCTCAAATATCCCTATCCTCAATGATGGGGGAGCCCAGCACATCAGTGCGAAAGATAAGGCTGAAGCATTTGCAACAATCTTCAGCCAGAAGTGCCGGGTTGATGATCCATCTCGGCCTCCTCATGAAGTCCCCAGCAGCACAGATGCCAGACTTCAGCCAATTCGATTCACTCCGCGTGATATCAAGAAACGACTGAAGACACTGGATACTGCAAAAGCTATGGGTCCTGACAATATTCCGGCAATAGTACTGAAGACCTGTGCTCCAGAACTTGCCGCACACCTAGCCAAGCTGTTCCAGTACAGCTACAACACTGGCATCTACCCGGCATTGTGGAAAATTGCCCAGGTATGTCCTGTACACAAAAAGCAGGACAAGTCCAAACCGGCCAATTACCGCCCCATCAGCCTACTCTCAATCATCAGTAAAGTGATGGAAGGTGTCATCAACAGTGCCATCAAGCGGCACTTGCTTAGCAATAACCTGCTCAGTGACGCTCAGTTTGGGTTTCGCCAGGGCCACTCAGCTCCTGACCTCATTACAGCCTTGGTTCAAACATGGACAAAAGAGCTGAACTCAAGAGGTGAGGTGAGAGTGACTGCCCTTGACATCAAGGCAGCATTTGACCGAGTATGGCATCAAGGAGCCCTAGCAAAACTGAGGTCAATGGGAATCAGGGGGAAAACCCTCCGCTGGCAGGAGTCATACCTAGTGCAAAGGAAGATGGTTGTGGATGTTGGAGGTCAATCATCTGAGCTCCAGGACATCACTGCAGGAGTTCCTCAGGGTAGTGTCCGAGGCCCAACCATCTTCAGCTGCTTCATCAAGGACCTTCCTTCAATCATAAGGTCAGAAGTAGGGATGTTTGCTGATGATTGCACAATGTTCAGCACCATTCGTGACTCTTCAGATACTGAAGCAGTCCGTGTAGAAATGCAGCAAGACCTGGACAATATCCAGGCTTGGGCTGATAAGTGGCAAGAGCATTCGCGCCACACAAGTGCCAGGCAATGACCATCTCCAGCAAGAGAGAATCTAACCATCTCCCCTTGACATTCAACGGCATTACCATCGCTGAATCCCCCACAATCAACATCCTAGGGGCTACCATTGACCAGAAACTGAACTGGAGTAGCCATATAAATATCATGGCTACAAGAGCAGGTCAGAAGCTAGGAATCCTGAGGCGAGTAACTCACCTCCTGACTCCCCAAAGCCTGGCAACCATCTACAAGGCACAAGTCAGGAGTGTGATGAAATACTCTCCACTTGCCTGGATGGGTTCAGCTCCAACAACACTCAAGAAGCTCGACACCATCCAGGACAAAGCAGCCCACTTGATTGGCATCCCATCTACAAACATTCACTCCCTCCACCACCGACGCACAGTGGCAGCAGTGTGTGCCATCTACAAGATGCACTGCAGCAATGCACCAAGACTCCTTAGATGGCACCTTCCATACCTGCGACCTCTACCAACTAGAAAGACAAGGGCAGCAAATACATGGGAACACCACCACCTGCAAGTTCCCCTCCAAGTCACACACCATCCTGACTTGGAACTATATCGCCGTTCTTTCACTGGCGCTGGGTCAAAATCCTGGAACTCCCTTCCTAACAGCACTGTGGGTGTACCTACCCCACATGGACTGCAGCGGTTCAAGAAGGCAGCTCACCACCACCTTCTCAAGGGCAATTAGGGATGGGCAATAAATGCTGGCCTGGCCAGCGACACCCACATCCCATGAATGAATTTTTTAACAAACTCAATTTCTCTCTCTCTCTCCTTTGGCGCACCTTAAAACCTGTCACCAGTCCTAATATCTCCTTTGATGACTCGCTATCAAATTTTACCGGATAACATTCTTATGGAACATTGTACTATTTTAAAGGTGCTATATAAATACAAGTTCTTGTTGAAATATAATGATATGATAAATGTCTGTTACATTAATGTGACCCATGTTTAACATACTGATAATGTCCATTCTTCTATGATGTTCATTGTGCAACAGACTCCTCTGTAATGTCGCTGATCTTCATTAATTGTACCAATCACAATTTGGGAACTAGTTTACCTATTATATTGAGAGCAAGGATGGAGAAAGCTATGACCTGTTGTGAAATGGTTACTTTTCTCCATTACTTGTTGAGCGTGTGTTTTGTTTTTAGGATAAGGGGTGTTTCTTGTCTGTTTATAATGGGATGGTAAAAGAGGAATTTAGTTAAACTTGGATTGTTTGGGGAATCTAAATTTTTTTAAATTTGTGACAGCCAGGTATCCAACACATCCCCATCAACAGGTTTAACAGTCTCCAATCTAAACTATTGCCAAAGAAACGCACAATTAGAGTTACATGGAGTACACGCTTTCTCCCAATAGGAATGCACGCCACTCTCCCTGGCCTGAAAAACATAAGTGCAAATGAGCCCATATCACGGCCATTCACCATTCAGTGAGATCATGGCTGATCGGGATCCTAACTCCAGCCCCTTATCCTGGTTCCATATCCTTTTATACCCTTGGCTAGCAAAAATCTACCCACTCAGATTTAAATTACCTTAAATTATATAGCATCAACTGCTTTTTGTGAGACAGAGTTCCACAGTTCCGCCCCCTATGGTGTGAAAGTGTTTCCTGATGGCTCTTCCAAGTGTGTGTAGACAACATATATATGTGGAGCTTAACCAGGTAAAACTGTGCTACTGACTATCCCACAATAATCGTAAGCTTGCCGCTGCTTTTCCCGGTTTACCCTACACAATAAGGTACTGGCTTGCAAGGTCAGCAGGAGTTGAGTGGGAAGAATAGCAGACTCCAGTGACAGATACAGATACATGCACATGCACCCACACATCCCATTAATGAACCAAGATAGATGAGCAATCACCAGAACTGTACAGGACAGCTGTCAGCCTCAGATATCGGATTATCAATTGCACTCCAGAGAACCAAATAAGTTCTGCTCTCCCATTGCCAGGCATACAAACTTGGAATTAACTTGACACACGCCAATCTCTGCTTAGCTTTCTCCCAATATTCTCAACAGTTGACCGTTAAATAATTGTTGAGTGTAGGTTTGAGAACTTGCTCGGTGGGCGACAGACATCGAAAACCCTCATGTGAATGGCACAACTCACCATAAAGTATACAACTGCATTTCAATCATTATCCGCTTGACCATAGCATGGAAAGAGACCTTACCCCATTGTGGGGGGGTGGGGGGGGGGGGGGGAAAGAGAGGATTTCACAAGTTAAAGGCACAAAGCCGCTCATTTCTCCGCAATGCAACCAAAATAGATACCGAACTCTGGATAAAGAAGCACACACTCACAAAGGAATTTAACTCCATTTATCCACATTACCTCCTCTTATACCCTTGTTTCGCACAATTCCATCTCAGAATTAAAATTAATTGACCTAACATATACTGTTTTTGTGAGAGTTCCACATTTCCACCACCCTTTCTCTGATGGGGTTTCCTAACTTCTTTCCTGAATGATTTTGATGTTATGTCCCCTTGACTGGACTCCCCCCACTAGTGGGAAACCCCATCAACCCTATCAATTCCTTTTACAATCCAGAAACTTCAATCAAATAACCCCTTAATCTTCTATATTCCAGGGAATTCAAGCTTAGTTTATGTCATCTCACCTCAGAATCTAAACCTTGGAGCCCTGCTAACATTCTGGTGAATCTGTGCTGCACTCCTTCAAATGCCAACATATCCTTTCTAAAGGTGCTGTGCCCAGAACTGTACACAGTTACTCCAGATGTGGTCTATCCAGGGCTTTGTATAGCTGTAGCAAAAGCTTTTCCCCTTCAGATTGTATCCTGCTCATTTTAGAGGCTAACATTCCATTAGCCTTTCTGATTATGTTCTGTTCCTGTCGACTACACACATGGCTCGCAGTTCCTGCCATCCTAGCCCACTATTTCCTCATTCATTTGATGAGCATGTCCCTTCAATGTTATGGAATGCCTCAATGAGCCAGCCACCTCAACGCTTTAAATGTCCAAGTCCATTGCTACGTTCTGGTCACCGATGTTTAGTCCATGTCCTCATGCAAGACCAGGCTCGCTGTGAACAAGTTTCATTTTCCTTCCTAGTCTGAGCGAGGTTGCCCATACCTGTCACAAAAGAATGCCAAATGCAAACTATAGCTACACAACCGCTCAAACAGACGCAACACAGGGTGACTCAAAATAAACTTGAGGTCAACCAAAACTCCGCTGTCCGTATCCTGTCCCATCCCCCCCATCACCCCTGTGCTCGCTGACCTACATTGATTCCCGGTCAAGCAATGTCTTGATTTTAAAATTCTCATTCTTGTTTTCAAATCCTTCCATGGCCTCACCCCTCCCTATCTCTGTAAACCCCTCCAGCCCCTCGCCCCTCCCTATCTCTGTGATCTCCTCCAGCCCGACAACACTCTGAGATGTCTGCACTCCTCTAATTCTGGCCTCTCGAGAATTCCTGATTTTAATCGCTCCACCATTGGCGGCCGTGCCTTCAGCTGCTTGGGCCCAAACTCTGGAATTCCCTCCCTAAACCTCCCTAACACATTCTCTTTCTTCCTAAAGATGCTCCTTAAAATCTACCTCTTTGACCAAGCTTTTGGCCACTTGTCCTCATATCTCATGTGGCTGTGTCTAATCTTGCTTTATAACACTCCTGTGAAGCATCTTGGGTTGTTTTATTAAACGAGGGCAGCTTATAAATATAAGTTGTTGTTGTGGGGCACATTTTGGAGGCTTATCAAGGTAGGAGAGTAATATTGGAATTGAGCTCAGCTTTCCATTTTTAGCCTTTGACTACATCATAGGCTAAAAGTAGAGTAACTTCCTCTACACTGCCCCAACAATGCACCTCATCTGCAACAAACAACAAAGAACAGTACAGCACAGGAACAGGCCATTCGGCCCTCCAAGCCTGCGCTGATCTTGATGCCTGCCGAAACTAACACCTTCTGCACTTCCGGGGCCCGTATCCCTCTATTCCCTTCCTATTCATATATTTGTCAAGATGTCTCTTAAACGTCGCTATCGTATCTGCTTCCAACACCTCCCCAGGCAGCAAGTTCCAGGCACTCACCATCCTCTGTGTAAAAAAACTTGCCTCGCACATCCCCTCTAAACTTTGCCCCCCGCACCTTAAACCTATGTCCACTAGTAACTGACTCTTCCACCCTGGGAAAAAGCTTCTGACTATCCACTCTGACAATGCCACTCATAACTTTGTAAACCTCCATCATGTCGCCCCTCCACCTCCGCCGTTCCAGTGAAAACAATCCGAGTTTTTCCAACCTCTCCTCATAACTAATGCCCTCCAGACCAGGCAACATCCTGGTAAACCTCTTCTGTACCCTTTCCAAAGCCTCCACGTCTTTCTGGTAGTGTGGCGACCAGAATTGCACACAATATTCTAAGTGTGGCCTAACTAAGGTTCTGTACAGCTGCAACATGACTTGCCAATTTTTATACTCTATGCCCCGACCGATGAAGGCAAGCATGCCGAATGCCTTCTTGACTACCTTATCCACATGCGTTGCCACTTTCAGTGACCTGGATCTGTACGCCCAGATCTCTCTGCCTGTCAATACTCCTAAGGGTTCTGCCGTTTACTGTATACCTCCCACCTGCATTAGACCTTCCAAAATGCATTACCTCACATTTGTCCGGATTAAACTCCATCTGCCATTTCTCATCCCAAGTCTCCAACCGATCTATATCCTGCTGTATCCTCTGACAATCCTCATGATTATCCGCAACTCCACCAACCTTTGTGTCATCCGCAAACTTACTAATCAGACCAGCTACATTTTCCTCCAAATCATTTATATATACTACAAACAGCAAAGGTCCCAGCACTGATCCCTGCGGAACACCACTAGTTACATCCCTCCATTCAGAAAAGCACCCTTCCACTGCTACCCTCTGTCTTCTACGACTGAGCCAGTTCTGTATCCATCTTGCCAGCTCACCTCTGATCCCATGTGACTTCACCTTTTGCACCAGTCTGCCATGAGGGACCTTGTCAAAGGCTTTACTGAAGTCCACATAGATAACATCCATTGCCCTTCCCTCATCAATCATCTTCGTCACTTCTTCAAAAAACTCAATCAAATTAGTGAGACACGACCTCCCCTTCACAAAACCATGCTGCTTCTCACTAATAAGTTTGTTTGTTTCCAAATGGGAGTGAATCCTGTCCCGAAGAATCCTCTCTGATAATTTCCCTACCACTGACGTAAACTCACCGGCCTATAATTTCCTGGATTATCCTTGCCACCCTTCTTAAACAAAGGAACAACATTGGCTATTCTCCAGTCCTCTGGGACCTCACCTGTAGCCAATGATGATGCAAAAATTTCTTCCCTTGCCTCCCTCAGTATTCTAGGGTAGATCCCATCAGGCCCGGGGGACTTATCTACCTTAATGCTTTGCAAGACACCCAACACCTCCTCCTTTTTGATAATGAGATGACCGAGACTATCTGCACTCCCTTCCCTAGGCTCATCATCCACCAAGTCCTTCTCCTTGGTGAATACTGATGCAAAGTACTCAATTAGCACCTCGCCCATTTCCTCTGGCTCCACACATAGATTCCCATCTCTGTCCTTGAGTGGGCCAACCCTTTCCCTGGTTACCCTCTTGCTCTTTATATATGTATAAAAAGTCTTGGGATTTTCCTTAATCCTGTTTGCCAATGACTTGTCATGTCCCCTTTCAGCCCTAACTCCTTGCTTAAGTTCCTTCCTACTGCCTTGAAATTCCTCAAGTGCTTCACCTGTTCCTAGCCTTCCAGCCCTTACAAATGCTTCCTTTTTCTTTTTGACTAGGCTCACAATATCCCGTGTTATCCAAGCTTCCCGAAACTTGCCAAACTTGTCTTTCTTCCTCACAGGAACATGCCAGTCCTGGATTCTAATCAGCTGACATTTGAAAGACTCCCACGTGTCAGATGTTGATTTACCCTCAAACAGCCTCCCCCAATCTAAATTCTGCAGTTCCTGCCTAATTTTGTTATAATTAGCCTTCCCCCAATTTAGCACCTTCACCCGAGGACTACTCTTATCCTTATCCACAAGTACCTTAAAACATATGGAATTATGGTCACTGCTCCCGAAATGCTCCCCCACTGAAACTTCGACCACCTGGCTGGGCTCATTCCCCAATACCAGGTCCAGAATGGCCCCATCCCTAGTTGGACTATCTACATACTGTTTCAAGAAGCCCTCCTGGATGCTCCTCACAAATTCTGCCCCATCCAAGCCCCTAGCACTAAGTGAGTCCCAGTCAATATTGGGGAAGTCAAAATCACCCACCACTACAACCCTACCTTTACATCTTTCCAAAATCTGTCTACATATCTGCTCCTCTACCTCCCGCTGGCTGTTGGGAGGCATGTAGTAAACCCCCAACATCGTGACTGCACCCTTCCTATTCCTGAGCTCCACCCATATTGCCTCGCTGCATGACCCCTCTGAGGTGTCCTCCTGCAGTACAGCTGTGATATTCTCCTTAACCAGTAATGCAACGCCCCCACCCCTTTTACATCCCCCTCTATCCCACCTGAAGCTTCTAAAGCCTGGAACATTTAGCTGCCAATCCTGCCCTTCCCTCAACCAAGTCTCTGTAATAGCAACAACATCATATTTCCAAGTACTAATCCAAGCTCTAAGTTCATCTGCCTTGCCTGTTATACTTCTCGCATTGAAACAAATGCACTTCAGACCACCAGTCCCGCTGTGCTCAGCAACATCTCCCTGCCTGCTCTTTCTCTTAGTCCTCCTGGCCTTATTTACTATGCCCTCCTCATTTACTTCACTAGCTGTCCTACTGCTCTGGTTCCCACCCCCGCCACACTAGTTTAAACCCTCCCGAGTGACGCTAGCAAACCTTGCAGCCAGGATATTAGTGCCGTTCCAGTTTAGATGCAACCCGTCCTTCTTGTACAGGTCCCATCTGTCCCTGAAGAGAGCCCAATGGTCCAGATATCTGAAACTCTCCCTTCTACACCAGCTGCTCAGTCACATGTTTAGCTGCACTATCTTCCTATTTCTAGCCTCACTGGCACGTGGCACAGGGAGTAATCCAGAGATTACAACCCTAGAGGTCCTGTTTTTAACTTACTACCTAACTCCCTAAACGCCCCCTGCAGGACCTCATCACTCTTCCTGCCTATGTCGTTGGTACCGAAGTGTACCACAACCTCTGGCTGTTCACCCTCCCCCTTCAGAATGCCCTCTGTCCGTTCAGAGACATCCTTGACCCTGGCACCAGGGAGGCAACATACCTTCCTGGAGTCTCTTTCACGTCCACAGAAACGCCTATCTGTGCCCCTGACTATAGAGTCCCCTATAACTATTGCTCTTCTGCGCTTTGTCCCTCCCTGCTGAACAACAACACCAACCGTGTTGCCACTGCTCTGGCTGCTGCTGTTTTCCCCTGATAGGCCATCCCCCCCAACAGTATCCAAAACGGTATACTTGTTAGAGAGGGGGAAAGCCACAGGGGATTCCTGCACTGACTGCCTGCCCCTTCTAGCAGTCACCCATCTATCTGCCTGCACTTTGGGTGTAACCACTTCTCTAAAACTCCTGTCTATGATGCTTTCTGCCACCTGCATGCTCCTAAGTGTATCCAGTTGCCGCTCCAACCGATCCATGCGGTCTGTGAGGAGCTGCAACTGGGTACACTTCCTGCAGATGTAGTCGTCCGGAACGCTGGAAGTGTCACGGACTTCCCACATCTCAAAGGTGAAGCACTTCACCCCTCTAACTGACATTTCTATCACTAATTAGTGATAGAGCCCGTCTTATATCATTACTTCCTACGCCATCCACCTTTCTAGCCTGTGTCAGCAAGACTAATAATTTAGGGCCAATCTGTACTGACGTTTGGTCAGTTTCATGATGGCAGGCTGTGCCAATCTGCAATAAATTGATATTGTTGAATCAATTTCTCTCAAGACTTTGAGTTGGCAGAGCGAAATTTTCATCCGATGTGTCTGAACTTGATTCAAAAGGAAGGATAATAAAATTTCCACTTTTGAGGCAGCTGCAGAGGAAAGTTTATTTGCAAATGCCACAGCCATTCTTTGCAAGCAAGTCCTAGTTCACATGCAACACCTTCTTGGTCATTTTAAATAGGACCATGACAAATCTATCTGGTGTGTTTTTGCATCTGAGGCTTTTTTCATGTATGCCCTTTACTTCACTAGAGGTTCAGACAGTGCATAAGAGGCCTCAGCTTCACTCCTGTCTTCCCTTTTGTTCATGCTGCCCGTCCTCCCATTTCCCTGCCTCTGTACCTGCTTAAAGCCTGATGTACCTCTTTTTCCTATTCTGACAAAGGGTTACAGACCTGAAACATTAACTCTGTTTCTCTTGCTACAGATGCTGCCTGACCTGCTGAGTATTTCCAGCATCCACAGTATTTTGCTCTATGTATTAATATACAGCAGACTTATCTCTATTGCTCTACCACCATTTCACAGAAGGGTTCCAGACAGTGGGATGGGATTAGCTTTTTCCTCTCCTGAACCAGAGTATTTTACTATTGCATGAGAACCAGTTAACTGTGTTTGGGATGTACCTTCCCCTCTATGGGACAAAATATACTGATAGTATGCAAGTCTTGTAGTAATTTGAGTATTGCTGAAAATAGAGACATTTTAGATTAGATTAGAGATACAGCACTGAAACAGGCCCTTCGGCCCACCGAGTCTGTGCCGAACATCAACCACCCATTTATACCAATCCTACACTAATCCCATATTCCTACCAAACATCTCCACCTGTCCCTATATTTCCCTACCACCTCCCTATACTAGTGACAATTTATAATGGCCAATTTACGTATCAACCTGCAAGTCTTTTGGCTTGTGGGAGGAAACCGGAGCACCCGGAGAAAACCCACGCAGACACAGGGAGAACTTGCAAACTCCACACAGGCAGTACCCGGAATCGAACCCGGGTCCCTGGAGCTGTGAGGCTGTGGTGCTAACCACTGCGCCACTGTGCCGCCCTTTTGAAGCTTTTCGTCTTGCGCTCATCGGGACAACACACAAGAATACCAATGTAAGGGAAAACAACAAATTTAAACAGTATGAGAGGAGTGCTGATTGGTTGGCAAGCGAACTCTGATTGGCAGAGGCATTACCATGGAGAATGCACCAGTTTATGGTGACTGCCAGTTCACTGCCAAGCTTTGTTTGAAATTTAAACCAGGCAGCTGGACTCTGATTGGTCAAGTCATTGCCCTAAGGAATGAACCAACGAATGGCTGTCACTTATTTTGTTCAGCCGAAACAGGCACAATGTGTATACATGTTCTTTCTGTCTGCAAAGAACAGGGCCCTATGTGTTAATATATGTAGCTTCCAGTACACGTAAATGTGCCACACTGCGAGCCCTACTGACAATCTTAAATTAGTAGTCAGTGTAATTCTTAGCACACTGAGGATTATTTAGCAAATGTTATCCAATCGCGGAATCACATCTCATGTTGAACACTGTGTTTTGAGTTTTGCAAGCACGGGCTGGTTGGGTATGGCCTGTCCCTTGCCCATTTCGAACAGCAGAAGGGTCATGTTGTTTGATACGATCCGCCAGTCTTTGGGATGTACGGCCTATATACCTAGCATCACACTGGCATTGAAATTCATATATCACATTACTGATTTGTGTGATAGGCAGAACGTCTTTTTGGCTTCACGGCAGCATCCTGCTAGTGGCGAACACTACACGTGTTGCTACTGCATAGTAGCAGTGTGAAACAGCTAGCATCACCTGTTGCTCAAATTTTTGGGCTACATTACCCTTCCAGGGTAATTTGAGGTAGACTGGGCACCTTTCAAGGCCAAAAATGACAGCCTTAGGCTGGTTCATAAGTTTGCGCGATATACAGCAAGAAATTATCTGATCAGGGTAGCCATTGTCACGCAGGATGCCTTCGATTCACCCTATTTCAGCATCAAGCTTGCACGGTGAACAAATGGCTCGGGTCCTATTTACAAGGTTGCCGATACGGCCAAACTTATAGCATGTGGAACTGTAAGAATCCCAAAGCTTGGCAGTCACCATAAACTGGCACATTCTCCATGGCAACGTCTCTATCAATGAGTTCACTTGCCAAGCAATCAGCACTCTCTTCTCATACAGTATAAGTTTGTTGCTTTCTCTTACATTGGTATTCTTGCAAATTGTCCTGATGAGTGCAAGACACAAAGCTTTTGACAAAATGTCTCCATTTTCAGCAATACTCAAGTTCTGTACTACCTAATGACTCTTGTAGTAATATAAAACACTCCCATGTTAACATTCAGTGCCATATAACTAACAACATGGAAACAGGGAGAGGCCATTCAGCCCCTCTAGCCTTTTCCACCATTCAATTAGATCAAGGCTGATTTGTATCTTAACTCCATCTACCCCCCCCCCCCCTTAGTTCTGTAACCCTTAATCCCCTTACCCAACAAAAACCTAACCAAATAAAAGCAAAATACTGTGGATGCTGGAAATCTGAAATAAAAACAAGAAATGCTGGAACCAATCAGCAGGTCTGGCAGCATCTGTGAAGAGAGAAGCAGAGTTAACGTTTCGGGTCAGTGACCCTTCTTCAGAACTAAAACCTAACCATCTCAGTTTTGAAATTTTCAATTGGCCCCCAGCGCCAACAGCTTTTTTGTGGGGAGTGCGTTACAGATTTCCACTGCACTTTTGCACAAATTTACAACATTTAAAAGCCATTGGGCGGCACAGTGGTGCAGTGGTTGGCACCGCAGCCTCACAGCTCCAGTGACCCGGGTTCAATTCTGGGTACTGCCTGTGTGGAATTTGCAAGTTCTCCCTGTGACCGCATGGGTTTTCGCCGGGTGCTCAGGTTTCCTCCCACAGCCAAAGGCTTGCAGGTTGATAGGTAAATTGGCCGTTGTAAATTGCCCCTAGTGTAGGTAGGAGAATTGTAGGGAATATGTGATTACTGATAGGATTAGTATAAATGGGTGGTTGATGGTCAGCACAGACTCAGTGGACTGAAGGGCCTGTTTCAGTGCTGTATCTCTAAATAAAATAAAAAATAATAAATTGTGCTAGAAGCTGGCCCTGGCCACACCCCCAGGCTGAATTAATCACCACTGGGAATTTCCACCAGTTCTGATAATTTGTGGAACCTCCTTGAAGACCAACAAACTAAGAAAGTTATTTTGAGCACAAGGACGCTGATGGGAATGTTTTACAAGCTTCTGAATGTAACTGTTTTTGAATTTGCTAAGAAACTGATCACTGTACCCCAATCTAAGTAGCAAATGGTTCTGTATACTTTTTAAAAAGCCATTTTCAGTCGATTAAAATCAGGTTACTCACAGGTGGTGGATTGACACTGATTAAAAATGTTTATTTTTTTTTGTGGCAAACCCATTTTCAGTTGTATTCATCAAACTGCACCAAGTTACCACTCTTAAATACATCAAGGAATATTTTAAAAAGCAAACTTTTGAAAAGTATAGAACATATTCAAAAGCTGCCCAATTGTGCTGGTTCATGGCAGAATTTGCATTGAGCAATATGCAAATAAGTCTGAACAGAAACACGAGAGAAAATGGGGTGTAATTTATGCTCTGATTGCCAATTGCACCCAAAGTGGACACTCTACTCATCTCGCTCTCATTTTAGGTTTATGCCCCTTGTTCTGGAGTCCCATCACAAGGGGAAACAGTTTCTCTCAATCGATCCCCACTAACTCCTTTAATCATCTTAAGCACCTCAATTAGATCTTCCACATTCAAGGGAAGCTACAAATGTGGCTACTGCATATCTATGAAAGCACAAGGGTGGGTCATTTGCAGACAAGTTAGTTTAGTTTCATACAATTAAATGGGTGGACTGGGGAGTGAACAATAAGCACATTTCATTTTGATTACACATGATGCAGTAGGTTTTATATTCGATGTTTGAGCTCAGCCACAAAAATGGAAGTAGGCGAACTGAATTTTCCAGAGGAATCCTTACACAATACTAATAACCTCTCTACTGGATCAGTGATAATTGCTTTCTTGGGCAGGAACTTTAATGTGTTTTTAAAAAATTAATCATGGATACGGGCATCGCTGGCAATGCTAGCATTTATTGCCCATCCCTAAATGCCCTTGAGAAGGTGGTGGTGAGTCACCTTCTTGAACCGCTGCAGTCCTTGGGGTGCGGGTACACCCACAGTGCTGTTAGGAAGGGAGTTTCAGGATTTTGACCTAGCGACAGTGAAGGAATGGTGATATAGTTCCAAGTCAGGATGGTGTGTGACTTGGAGGGGAACTTGCAGGTGGTGGTGTTCCCACGTATCTGCTGCCCTTGTCCTTCTCGGTGGTTTTATTACTATAGGACGTTTTCATATGTTAAAGATGCTGGATAAATATAACTTCTTGTTGTTGTTGGTAGAGGTAATGGATTTAGAAGGTGCTGTCAAAAAACATCATGAATCCAGCTTACTATTTACTTATCTTGTTGATATTTTTCCTCACAACTGAGAAATTGATTCAACAGACATTTTGGGGCAGATGTCAATCATTTAATTAAAAATAATTCTTGGCGAGCTATCCTAAACAGATAAATAACTTTTTCTTTAAAACTAAATTTTTATCACTACAAAAATGTGGTCAAAACCTTATCGATGGTGAAAAGCATTGAACAGAGTGTCAGGCAAACCAACCCCCCCTCACCTGCCAAGACTGAAGCACGCATTATTTTGCCACATGAACATTAAAACTTAAAATTGCAAGCCCTGACTGGAAGGACATTTGCATAGTACCAGACAATGTTGAAACAATGGGGACCCAGCAGTTACTTCCCCAATACACAGAAGTGGTCAAACCAGTTTTAGTCACATGTCTAATGGGCTGTTGCAGAAAATTTGAACTTCCAACAAAGGATTCTGAAGAGACTGTCCCATATAAGCAGCTAGTCACATGACTAACCTGCTGGGCAACCCCGGAGGTTTTTTGAATTTGAGCTCCCAACAAAGGCTTCGGAGCAGAGAAGCCTTGGTGATCACGAGTGAAGAAGGCTGTGATCCTGGAGCTGAAGCAGAATCTCTCTGCCTGCCTCCATCTCTTTCCCAGGAACTAAATCTTGTGAAGACACGTAAACTCAGAGAAAAAATCTCCTACGTGAACAAGGTTTATGAAGAATACTGGGCCCCAACGAAACACAAGACCAAATCTTCAATCAAGAACTACAGGGAGATCCAGAAACAGTAACAGGAAATTGCCTCAAACTGTTCTACTTATCTTTTCTTCTGCTCTTTTCTGTCCTTATTTACATGTGTATCGCGTGTGCATGCTAGCGTGGGTGCATCATATATCCATAGGTGTTAACCATATTAGAGTTTAAGTTTAAGGTATAATAAATTTCATCTTTCTTCTTTAAACCACAGAAAGCCTGTTTGTGTTCATTTCATTGCCTTATAATTGGAAAGTTGTGAACAAGGATTCACAAAGAGGGGAGTTCAAAACACATTGTGTTTAAAATTAAACCCTGTTACGATAAGGCCAGGTAAAGACAGCAAAAGACCCCGAGACACATTGCTCACCTGGTCATAACAAGAGTGACAAGTAGCCTGGAAACTCACTGCTTACATCATCTGCTGGGAAGGAAGGTGTCTGGTTACTGAGCAGCTTTAGAAGGAATTCTAATCTCATTAGTCATTACAGAGGAAGTTTTTTTTTTAATGACATCACTTCAATCTCTTTTCCAAAGGCAGCAACCAGCTGTGCCACATCCAAACACACTAATGTCATTGTACAGTGTAGAACAATAGTGAATGCCATTCTTGTCTTTTTATAATCACAAATTATAGGGAGGGTGACAGGTTACTTAGATAGTGCGTTACTTGATGTATTCATCTCTGCCAGAAAATGCCCTGCTCTTACTCAACAGGCTGGACAGTTGCTTAATTTCCGTGCTTAAGTACGATGCAAATGCAGCAGGTCAGGCAGATAACTGGAAGCTTTCACCCACAAGCCGCTGTGCCAGGCTGTCACTCTGCATTGCGTACAAGGTACAGAAGGCTGTGACAGAAATGTACAAAAGTGAGACTGTGTACCCAGTCTGAGGGCAATCAGGTGATCAAAAGAACAGCTTGATAGGGGAGCTTTGTGAAGACTTAGTCCCATTCCCTGAGTCACTGTAACTTGCATTATTTCCCTGTCCCTCAGTACAAGATCGGACTAACATGCCATAACAAAAACCCTGCATTTAAATAGCACCGTTAGCATAGCAATACATTCCAATGCACTTCACAGGAGCGATTAGCAAATAAAATTTGACACAGAGCCATGTAAGCATAGGAAGCTCGACACCATCCAGATTAGCACCCCATTTACCACCTTCAACATTCACTCCCTCCACCACCGATGCACAGTGGCAGCAGTGTGTACCATCTACAAGATGCACTGCAGCAACGCACCAAGGCTCCTTAAACAGCACCTTCCAAACCCGCGACCTCGACCACCCACCTAGAAGGACAGGGGCAGCAGATGCATGGGAAACACCACCACCTACAAGTTCCCCTCCAAGCCACACACCATCCTGACTTGGAACTATATCGCCGTTCCTTCACTGTCCTGGAACTCCCTTCCTAACAGCACGGTGGGTGCACCTACCCCACATGGACTGCAGCAGTTCAAGAAGGCAGCTCATCACCACCTTCTCAAGGGCAATTAGGGATGGGCAATAAATGCTGGCCTGGCCAGCGACGCCCACATCCCATATAAGAATTAAAAAAAGGGCAGAAAAGCTCAGTCTGAATGGTAGGTTTTAAGGGCCGTCTTTAAAGAAGGAGAGAGAGAGAGTGGTTTAAGGAGGCAATTCCAGAGGTCAGGGCCTAGGCAGCTGAAATCATGGCCGTCAATGGTGGAACAACTAAAATCAGGGATGTGTAAGAGACTGTAATTGGTGCAATGCAGAGATTTCGGAGGGTTGTGGAGGTGGAGGAGGTTACAGAGATAGAGAGGAGCGAGGCCATGGAGGGGGTTGAAAACAAGAATATGAATTTTAAAGTCAAGGCATTGGTGGACTGAGACCCAATGTAGGTCAGCGAGGACAGGTGTACTGGGTGAATGAGACAGGGTGTGGTCAAGCTCATTTTAAAATAAATTATACCACCAATCTCACAGGGGAACTAGCAATGGCTAATAAACGCGACCATCACCAACAATCCAACAATTAAAAAAATAGGCGACAAGCAAGCCAATTTGTGGTTGTGTTTGGGGGGTTGGGGGGTTTGGGGGGGGGTGGGGGGCGGGGGAGGGATTTTGTGCAAGGGAGAATAAGGGCTGCAGAGTTCAGAACACTTTGTGAGGAGATTTCAGGCGGAGGAGAGAACTGAAAACATTCAATGTTCAGGTCATAAAAGCATGGACTGGGGTTTTGGCAACAGTGAGGACGAGTTAAGGTCATCAATGGGTCTGATTGTGACAAACAGCAGTCTTGGCAAGGACTGGATGTGGGGGTTTGACATTTCTTGATTACTTGTTCATGTGTGCTTCGAGTGAAATCTTTTTATTGCGAAGTAGATTGTATGACCTTCCAGAGACTTGAGCCAATAATCCAAGTGGAGGGAGTGCTGCACTGTCAGAGGGTCAGTACTGAGGGAGTGCTGCACTGTCGGAGGGTCAGTACTGAGGGAGTGCTGCACTGTCGGAGGGTCAGTACTGAGGGAGTGCTGCACTGTCGGAGGGTCAGTACTGAGGGAGTGCTGCACTGTCGGAGGGTCAGTACTGAGGGAGTGCTGCACTGTCGGAGGGTCAGTACTGAGGGAGTGCTGCACTGTCGGAGGGTCAGTACTGAGGGAGTGCTGCACTATCGGAGAGTCAGTACTGAGGGAGTGCTGCACTTTCAGAGGGTCAGTACTGAGGGAGTGCTGCACTGTCAGAGGGTCAGTACTGAGGGAGTGCTGCACTGTCAGAGGGTCAGTACTGAGGGAGTGCTGCACTGTCAGAGGGTCAGTACTGAGGGAGTGCTGCACTGTCAGAGGGTCAGTACTGAGCGAGTGCTGCACTGTCAGAGGGTCAGTACTGAGGGAGTGCTGCACTGTCAGAGGGTCAGTACTGAGGGAGTGCTGCACTGTCAGAGGGTCAGTACTGAGGGAGTGCTGCACTGTCAGAGGGTCAGTACTGAGGGAGTGCTGCACTGTCAGAGGGTCAGTACTGAGGGAGTGCTGCACTGTCAGAGAGAGGGTCAGTACTGAGGGAGTGCTGCACTGTCAGAGAGAGGGTCAGTACTGAGGGAGTGCTGCACTGTCAGAGGGTCAGTACTGAGGGAGTGCTGCACTGTCAGAGGGTCAGTACTGAGGGAGTGCTGCACTGTCAGAGGGTCAGTACTGAGGGAGTGCTGCACTGTCAGAGGGTCAGTACTGAGGGAGTGCTGCACTGTCAGAGGGTCAGTACTGAGGGAGTGCTGCACTGTCAGAGGGTCAGTACTGAGGGAGTGCTGCACTGTCAGAGGGTCAGTACTGAGGGAGTGCTGCACTGTCAGAGGGTCAGTACTGAGCGAGTGCTGCACTGTCAGAGGGTCAGTACTGAGGGAGTGCTGCACTGTCAGAGGGTCAGTACTGAGGGAGTGCTGCACTGTCGGAGGGTCAGTACTGAGGGAGTGCTGCACTGTCGGAGAGTCAGTACTGAGGGAGTGCTGCACTGTCGGAGAGTCAGTACTGAGGAAGTGCTAAAGTAAAAACAAGAAATGCTGGAAATACTCAGCAGGACTGGCAGCATCTGTGGAGAGAGAAGCAGAGTTAACATTTCAGGTCAGTGACCCTTCTTCAGAACTGACAAATATTAGAAATGTAAAAGGTTTCAAGCAAGAAATGCAGGGAGTGGGGCAAGAGATAACAAAAGAGGTGTTGATAGGACAAGGTCACAAAGAATAACTGACCAGAAGGCCATGGAGCAAAGGCAAACGGTATGTTAATGATGTGCTGAATGACAAAGCATTCGTACAGAGAGAGTGTGAATAGCACCCTCAAGCACAAAGCATTCCAAGAACAACATACAGAATTTTTTTTTAATTTTTAAAATAACAGGAACAGTGGGTAGGCACAGTAGAAACAAACAAACCAAACAAAAAAAAAACTAAAAGAAAATAACCAAATTAATAGAAGAAAAAAAGAAAAACTAACATAAAAAGGGGGTGCCCGTCATACTCTGAAATTATTGCACTGTCAGAGGGTCAGTACTGAGGGAGCGCTGCACTGTTGCAGCTGCACTACTGAGGGAGCACTGCACTGTCAGAGGTGCTGTTTCTCGGATGAGATGTTAAACTGAAACCCTGTCTGTGCTCTCAGCTGGACATAAAACATCCCATGGCACTATTTCAAAGAACAGCAGGGAGGTTTCCCCAGTGTCCCGGGCAACATTTATCCCCCAGCAGCTAAAAACAGATTACCTGGTCATTACCATCTTGCTCTTTGGGGGATCCTGCTGTGCACAAATTAGTAACTGCGTTTCCCTGTATCACAGCAGTGACTACACTTCAAAAAGTACTTTTGCTTGGCCATAAAGTGCTTTGGAATATCCTGAGGTGGTAAAAGGTGTTATGGAATTGCAAGTCATTTTGTCTCGTCATATTGTGGTCGTTACCTTAACGCATTTTTTAAAAAAATTTTGAGAATTGTTCCTAACTTGCCATTCTAAGCTCAGATGGAAAGATAGATAAGGTTGTGAGAAAAATGTGCATCAAGGAATGTGAAACATAGTAACGGTCAAAACATTAATTGCAACCATTCATCTAAATCAGCTAAGAAGTTAATGCAGATCGACCACTAAAAGATAGCAAGATAGCAATGCCACAAAGGTGACTGAGTGCAGTGGGTTTTTTCAAGAACTATTATTGTGAAACTGTTCTACAGGTGAATATGGATACATTACACAGTATTATAATTACAGTATACTGTATTGATGGAGCAATGCACCCAAAAGTTTTGCAAGTTTGAAACAATGCCAATTATGCACTTAATCTTATTCAGTACATTAGCATGGTCTTTGGTCTTTAGCACAAATCCAATAGTGATATGACCGTGATTTGTGCTTACGATCTGCAATGTGTATGAACTGCCAGTTAGCAATTTGCCATATTTTTGGTTAAATTTAATTGTCCGGGTAAAGTAACTTCTTCTTGGCAGTGATTCGCACAAAGAAAATTACTTCAAAATGTAATCTCTTATGGAAATACAGAAAAGCAAATATGTTCTTCAGGGAGCAGAGTAGTTGAAGTTGATGGATTGACTTTGTCGCTAGATAAACTGTTAAAAAAATGTTCTAAATACTGCCTACCTGCAAGGAGGGATTCCCCTTCCCCTCCCCCAAATGGCTAATTTGGCCGCCAACATGGGACGGCCAGACTCATAAAGGAAAATGGCTCCTCTCAGGGTGAGCACAGCTGAAAGTGAGAGGTCCATGGAAATTCTACCAAATACAAGTCACTGCATTCAAAAAGAGCAGGGTGGGTGGGGGAAATAAATAGTCGGATCTCAATTAAGTATATTTGATTGCTGGAACATAACTTTGAAGGCAAATGGTGAAAAGTAAGAAGTTCAAAAGAGATTTAGGGGAAAGTGCACCCAGAGCAGGAAAATGAAGTGGGTCAAAAAAGGTTAATGGAATGTTAGCCTTTGTATTGAGAGGGGGAGAATATAAAAGGGAGGATGTTTAGCTACAGCGATACAAAATCCTGGTTGAACCACATCTGGAGCAGTTCTGGGCACTGCACCTTCGAAAGGATATACTGATCTTGGAAGGAGTGCAGCACAGATTCAGCACAATGTTAGCAGGACTTCAATGTTAAATTATGAGGTGAGATTACTGATACCATGTTTGTATTGCACGGAATAAAGAAGCTAAAGGGGTGATTGGATTGAATTTTTTAGGATTATGAAATTAATTGATTCAAGAGATAGAGAAGCTATTTCCATTGGTGGGGGAAACCTAGGATAATGGGACGTAACCTTTAATTCAGAGACAGGCCATTAGGGAGATAAGTTAGGAAAAACTCCTTCATGCAAAGGGTGGTTGTCGTGGAATGTTCTCCCACAAAGAGCAGTAGATGCTGGTTTAATTAACAGTTTTAAATCTGGGATCAATACATTTTTGCTAAACAAAGATATGTCCCTTTTTTACATGTTCATTTATGGGATGTGGGCATCGCTGGCCAGGCCAGCATTTATTTCCCATCCCTAATTGCCCTTGAGAAGGTGGTGGTGAGCCACTCTCATCTCACCTCTTGAATTCAGCTCTTTTGTCCATGTTTGAAACAAGACTATAATGAGGGCTGGAGCTGACTATCTAACAAGGCTCAATAAAAATGATATTGAGCCAAGACGGGTGGCTGGAGTTAAGATACAGATCATAAAAACATAAGAAATAGGAACAGGAATAGGCCACACTGTCCATCGAATCTGTTCCACCCATTCAATAAAATGATAGCCAGAATTCTACATTAATTTCATCGCTCGCACTATCCCCACATCCCTTAATTCCTTTAGTGCCCAAAAATCTATTGACCTCAGTCTTGAATACACTCAATGACTGAGCATCCACAGCTCCCTGGGGTAGAGAGTTCCAAAGATTCACAACACTCCGAGTGAAGACATTTCTCCTAATCTCAGTCCTAAATGACTGGCCCCTTATCCCGAGACTGTGGCCCTTAGTTTTAAATTCTCCAGCCAGGGGGAAACAGCCTCTCCGCAACTATCTTGTCAAGCCCTCAAAGAATTTTATATATTTCATTGCGACCACCTCTCAGCCCTTTAAAATGCAGAGAATATGGGCTCATTCTACTCAATCTCTCCACATAGGGCAGTCCTCTCAGCTGATGAACCTATGTTGCCACCCCCTCAAAAGCAAGTATATCTTTCTTGGGTAAGGAAACGAAAACTGGACACAGTAGTCCAGATGCGGACTCGCCAAAGTCTTATATAATTGTGTCAAGTCTTGCTTACTCTTATCGGCCAACCTCCTTACACTAAAGGCTCACACACCATTTGATTTCCTAACTGCTTTGTGTACCTGCGTGTTAACTTTGTGATTCATGCACTCCAGTACTTACAGCCTGCCATCCCGAAAATGACCCATTTATTCCCACCCTCTATTTTCTCTGTTAACCAATCCATGCTGATATATTACTCCCAATTCCATGAGCCTTAATTCTGTGTAATATCCTCTTATCAAATGCCTTCTGAAAGTTCAAATAGTTGACATCCACTTGTTCCACCTACCTACCCTACTAGTTACATCTTCAAAAATATTCTAATGGATTTGTCAAACACGACTTCCCTTTCATAAAACTGTGTTAACTGCCTAATCATACTATGATTTTCTAAGTTCCTTGTTACCATATTCTTGATATCAACCATGATCTCATTGAATGGTAGAACAGGCTGGAGGGGCTGAATGGCCTCTTCCTGCTCCTATGTCGCTCTGCCTTTAGGAGCAGTTGATGAGCAGTACGTGACATCTATTCCAAAGTTTGGTGACCCAGTAATTATATTTCCGGTCTGGATAAATCAGACCTCTATTTTTTTCTGGTTACTCTTATTGTCCAGTCCCATATATTGCTCCACACAAATGTAGGAATGGGGGACTTTCACAGAGCTAACAGAGGCAAACATGGGCCAAATGGTCTCCCTCTGTGCTGTATGTTGCTCTGATTGAAGAGATTGCTCGGTGATAGGATGAAAGTTTCCCCGATTGGTCCCAAAATAGGGGGCACCAGAGGTAATGGTGCAGGAGCAGAAACAGCAACAGGGGGAAAGTCCTTTGCAGGTGATTCTCTGGCTGCAATTAGATAAGAATGGAAGCTGGTGAGAGCAGTCCCACCCAGCTGGATGACAGTGGAGAGGCGTTGGAGGAGGATGGTGTGGTCAACCGTATCAACAGCTGCAGACAGGTCGAGAAGGACAAGGAGGAAAGTTTACCACAGTCACAGACACCTAGGATGTTATTTGTGACTTTGACGAGAGCCATTCTGATATTGCGGCAGGGAGTGGAAACCTGATTGGAGGGATTTAAGCATGGAGCTCCGGGAAAGATGTCCACTGATTTGGGAGGCGAGAATATGTTCAAGGACTTTGGAGATGGAAGAAAGGTTGGAGATGGGGTGGTAGTTTGCAAGGATGGAGAGGGGTCAAGGGTTGTTTTTTTGAGGAGAGGGGTGATGAAGGCAGATTTGAAGGGGAGGAGGACAGTACCAGAGGAGAGGGAAATGTTAACAATATCAGCTAATGTAGGGATCTGGAAGGGAGGGTGGATGGTCAGCAATTTAGTGGGATTAGCAGGAGGTGAAGCTGCTGACAAAGAGTAGCTCAAAGAGAGCTTGAGGGGAGACAGGAAAGAAACTAGAGAAAAATGCACGATTACAAGGAAATGCTACTGCATCTAACTGTGTATCTGTATCAGATGCAGTCCTTGATGTGGAAACTCGGTGTTTCAATGGAAGTGTTTCATTGTCCAGAAGAGCATAAAATTCAGTTTTAAAAAGTTTTAAAAAGAAGTACAAGTGAGGGGAGAATGTATAATATAGACCAAAGGCCGATCATGATATCATAGTAATCATGTTAATGATAAATAACCCATTTATACAGATTTGTATGGCCAGGCTATAGAATGAAGTACAAATTGATTATTTATTGAAATGTTGCCAAATGCATGCTAAAAATTGGGATTAGATCTAAACACAAGGAAATGGATGCTCATTCAACAAGTGGATTTGCATAGTACTGTTGTACACAAGTAAACCAGCCTATCGACTGAAACTGTTTTTGGGATTATCACAATTGCAACATCATTCTACTTCACCACCACCTCTCTCGACTCCTCCACTGTTGCTAAATTGTCAGTCCACTTGTCCGACATCCAGTACTGTATGAGCAGAAATTTCCTCCGATCAGATATTGGGAAGATCGAAGCCATGGTCTTTAGTTCCCCGCTACAAACTCCGTTCCCGAGCCATCGACTCCATCCCTCTCCCTGGCAACCGGCTGAGGCTGAACCAGACTATTCACAACCTTGGTGTCATATCTGACCCCAAGAAGACACATATCCACGCCATCACTAAGAAAGACCATCTATTTCCGTCTCCGTAACATTGCCCTGCCGTAGCTCATCTGCTGCCAGAACCCTCAGCGATGTTTTTGGTAACTGTAGACTTGACTATTCCTGCACACTCCTGACTGGTCTCCCACATTCTACCTTCCATAAACTTATCATCCAAAACTCTGCTGCCCATGTCCTTTCTTGCACAAAGTCCCATTATCCTATCATCCCTGGGCTCACTGACCTACATTGGCTCTCAGTCAAGCAATATCTTGATTTTAAAATTCTCATCCTTGTTTTCAAATCCCTCCCTATCTCTGTAATCCCCTCCAGCCCCTCACCCTCCCTATCTCTGTAATCTCATCCAGTCCCACAAACCTCCAAGATGTCCACACTTCCAATTCTGATCTCCCGAGCATCTCCAATTTCAATCACTCCACCATTGGCAGCCGTGCCTTCAGCTGCCTGGGGCCCGAAGCTCTGGAATTCCCTCCCTAAACCTCTCTGCCTTTCTACCTCTCTCTCCTCCTTTAAGATGATACTTAACACCTACCTCTTTCACCAAGCCTTTGGTCATCTGTCCTAATATCTGCTTCTGCGGCTCAGAGTCAGATTTCGCTCTATAACATTCCTGTGAAGTACCTGAGGTCATTTTATTATGCTAAAGATGCAATGTAAATGCAAGTTGTTGTTGCAATTGTGGAACTTCCAGAGAATAAAAGATTTGTCTGTTACGATACTGAAACAGAATTTCTTTTCACTTCAAATCAATTCCCCAGTGTTCTACAATACATTGAAATATATGAAAAGAAAATTCTGTGATATGTATCAGTCACTACTCCACTGTACTGTACCATGTTATCTTTTTGTATGATTCTATGGCAGAGTGCTTTCTACCGACATAAATTTGCCAGCAACTGAGGTAATGGCACACTACAGTGTCTTGGCAATCAACGCACTATTGTCAAAAGTTTACTCTTGGTGATAGCATTGAGGTAAAATCTAGAGTTGTACATTTCTGGAGTACATACTTGTGGCACTCTTCGTGCAAATCAAATAGCCCTGAGCAACTCTCAAAACAGATTTTGACTCCAGTTGATTGCAATGTTACCCCATTACATGGGCATTTTGTACCTGTCATCTATCTACAGACATTTCTCCTTTGACTGTAGCTATATCTGCTAAAGGCAACATTTTACAGAACGTCAACACAAGAGCAAAGTCCTGCGGATGCTGGAAATCTGAAATAAAAACAGAAAATGCGGGAAATACTCAGCAGGTCTGGCAGCATCTGTTGAGAGAGAAGCAGAGTTAACATTTCAAGTTGGATATGACTCTTCTGCAGAACTGGTGCTGACAGCTCACTGAAATTATTACCATGAGGTCTGAGGTCTAATTTCAGGCCAACCTCAGGCCTCCTGGGTTCAGACATGCGCTGGAATTGCTATAGCATCCTCACCTCGTCTTTCTTATTCTCTACCATCCAAATCTTGACCAGCTGGGATCAGAGTTGTCAATCCTGCAGGATTGACCTTGTGTCTCCAGGAGTTGAAGATTAATCTCCAGGAAACTGCGGCGAGCAAAGTCCGAGGAGAAAAATCATTGAGCGGTTGAAGTTTTTTCCCCATGTTTTCTTTGAATACCGGAAAAAGAGGTGAGGGAGGGGGCCTGAATGGGACTGGAACACGGAATGTTCAACACACCCCACAAAAAGACAGGCATAACTAGGACCCATGCAGGTATCCATAGCAACACCTATTATTTAAAGGAGGTGAGTGGGGTTGAAGGAGAAGTTGTTCAATGTAAGAACAAGTTCAGACAGGCAGAGGAGGGTGGTGGTGGATGGGGACTGGTTGGCTCTCTGTTCATGGAAGAAGCGGAGAGCCCTCAAACCGTCCTGGTCGCGGACAGAAGTGTAGAAAGATTGGACGTCCACACTGAAGAGGCGGCGGTTAGGGCCAAGAAACTGGAAATTGTCATAGAAACATAGAAAATAGGAGCAGGAGTAGGCCATTTGGCCCTTCGGGCCTGCTCCACCATTCAAAAAAGATCATGGCTGGTGGTCTAATTCAGTACCCTGTTCCCACTTTTTCCCCACATCCCTTGATCCCTTTGGCATTAAGAAATATATCTATCTCCTTCTTGAATATATTTAATGACTTGGCCTCCACTGCCTTCTGCAGTAGAGAATTCCACAGGTTTACCACCCTCTGAGTGAAGAAATTTCTCCTCATCTCGGTTCTACATGGCATTCCCCATATCCTGAGACTGTGACCCCTGGTTCTGGACTCCTCAGCCATTGGAAACATCCTCCCTGCATCTAGCCTGTCTAGTCCTGTTAGAATTTTATAGGTTTCTATGAGATCCCCTCTCATTCTTCTAAACTCTAGTGAATATAGGCCTAGTCAACCCAATCTCTCCTTATACACCAATCATGCCATCCCAGGAATCAGCCTAGTAAATCTTCTTTGCACTCCCTCCATGGCAAGAACATCCTTCCTCAGATAAGGAGACCAAAACTGCACACAATACTCCAGATGTGGTCTCACCAAGGCCCTGTACAACTGCAGTAAGACATCCTTGCTCCTGTACTCAAACCCCCTTGCAATGAAGGCCAACATACCATTCGTCTTCCTAATTGCTTGCTGCACCTGAATGCTTGCTTTCAGCGACTGGTGTACAATGACACCCAGGTCTCGTTGCACCCCAACCCCCTTTCCCAATCTATCTCCATTCAGATAATAATCTGCCTTTCTGTTTTTACAACCAAAGTGGATAACCTCACATTTATCCACATTATGCTGCATCTGCCATGCATTTGCTCACTCACCCAACTTGTCCAAATCACATTGGAGCCTCTTTGCATCCTCCTCACAGCTCACATTTCCCTCCAGCTTTGTGTGCAAACTTGGAAACGACATAGGGTTTCCGAAGAGTCATGGATGTAGATGGGAAGAGACTGGACCAGGGGAGAAAAGATAGATTCAAGATAGGAAGAAATAAGTTCAGTGGGGCAGGAACAGGCTGAAATGATGGGTCTACCAGGACAGTCCTATTTGTGGATTTTATGAAGGAGGTAGAAGTGGGCTGTCCGGGATTGTGGGACTATAAGGTTGGATGCTGTAGAGGGAAGATTTCCAGAGGAGATGAGGTCAGTGACAGTCCTGTGGATAGTAGCTTGATGTTCTGTGGTGGGGTGATGGTCCAGGGGAAGGTAGGAAGAAGTGTGAGAGACTTGGCACTCAGCCTCTGCAAGGTATTTCCAGCAATTTCTGTTTTTATTTCAGATTTCCAGCATATGCAGTATTTTTCTTTTATTTATTCTTTGAATACAACTGGTACAAGGACACCCAGGTCTCATTACACCTCCTCCTTTCCCAATCTATCACCATTCAGATAATAATCTGCCTTTCTGTTTTTACAACCAATGTGGATATTTATAAATATGAGAGAAATACTACAAGCCGATGGGCTCTGCAAATCATAGTAAAGCTGATAGGGCTGGTGGAGTGACAGGCAATATTTAACTTTATCCCACAAAATTACTTAACATATCTATTCACATGTAAGAAGTGGGTCACTGGTCATGTGAAGGGCATAGTTTATTTTTTTCCTGCTTGATTATTTGAGTGCCTCAACCTGATGGATTGATGCATTGACATATAAATAGCATCTGTGCACTTTAGTTGATCTCTGGTTTGTGAATGGCTTGTATTGACGTTGGGCACCTATGAATCTGTGGGCATGCACTAATGTCAATGTGTGGGGCACTTTATGACAGTTCATTCAGCGTCAGATTGGATGAAGTTAGTTTATTGTTGGTGAGCATGCCTCACAGGTGAAAAATCAGCCTCTGCAATATTACTAATTATACCAAAAAAAAGCTGTTGAATAACATATCAAGAATCATCCAATCAGATAAAGTGTCTGTTTGCTTTCCGATTGGCTGTGGGAAGGCACAAGGATGGGTGATGTAAAGATCCCCTGGCACAATTTCGAAGAACAGGGGATTTATCCTCAGTGTCCTGAGGCAAATATTCATCCCTCAACCAACATCATTAAAACAAATTATCTGTTCATTATCACATTGCTGTTTGTGGCAGCTTGCTGTGCACACATTAGTTTCCGCATTTCCTACGTCACAATAACGAGTACACTTCAAAAAGTACTTAATCGGCTGGAAAGTGCTTTGGGATGTCCTGAAAGGAACTATATAAATGCAAATCTTTCTTTCTTGTATTGATTCCATTGATGGTGCAACTTTAAATCACTGAGTCTCAGTTGACTGTGGTAAGTACATTTAACAGACAGGCAGACAGATTGATATAGGCATCTGTTTTTCACCATCTTTTCTGACACATTGATGTTAATAGAGATATCAGTCTAACAATGGTGAAATTATTAATATAGTAATATAACAATGGCCCCAGGAGGCTGGGCATGGGGGCGTGGCCAAACAATGTCTCTGCAACAGTGCAAAAGTAACTGGGTAGATGGCTAAATAAACAAACATATTATAAAGCTGTGTTAGGATTATCTTTTAACCTTGTTCAACAAGGATGTTTGCTAAAATGCATAAATTTAAGAATTGTGTGAAAATAGGTGGGGGGTTTTTTTTAAACATAGTGAATCATTCTATGGTAAAATAGTTTGAGCAGGAAGTAAAAGAGTCAGACTGGACGACTGGCCTATGAGCAGCTCTAAGCACAAACAAGTGATAACAGACAGAAACAAAGAATGGGGATGCTGACTAAATTTGAAGGCTGATGTGTTTCTAGAGAACACATTGTGTACAGTTTTGGTCTCCTCATCTAAGGAAGGATATACTTGCCACAGAGCGAGTGCAACTGCTGTTCACCAGACTGATTCCTGGGATGGCGGGATTGTCTTATGAGGAGAGATTGCAGAAACTGGGCCTGTGTTCTCTAGAGGTGATCTCATTGAAACTTACAAAATTCTTACAGGGCGTAACAGGGTGGATATAGATAGGATGTTTCCCCTGGCTGGTGAGTCCAGAACCAGGGGACACAGTCTCATAATAAGGGGTAGGCCATTTAAGACCGAGATGAGGAAGAATTTCTTCACTCGGAGGATGGTGAATCTGTGGAATTCTCTACCCCAGAGGGCTGTGGAAGCTTAATCATTGAGCATGTTCAAGACAGAAATCGATAGATTTCTAAATACTAATGACATCAAGGCATATGGGGATAGTGGGGAAAAATGGCACAGAGGTAGATCAGCCATGATCTGTTTGAATGGCGGGGCAGGCTTGACGGGCTGAATGACCTATTCCTGTTCCTATGATCATGGGGAAACAGTCCTTAGCATGCTCTAAGGGCATGATAAGGGTGGGCTTTTCTCCATGGTTTGAATAAAGAATTGGATTTACTATTGGGCACCTTGTGTTAAAGGGGAACCTCTATTGGACGATGAGGTCTTGTCAATCATGACCCCAGGTCCGCCCCTGAAAAAGGGTATAAAGGCAAAAGGTTTGGAAGGGCACTAGTGTAGTAGCATGTGACGGGGAGGACTCCCAAGAGTGGATCTATGCTGACTTCTGTCTAATGCTCGGGTATTTTGAAAAGACTCTGAGAAGAAGTAAGGTACTGAGAAGAAAAAAGGAAGAGAACAAGAGCTGTTTGCACCAGCCAGTCGTCCTGGCTAATCTAGATCAGTACTTGCTACTTATCACAGTTGTATGTTTTTGCTGTATAACTAGTGTGTTATATCTCGTTTTAAACTCCGATTAAACTCAACATACCCACCAGACTGGTTGCAGCTGATCCTGTGTTTCAAAGAGGACAAAGATAACAAAAGAGGAGAGGTGGAGAGGTTTAGGGAGGGAACTCCAGAGTCTTGGGCCCAGGCAGCCGGAGGTACGGCTGCCAGTGGTGAGACTTAGGAAGTGGGGTGTTTGTACAAGAGGCTAGATTTGGATGAGTGATAAGGTCTTGGAGGGCTGTAGAGCTGGTGAAGGTTACAGAGATAGGGAGGGGCGAGGACACGGATGGATAGAAACATGAAGAAGATGAGATTTTTAAAATTGAAACATAGGAGGACTGTGAGTCAATGTAGGCCAGAAAGCACAGGGGTGATGGGTGAACGGGACTTGGTGCCAGTTAGAATACAGCCAGCAGCGAATGACCTCAGGTTTAGGGAGTGTGGAAGACAAGAGAAGATATCCAGGAAAGTGTTGGAATAGTTGAGTCTAGAGGTAGCAAAATCACGAATAAAGTGTTTCAGTGAAAGCATCGAAGATGGGTTGAAGCAGGGGTGGAGATGGGCAATATTAAAAAGGTATAAATATAATGGCAGCTCATCCTCAAAAGTTACAGTGAAATCAAATAGCATCTCAACATTACATTTATTTCATAAGCCTACACATCCAGACAACTATGTGTCCATTTCAAATATTGGGCAATCTAATTTGGAGAACAAGATGCCTTTGTTTTGGGAAAAGTGCAACTTTTGATTTCTCAACTAGAATTCTGGTTGTGCAATATCCTTTTCAAATAGCTTCCCGATTCCCTTTTAATGTGTCAGCCTTGCCTCAGTGGTGGCACTCTCACTATTGTTATGACCTGGTGGGTGATGGCATGACTAGTTTCCATTGTTCACCTGCCAACTGACCACAGCAAGAGTTTTTGTTACTAGTTTAGTTTAGTTTAGAGATACAGCACTGAAACAGGCCCTTCGGCCCACCGAGTCTGTGCCGACCATCAACCACCCATTTATACTAATCCTACACTAATTCCATATTCCACCACCTCCCCCTATATTTCCCTACCACCTACCTATACTAGGGGCAGTTTATAATGGCCAATTTACCTATCAACCTGCAAGTCTTTTGGTGGTGGGAGGAAACCGTAGCGCCACTGTGCCGCCCCTTGTGTTAAAACTAGTGTTTTAACCCTTTGTGTTCCATTTGTGAAATAACCACACAGATAACAGGTTTTCTGGTAGGTAAAAAAAGATAACTATTTATTTTAAAACAAATCCCGAAATGATTGCAACACTATGTGCACACGCATTCACCCTCACATGCACTCTCAAGAATCCACAGATAGAAAAGTACAAGGTAAAAGGTATCCAGAGTTCAGGTTGTAAAAGTCTGTTGTTTCAGGAATAACCTGTGGGATGCCCTCGGGAGGTGAATTTTAAAGTCGAAGGCCTGTTTGCTGGTTGACTGGTATTCGTTGGGCTGTTACTGTCTCCGGGCAGTTCCCTTTGGGTTGAAGATGGTGCTGATGTCTTAGGTCAATTCACATCAATAGAAAAGTCATTTTTACAAAGGCACTCTCTTAACTCTGCTGTCGCTAGCTTCCAACTTGTCGCAGCAGGGTTCAACTGTTCAATTGGCTGGAAATGATCTCTCGCTCGCTCAGCCTTGCTGAATTCAAGATGGCATTTTGTTGCACTGTGTGGCTGAGGAGAGACCAGACTGATATTGTTGTCTGTAGTCCTGTCCTGTAAAGAATCCCCTTTGTTACTCAAACCTATTATCTTTTCAGGTGAATTTTACAAGGGTTGGCTTCGCCCATGTGACTTCAGGTTTCGGTCCTGGCTGGACTTGACGATGGCCCCATTCTGAGAAGATGAGGTTGGTTCAGTCTCCATTATAATGGCGATTATTCAGAGACGAGAAGTCTGCGAAAGGTTTTGTCCTATTGTGTTTTGAGTATGGCTCACCTCCAAGTGTGATTATCTATTGCATTTCCATGCAGGCGGGGCTTAATTGCTTTTCTGTCTTATTATACATGGATATGATCACCAGAGCTGGCGGGCAGCCATAAAGGCGGGGCTAAAGTGTGGCGAGTCGAAGAGACTTAGCAGTTGGCAGGAAAAAAGACAGGAGCGCAAGGAGAGAGCCAACTGTGTAACAGCACCGACAAACAAATTTTTATCTGCAGCACCTGTGGAAGAGTCTGTCACTCTAGAATTGGCCTTTATAGCCACTCCAGGCGCTGCTCCACAAACCACTGACCACCTCCAGGCGCGTATCCATTGTCTCTCGAGACAAGGAGGCCAAAGAAGAAAAGAAGATACATGGATATGGATTTGAGTGCAAGAGATGTTGAGACTCATGGGTCTTGTCCTCCATTTTGTTGACAGCTCATGTACCAGTCTTTTAAAAAATGTTCCAATTTTTATAAGTCTTCAGTTTGGTTCTGTCCTGGTTGCACTTCACATGAGCATGACACTATGAACATCAGGAACAGGAGTAGGCCATTCAACCCCTCAAGCCTGCTTCACCAATCAATAAGATTGTGGCCTTAACACCACTTTCCTGCTTGCCCCCTATAAACCTTGACTCCTTTATAGATCCAAAATCAGTCTAACTCAACCTTGAATATATTCAATGACCCAGCCTCCACTGCTCTCTGGGGAAGAGAATTCCAAAGATTAACAACCCTGAGAGAAGAAATTCCACTTCATCTCTGCCTTAATTGGGAGACCCCTTATACTGAAACTGTGCCCCCTCGTTCTAGATTTCCCCTCTCAGCATCGACCCTGTCAAGCCCCTTCAGAATCCTATACGTTTCAATAATATCACCTCTCATTCTTCTAAACCTGAATGAGTATAGGCCCAACCTGCTCAACCTTTCCTCATAAGACAAACCTCTCATCCCAGGAATCAACCTTGTGAACCTTCTCTAAACTGCTTCCAATGCAAGTATATCTCCTTAAATATGGAGACCAAAACTGTATGCAGTACTCAATGTGTGGCCTCACAAACACCCTGTTTAGCTGTAGCAAGACTTCCCTACTTTTATACTCCACCCACTTTGGCAAAGGAAGGTTACAGATTCAAGCCGCACTCCAGGGAATTTGAACTCAAAATCTAGGCTGACAATGCAGTGGTACTGAGGGAAGAAAAGACTTGCATTTATATAGTGCCTTTCACCATCTCAGCACAACACAAAAAGTGTTACAGCCAATGGAGTTATTTTGAAGTGTAGTCACTGTTGTGATGTAGGAAACGCAGCAGCTAATTGCACACAGCAAGCTCCCACAAACAGTAATGTGATAATGACCAGATAATCTGTTTTAGTGATGTTGTTTGAGGGAGAGATATCACCTAGAATACCAGGGCGGCTATTACGTAACTGTGCACATAATCCCACACAAGTATATTTCAAAGATGGGCGTTTTGTTCCGTGAAATGAATTGCTTCATCTCGTTAATGATCATTTTTTTCCCCCCAAACACAGCTGAGACATGTAGACACCATAAATTAGGTAAAGAAAATTAGTCACTTCTGAGTGGGAGGAAAAACTTGGTTTAAAAAAGACCATGTCTACATTTCTCATTGTCCGAGACCCAGTGTTGTTTTATATAGAAACTGCCCTCTACACTGGACCGCAGAACAGGACAACAAGCATTTGGCGTTTTAACTAGTAGAGGATCCTTTAAGGCTGTACAACAAGTCGACAGAAAATGATGGGACCTAATTTTTCACAGAAATCATGGTGAAACCAAACAGTGGATCAATATTAAATTTCAAAAAATCCCAGAAATTACAGCAGTGAAGAAAAGTATCCAGCTCTCCTGTCAACCACTGAGTCTTCACTGACCATTGCCTGCTCCTTTGTAAGGATTATAGGTCTTGGCATCTATATATCCATGTCAGTTAGTGACGCAACCTGATTTATCAGAACAAGGCGTGTTTCTTTTGCGAAATGATGCAGTATTTGCTTTTACAACAGGAATTTTTGCTGTGTAATTACCTTCTCAAACAGCTCTCGAATTTCCTTTTAAATTATACTATAGGCTGTGCCCCAATCAGCCACTCATGGCAATGCATTCCTTGTTCGAATGACCATCTGTTGACAAATAAATGCTAACTTCCCATGCTATTTCTGGTTTACCAACTCAACAATCTTTTGCTGTTCTCCCTTTCAAAGATCATAATTGGGAACCTCTATTAGACCCAAACTAGTCCTTAATTTTCTCTGTTCCAATGAAAAAAAAAATCATTTTGCCAACTTTCATAACGATAATATGCATCCTCACTTTGTCTCCCCAGTATCTTCCTTAGAACACGTGACGTAGATCTGTGTGCAATACTTCAGCTGAAGCCTAATTTGTTTACATTTTAGAAATCATCTCTGGAATGTCTGTTCAACTTGTTCCGACCAGGTGAGCAATGTGTATAGGAGTCTTTTGCTGTCTTTACCTGGTCTTACTGTAATAGAATTTAATTTTAAACACAATGAGTTTTAAGCTCCCCCTTTGTGAATCCTTGTTCACAACTTTCCAATTATAAGGCAAAGAAATTAACAAAAACAGGATTAAAGATGATGAAATGTATTAAACCTTAAACTTAAAAATCTAATACTGTTCACACCTATGGATATACAATGCACCCCCAAACGCAATATAAACATGCAGATAGGGATAGAAAAGAGAAGAAAAGATAAGTAGAACAGTTTGAGGCAATATCTTGTTATTGTTTCTCAAGCTCTCTGTAGTCCTTGATTGAAGATATAGTCTTGCATTTCGTTGGGGCCCAGTAGTCTACTTAAAAACCTTTTCACATAGGAAACTGTTCTCTCTTTGAGTTTCACCTGTGTTCACAAGAGTCAGTTCTGTGGGAAGAGATGAAGCAGGCAGACAGGAGAGATGTTCTCAGTCCCAAGAGAGATCTTTACTCCACGAGCACACGGGTTTGTCTCTATTCAAATCAAAAACAAAACCTCCCAGGTTGCCCAGCAGGCGAGTCATTTGACTAACTCCTTATATGGAACAGTCTATTCAAAATCCTTTGTTGGATTCTCTGCAACAGCCATAGTCATGTGACTAAAATACAAATTCTCTGCAACAGCCATAATCATGTGACTAAAACTGGTCTGACCACTTCTATAATAAAAGCAAAATACTGCGGATGCTGGAAATCTGAAACAAAAACAAGAAATGCTGGAATCACTCAGCAGGTCTGGCAGCATCTGTGGAAAGAGAAGCAGTGACCCTTCTTCGGAACTGACCACTTCTATGTTTTGAAGTCCCCCTTGTTTCAACATTGTCTGGTACTATGCAAATGTCCTTCCAGTCAGGGCTTGCAATTTTTAAGTTTTTGTTCATGTGGCGAAATAATGTGTGCCTCAGTCTTTGGGGGGGGGGGGGGGGGGGGTGGTGGTGGTTGCCTGACAAACTTAATACAATGATAAATAAAGCTTGGTGAGTTCCTTTCATTGCTCAACAAGTGTTAACTGGAAAATTTGAAGGAAGAGGCTTCAGGGACTGAATGACCTACTCCTGTTCCTAAATAGAAGACGTTACATTCCATATCTAAAGAGTCAAAAGAGAATGAAGCATAATTTAACCTAATCATTAGTCTCAATGAGTTCCTATCTGAATGTTCCACATACCACATTTGCTTGGGGTATTACACAGCATAAGATCATAAGAAATAGAGCAGGAGTAGGCCATTCAGTCCCTCGAGCCTGCTCCGCCATTCAATAAGATCTGATCTGATTGTAGCCTTAACTCCACTTTCCTGCCTTCCCCCATAATGCTCGACTCCCTCGTAGATCAAAAATCTGTCCAACTTACCCTTGAACATATTCAATGACCCAGCCCTGTTCTCTGGGGAAGAGAATTCCAAAGATTAATGACCTGTTGAGAGAAGAAATTCCTCCTCATTTCTGTCTTAAATGGGAGACCCCTTATTTTGACACTGCACCCCCTAGTTCTAGATTCCCCCATGAGGGGAAACATCCTCTCAGCATCTACCCTGTCAAGCCCCCTCAGAATCTTATATCTTTCAGTAAGATCACCTCTCATTCTTCCAAAGTCCAATAAGTATAGGCCCAACCTTCTCAACCTTTCCTCATAAGACAATCCCCCATGGTAGACTTATGGAGAAAGTCAGGAGGCATGGGATAGTGGGGAATGTGGCCAGTTGGATTAAGAATTGGCTAACTGATAGAAGGCAGAGAGTGGTCTTAGATGGTAAATACTCAGCCTGGAGCCCAGTTACCAGTGGCGTGCCACAGGGATCAGTTCTGGGTCCTCTCCTGTTTGTGATTTTTATTAACGACTTGGATGAGGAAGTCGAAGGGTGGGTCAGTAAATTTGCAGATGATACAAAGGTTGGTGGAGTTGTGGATACCGAGGAGGGCTATTGTCGTCTGCAAAGGGACTTGGATAGGTTGCAGTGCTGGGCTGAAAAGTGGCAGATGGAGTTTAACCCTGAAAAGTGTGAGGTCGTCCATTTTGGAAGGACAAACATGAATGCAAAATACTGGGTTAACGGTAGGGTTCTTGGGCATGTGGAGGAGCAGAGAGACCTTGGGGTCTATGTGCATAGATCATTGAAAGTTGCAACTCAAGTGGATAGGGCTGTGAAGAAGGCATATGGGGTGTTAGCGTTCATTAGCAGAGGGATTGAATTTAAGAGCCGTGAGGTGATGATGCAGCTGTACAGGACCTTGGTAAGGCCTCATTTGGAGTACTGTGTGCAGTTCTGGTCGCCTCATTTTAGGAAGGATGTGGAAGCCTTGGAGAGGGTGCAGAGGAGATTTACCAGGATGTTGCCTGGAATGGAGAATAAGTCTTACGAGGAAAGGCTGAACATTCTAGGCCTCTTCTCATTAGAAAGGAGAAGGATGAGGGGTGACATGATAGAGGTTTATAAGATGATCAGGGGAATAGATAGGGTAGACAGTCAGAAACTTTTTCCCCGGGTGGAGCAAAGCGTTACAAGGGGTCATAAATTTAAGGTGAAGGGTGGGAGATATAAGGGGGATGTCAGGGGAAGGTTCTTTACCCAGAGAGTGGTCGAGGCATGGAATGCCTTGCCCGGGGAAGTTGTTGAGTCAGAAACTTTAGGGACTTTCAAAAGGCTTTTGGATAGGTATATGGATAAAGGAGAATGATGGGGTATAGATTAAATTGTCCTTGACAGAGGACAAAGGATCGGCACAACATTGTGGGCCGAAGGGCCTGTTCTGTGCTGTATGTTCTATGTTCTATGTTCTATGTTCTATGTAATCCCTTCATCCCAGGAAACTGCCTAGTGATCCTTCTCTGAACTGCCTTCAATGCAAGTATATCCCTCCTTAAATAAGCAGACCAAAACTGTACACAGTACTCTAGGTGTGGTCTCACCAATGCTCTTTACAGTTGTAGCAAGACTTCCCTACTTTTATACTCCATCTCACTTGTAATAAAGGCCAACATTCCATTTGCCTTCCTAATTATTTGCTGTACCTCCAAGCTAATATTTTGTGATTCATGTACAAGGACACCCAGATCCCCTTGTACCGCAGCATTCTGCAGTCTCTCTCCATTCAAATAATATTCTGCTTTTCTATTTTTCCCACCAAAATGGACAACCTCACATTTTCCACATTATACTCCATCTACCAGATTTTTGCCCACTCACTAGCCCACTCTCTATATCCCTTTGCAGACACTGTGTGTCCTCCTTGAAATGTGCTTTCCCACCTATCTTTATCATTCGCAAACTTGGCTACAATACACTCGGTCCCTTCATCCAAATCATTACTTCAGATCATAAATAGCGCTGATCCCTGTGGAACTAGTTACAGTTTTACAACCTGAAAATGCTCCATTTATCCTGACTCTTCTGTTTCCTGTGAGTTAGCCAATCCTCTATCCATGCTAATATATTACTGCCAACATCATGAGCTCTTATCTCGTGCAACCACCTTTTATGTGGGACCTTATCGAATACATTTTGGAAATACAAATATACTACATCTACTGGTTCTCTTTAATCCACCCTGCTTGAAGAATTCTAATAAAATTGTCAATCCCAATTTCCCTTCCATAAAACCATGTTGACTCTGCCTGATTGCTTTATGATTTTCTAAATACTACTACTTCCTTAACAATGGATTCTAGCATTGTTCCAATGACAGACGCTGGGTTAAACGGCCTATGGTTTCCTGCTTTCTGTCTCTCTCCTTTCTTGAATAGGGGCATCACATTTGCGGTTTTCCAGTCTGCTGGGACATTTCCAGAATCTAGAGAATTTTGCAAGATTACAACCAATGCATCCACTATCTCTGCAGCCACTTATTTTAAGATGCTAGGACGCAGGCCATCACATCCAGGGGACTTGTCAGCCTTTAGTCCCATTAATTCTCGTTGAGAAATGAAACGTTGCACTTTTTCCAAAAAGAAAAACGTCCTGTTCTGCTAAGTTAGATTGCATCAGTTCCTGAAACAGATAGACTGTTGCCAAGACCTATAATCCTCATGAAACACCCAGCTTTTCATATACAATACCAAGGTCTTAACACTAGAGTAGATTATAAAAGAGTTATTTAACATCGAACTGAAATGTTAACCATTCAAACACAGCACTTAAGCTGCTAAAAAGGTATTTTTGAACCTCTTTGTGTGTGTGGTATCTATAGCCGATTTTGTTTCCTTATTTTTACTGTCATAGATACATTTGGTGAAGTGAAAGAAATAAAGCCACTGTCGGAATGTGCAATTTTGCAGCACTGACTATAATGTAACAACACAATCCCACACACATGTATTCCAAAGGCTGAGGTTTTGCTCAAAGAAACAGCTTCACCTCATGAATGATTTTTATTCCCAAAACAGCTGAGACTTGTAGACACGATACATTAGATAAGGAAAACTAGGCCCTTCAGATTGCAATGTAATATTTAAAAATTGCTACATCGCATCAACCCGAACTAATCTACAGTTTGAAATACCCGCTTTTGAAAACATTCGGGAGGAAAAGTAAGACTTATTCAACATGCTTAAAAACAAAACAATGATTACATTTCTCATTCTCTGAAAGCTCGTGTAGCCCTCTATACTGAAGCACAAAATATAAGAAAGAGTAGGAGGAGGCCATTTGGCCCTTCGAGCCTGCTCCGCCATTCAACAAGACCATGGCCGATCCTCTACCTCAACTGCACCTTCCTATACTATCCCCATATCCCTGAATAGACAAAATCTATCGTTTGAATATATACCACGACTGAGGATTCACAGCTCACTGGGATAGAGAATTCCAAAGATTCAAATCCCTCTGAGCAAAAACATTTCTCCTCATCTAAGTCCTAAATGGCCGACCCCTTATTCTAAAAGTAACATGGAAGCTCAGCATTTGCTGTTTTGATCAGTACCAACTCCACTTAATGGAAAGTAACAAAAAATGGAAGCCAATTTTCAGCAGCTTCATAAAAAAGACACAGCTTGTAATGCGGGTGGTCATTTTCTCAATTAAATTGTCACCTTGCTCCATTAGCTTTCCATAGTAAATCATTCCTGGTAACTACCTGCCCCTTACATCTCTGAAATGAAAGGATTTCAAAAGATCTTATTGTACATTTATTCACATTTTAAATTTCAAACCAGCCAGTGGCTCAGAAATATCAAAAGTTAATTCACATACACATCAGTAAATAGACTCAATAGCACAACAGTGTTCACAGCCGAAAAACACCCACTACACTAAGGGAAATAATTAACTAGATTTAAATAGACAGTTAACAAACCAAGGATCAAACTGCAGAACTGGGGGGGGGGGGGGGGGGGGGGCAAGCATTGATTGACTTCGTTTTCGAAGGAGGTGTCATTTGCACAAGCATCTGGGAGAAAGAAGGTTAATTCATCAGGTACACATTTGAATTAATGTATGATCAATATTAATGTTTAACTTGTAAGGAGAGTGAGGGAGCGTGGAAAGAGAGTGAGGGAGCGTAAAGGTTGGGCGAGAGTGAGAAGCAAAGGAAACAGTCTCTTGACGGACTTGCACAAAAAATAAAATCTGGAAGTTCCTCGAAAGGGTGAAAAGCACACGTGATCCCAGAGAGTTCTCCATCTGAATGAATGCAGAAAGAACAAGAGGAGGTGCACTGAGGGGAGAGAGGAGGAAGAGGGGTTGCAGGGATGGTGGGGAAGAGTGGAGGAGAGGTGCAGGAAGGACACAGAGAGAGGTGGAGGGATAGAAGGGAGCGGGAATGCAGGATGGGGATGGAGAGACACAAGATAGAGGAATGCAAGATGAAGATTGACACAGGAAGGGGATGGAGGAGAGGATTGAGGATGTTACCTCTCTGCGCCGGCTGAGTGCCCCGCTTCGGGTGAGTAAAGCGGTGTCGCCGCAAACCACCGCAGTGTCTTCCACGAAGACGCAGTCCGGGAGGCTGAGATCGGCCGGCAGCTGCAGCACCTCCAGACCCAGCTTGTAGCGCAGACACTCGGTATAGACTTGGTGCTCCTTCCGAGCCCGCTCCATATCCACCGTCTTCCCTCCGCTCATCCGCAACGCCTCTGCACCCAGAGAGTCCGCGATATCCCGCACCACAGCATGGGTACAAGTACCAAAGACAGGAGCCCCGGCCATGGTCAGTACTGTGAAATAGACAATGTTACTGTGAAATAGACAATGTTACTGTGTAATAGACACTGTTACTGTGTAATAGACACTGTTACTGTGAAATAGACACTCTGTATCACAGTGTATCAATACTCTCACTGTAACACTCACACTGTTACTGTCTCCCGCTCTCTTACTGGATCAAGCTTCCGGGAGCGCGCAAACACACCTCTGCGCGGCCCCGCTCCTTACTCACTCCGCCCTCAATCACGTCTGTCCCTTCCCCTCACTCTCTCCTCTGACTGAAACTTTCCTCCCTCCCTCTTCCTCTTCTTCTTCTCCACCCTCTTCCCATCCCCCCATCACCCATCCATTCCCCCCTGTCCCCTTCTCTCCCCCTCCCCCCGTCCCCTTCTCTCCCCCTCCCCCCGTCCCCTTCTCTCCCTCCCCCCGTCCCCTTCTCCCCCCTCCCCCCGTCCCCTCTCTCCCCCTCCCCCCCGTCCCCTTCTCTCCCCCTCCCCCCGTCCCCTTCTCTCCCCCTCCCCCGTCCTTCTCCCCTCCCCCGTCCCCTTCTCCCCCTCCCCCCCGTCCCCTTCTCCATCCCCTCCCCCCGTCCCCTTCTCTCCCCTCCCCCCGTCCCCTTCTCTCCCTCCCCCCGTCCCCTTCTCTCCCCCTCCCCCCGCCCCTCCTTCTCTCCCCTCCCCCCGTCCCTTCTCTCCCCCTCCCCCGTCCCCTTCTCTCCCCCTCTTCTCTCCCCGTCCCCATTCTCTCCCCCTCCCCCCGTCCCCTTCTCTCCCCCTCCCCCCGTCCCCTTCTCTCCCCCTCCCCCCGTCCCCTTCCTCCCCCTCCCCCCGTCCCCTTCCTCTCCCCTCCCCCCGTCCCCTTCCTCTCCCCTCCCCCCGTCCCCTTCTCTCCCCCTCCCCCCGTCCCCTTCTCTCCCCCTCCCCCCGTCCCCTTCTCTCCCCTCCCCCCGGCCCCTCTCTCCCCCTCCCCCCGTCCCCTTCTCTCCCCTCCCCCCGTCCCCTTCTCTCCCCCTCCCCACGTCCCCTTTCTCTCCCCCTCCCCCCGTCCCTTCTCTCCCCCTCCCCCCGCCCTTCCTCCCTCCCCCCGTCTCTCCCCCTCCCCCCGTCCCTTCTCTCGTCCTCCTCCCCCCTCCCCCGTCCCTTCCCCTCCCCTCCCCCGACCCCTTCTCTTCCCCCCCCCCGTCCCTTCTCTTTCCCCCCCCCGGCCCCTTCTCTTTCCACAACCCCGTCCCCTTCTCTTTCCCACACCCGTCCCCTTCTCTTTCCCACACCCCGTCCCCTTCTTTCCCACACCCCGTCCCCTTCTCTTTCCCACACCCCGTCCCCTTCTCTTTCCACACCCCGTCCCCTTCTCTTTCCCACACCCGTCCCTTCTCTTTCCCACACCCGTCCCCTTCTCTTTCCCACACCCCGTCCCCTTCTCTTTCCCACACCCCGTCCCCTCTCTTTTCCCACACCCCGTCCCCTTCTCTTTCCCACACCCCGTCCCCTTCTCTTTCCCACACCCCGTCCCTTCTCTTTCCACTCCCCGTCCTCTTTCCCACACCCCGTCCCCTTCTCCCACACCCCGTCCCCTTCTCCCACACCCCGTCCCCTTCTCCCACACCCCGTCCCCTTCTCGCCCCCCCCCCGTCCCCCTCTCTTCCCCGACCCCCTTCCCCCTCTCTTCCCCGACCCCCTTCCCCCTCTCTTCCCCGACCCCCTTCCCCCTCTCTTCCCCGACCCCCTTCCCCCTCTCTTCCCCGACCCCCTTCCCCCTCTCTTCCCCGACCCCCTTCCCCCTCTCTTCACCGACCCCCTTCCCCCTCTCTCCCCGACCCCCTTCCCCCTCTCTCCCCGACCCCCTTCCCCCTCTCTCCCCGACCCCCTTCCCCCTCTCTCCCCGACCCCCTTCCCCCTCTCCTCCCCGACCCCCTTCCCCCTCTCCTCCCCGACCCCCTTCCCCCTCTCCTCCCCGACCCCCTTCCCCCTCTCCACCCCTCCCCCTCTCCTCTCCACCCCTCCCCCTCTCCACCCCTCCCCCTCTCCTCCTCCCCTCTCCCCCTCTCTCCCCCTCCCCGCCTCACCCCCTCCCCTCGTCTCCCCTCCTGCCCTCCTCCCCCCTCCCCTCCTGCCCTCCTCCCCCCTCCCCTCCTGCCCTCCTCCCCCTTCCCCTCCCTCCCTCCCTCCCTCCTCCCTCCCTCCCTCCCCCCCTTCCCCCTCCCTTCCTCCTCCCTCCCTTCCTCCTCCCTCCTTCCCCCTCCCTTCCTCCTCCCTCCTTCCCCCTCCCCTTCCTCCCCTTCCTCCCCTTCCTCCCCTTCCTCCCCTTCCTCCCCTTCCTCCCCTTCCCTCCCCTCCCCTTCCTCCCCCTCCCCCCTTCCTCCCCTCCCCCTCCCCCCTTCCTCCCCCTCCCCCCTTCCTCCCCCTCCCCCCTTCCTCCCCCTCCCCCCTTCCTCCCCCTCCCCCCTTCCTCCCCCTCCCCCCTTCCTCCCCCTCCCCCCTTCCTCCCCCTCCCACCTCCTCCCCCTCCCACCTCCTCCCCCTCCAACCTTCTCCACACCACCTTCTCCCCCTCCACCCCTTCCTCCGCCTCTTCCCCCTTCTCTTCCCCCTTCCCCCTCCCCTTCACCCCCTTCCCCCTCCCCTTCTCCCCCTTAGATTAGATTAGAATTAGAACATTACAGCGCAGTACAGGCCCTTCGGCCCTCGATGTTGCGCCGACCTGTGAAACCATCTGACCTGCACTATTCCATTTTCATCCATATGTCTATCCAATGACCATTTAAATGCCCTTAAAGTTGGCGAGTCTACTACTGCTGCAGGCAGGGCGTTCCACGCCCCTACTACTCTCTGAGTAAAGAAACTACCTCTCACATCTGTCCTATATCTATCACCCCTCAACTTAAAGCTATGTCCCCTCGTGTTTGCCATCACCATCCGAGGAAAAAGACTCTCACTATCCACCCTATCTAACCCTCTGATTATCTTATATGTCTCTATTAAGTCACCTCTCCTCCTCCTTCTTTCTAACAAAAACGACCTCAAGTCCCTCAGCCTTTCCTCGTAAGACCTTCCCTCCATACCAGGCAACATCCTAGTAAATCTCCTCTGCACCCTTTCCAAAGCTTCCACATCCTTCCTATAATGCGGTGACCAGAACTGCACGCAATACTCTAGGTGCAGTCTCACCAGAGTTTTGTACAGCTGCAGCATGACCTCGTGGCTCCGAAACTCGATCCCCCTACTAATAAAAGCGAACACACCATATGCCTTCTTAACAGCCCTATTAACCTGGGTAGCAACCTTCAGGGATTTATGTACCTGGACACCAAGATCTCTCTGTTCATCTACACTACCAAGAATCTTCCCATTAGCCCAGTACTCTGCATTCCTGTTACTCCTTCCAAAGTGAATCACCTCACACTTTTCCGCATTAAACTCCATTTGCCATCTCTCAGCCCAGCTCTGCAGCCTATCTATGTCCCTCTGTAACCTACAACATCCTTCGGCACTATCCACAACTCCACCGACCTTCGTGTCATCCGCAAATTTACTAACCCACCCTTCTACACCTTCTTCCAGGTCATTTATAAAAATGACAAACAGCAGTGGCCCCAAAACAGATCCTTGCGGTACACCACTAGTAACTAAACTCCAGGATGAACATTTGCCTTCAACCACCACCCTCTGTCTTCTTTCAGCTAGCCAATTTCTGATCCAAAGCTCTAAATCACCTTCAACCCCATACTTCCGTATTTTCTGCAATAGCCTACCGTGGGGAACCTTATCAAACGCCTTACTGAAATCCATATACACCACATCCACTGCTTTACCCTCATCCACCTGTTTGGTCACCACCTCCCCCTTCTCCCCCTCCCCCTTCTCCCCCTCCCCCTTCTCCCCCTCCCCCTTCTCCCCCTCCCCCTTCTCCCCCTCCCCTTCTCCCCCTCCCCCTTCTCCCCCTCCCCCTTCTCCCCCTCCCCCTTCTCCCCCTCCCCCTTCTCCCCCTCCCCCTTCTCCCCCTCCGCCTTCTCCCCCTCCGCCTTCTCCCCCTCCGCCTTCTCCCCCTCCGCCTTCTCCCCCTCCGCCTTCTCCCCCTCCGCCTTCTCCGCCCCCTCCCCGTTCTCCCCGTTCTCCCCCTCCTCCACCTCCCCCTCCTGCCCTTCCCCCTCCCTCCCTCACAGTATGTACAGCTACTGTGGTCTCCTGGGCCCTTCTTAATATTTCTCCCCGGTACCTCTCCGGCATCACTAACTGGTGAACCACTGTCCACTCCTTGTCCTCAGGTCTGTGAGGAGAACTCCATTTCCTCATCAGTACCTCATTCTTTAAATGGTAGCAATCAGGGACTCCCTCAGCTTCACTTTCAGACTGGGCAGCCTGTGCTAACTCTCACAATACTGGGTCGGCTCGCTGAGCCTCAGCAAGGGAAAATCCATTAATTCAATCCCTGAGTCTCCTAACTTTCCAAAGAAAGTCTCCGACAGACAGACCTCATGGTCATGCGCCTGCTTGGGGGAGCTGGTTTGATCATGGCCTGATCCACTACGCATTCAGGGAAACTACAGGAGACCATCTCCTGTCATCGCCCTGTCTCTCTGACCTCCTGCGATCTTTCTTTCACTAATGTGGGGGCTACCACCTTCACTCCCACCAGGTCATTACCTCGGAGCAGGTCAACTCTGTCCACAGGCAAACTAGGGACAATCCCTACAGTTACCGTTCCTGAAACTGGGTCGCACTCCAGGTGCACCCGGTGTACAGGTACAGGCATACACTGCCCTCCAATACCATTCACCACCATTTTGGTGTTCACTGCACTCTTTGGGGCAAAGGTTAGGCCTTTTCCCAGTAGAAGAGATCTAGAGGCCACTATGTCCCTGAGGATCACTATGGGCTTGCCTGCCACACTCGAGGGGTGTGGGGTTAATCTCCCTTCAGACACAAAACCCTGATAGCCTTCAGGAATCCTATTAACTTTTCCTGCACTGTCCGTGGTAAGCTTCCTGGGTTGCACTCTTACTGCAGTTAAAGCCACAGCTTATTCTGCTGTGCTTTGTTTTGGGTCCCTGTCTTCACTGAGTGGGTGTGCCCTGATTAACCCAACTGGTTTTCCCTTTAGTTTCCAGCAGTCAGCTTTTAAATGCCCTGCTTTATTACAATGGAAGCACACAGGTCTCCGGGTCTCACTCTTACTCACAGCACCTTCCCTTTTGGCTGAAGGAATGCCCCCTGTGTCTCCTGCTTTCCTTTCTCTTCCAGGATTGTCTGGGCAGATATCAAAAATCCTTTTTGGATTTGTGGGGGTGATTAGGGAAGGTTCTCCCCTGGGAAACCGACTTATAAATTAAAGCAAACTGATTGAACAGAACGGCCGCTTGCCAGGCTCCCTGAACCCCCTGCTCCTCTACATGGGTCTTTATTGAGAGTGGGAGAGAGTTTTTAAATTCCTCTAACAGAATTACTTCTCTGAGATTCTCACAGCTGAGCTGTATTTTAAGAGCCCTCAGCCACTGGTCAAAAGCCAGCTGCTTACTTCTTTTAAACTCCAGATAAGTTTGATTAACTTGCTTTTTGAGGGTTCTAAACTTTTGGCAGTAGGCTTCGGGTACTAATTCATATGCCCCGAGGATAGCATTTTGGTCAGTACACAATTTGTTGAATTCTCATCTGGGAACAAGGAATAAACTTATACTTTTATACTTATACTTTATAATGTATTGTCCCAATCCACCTCAGCCAATTTGCCCCTTATACCATCATAATTTCTTTTGTTCAAATTTAACACCCTGATCAAAAGACTAACCCAGTTCTTCACCCAGTAAGGTCTTCTGAGGGAGATCCAATCAGAACAGGGATCCAACTGCATGTCCTGAGTGTTTCAGGAGGTCGTACATGGCTTAAGAATCAGCCAGCTGAAGTCCTCGGCGTATCACCCTCAGTCCCAGGGAGTGCTAGAGAGGTATCACCTGACCCTGAAAACCATGATTAGGATCTACTGCTCTGAGTATCCATATGACTAAGACAGGGGTTTAGGTTTCCTGCTATTTGTGACCAGGGACTCTCCAGGTGGGTCCACGGCTTCAACCCCTTCGAATTAATTTAGGGGAATGAGGTGCGGGGCATTTAAGCTCCTGAAAGAGAAATTGCTGGAATACCTGGAGGATACCTCCACGTGGGAGTATCTTTCCATCTTCCGGGAATGTCTCTTCAATGCCTGCGCAGCGGCCAAAGAGCATATAAAAACCTCTCAGAAATTCATGAAACAACAAGCAGACAGGCATGCCCTTCAACCAGGAGACCAGGTCCTGGTGCTACTATCCCTACCTACTGACCCTTTCCGAGCCACATTCAGTGGCCCATATCAAGTGGCCAAATGAGTCAGCACAGTTAATTACCTGATCCACACCCCTGAAAGGAGGAAGAAGCACCAGTTATGACACATTGACATGCTTATGAAATATTACAGCCGACAGCCCAGTCAGCCGGTGGGTGTTTGCCAGAGGGTGGAAACATCTGAGGGCAGCCAGGATGAGTTAGTCGAGGAGGAGGAGAGTCCTGTTGAACCCCAGCTATCAGACTGGCAAACGTGGAAGTGTTGAAAGACTTAACCACCCAGCTGACACACCACACCCAAAAGCAGCAGGAGGACGTGTCCACCCTGCTGGGAAAATTTAAGGAGATCTGTAAAGATCAGCCAGGGGTACCGCCCTAGCAGTTCACGACGTGGATGTGGGACTCATATCACTATTCAAACAAAACCCCTAGCGGCTGAGCCCAGACAAGCTAACACAGGTTAGGCAGGAAATCCAGTACATGCTGGATAATGACATAATTGAGCCTAGCCATAGTAGTTGGAGTTCCCCTATTGTACTGGTGCCAAAGCCGGAAGGATCTACACGGTTCTGTATTGATTACAGAAAGTTTGTCCCAAACCTTAGCACCCTATCCGCCCCATAATAGATGCAATGAAAAAAAGCAAAGGTGGTATGGACAGAGGTGTGCCAGGATGCATTTACAAAACTGAAAACCATCCTAGTAAGTGAGCCCGTATTAGCTGCTCCAGACTTCAGCAAACCTTTAAGTGTGAATGAGAGAATGAATACCTCTTTACTTCTTTCTTTCCTCTTAATGAAAAACATGTGAAGAAAAAGAAATGAAGTAGAATTCAGTTTTTTTCTCCGAGGAGGAACGGTGTCATGAACAGATGAGAACCAACTGTAAATTGTGTTTTTGCGCACTTGGGTATTATTGTCAGCTGCCATTATTCACAGCATGTTAAGTTGATTTATTTCTGTGTTCAACTTGTTTAAAATGGAGGGGGGAGATCACTTCACCAGCAGGAGGTGGGACAGCTACTTGAAGGGGTCCAGTCACATGACCTAGAAGCCACCCTTATTTCAACCTGGTTTTGAAAAAGCTTCAGTTGGAGGGAACAGCTCGTACAGGAAAGCAGCTGCCTGGAAGCTGTGCACCTGCCTATCTCTGGGGCCTGCCTGCAAGAAGAAGAAGCCACAGTTTGCAAAGCAGCAGGAAAATCTCTCTGCTCGCTGCCAGTTTCTCTCTCGATGAAAAGGGTGAAATCAGAAACTAAGCTTCCTCAGCTTATCTCCGAAAGTGCAAGAAGAAGAAAGTGTAAAAGACAAGGTTTTCTACGACTCTAACCCCACTCGGCATTTCCAGTTGGTTAACTCCAGCTTTGGACTTTATGTTAATTAAAAATGGACTCTGGTTTCGACTGGAACTCCCATTAATTTGTCGTTAAGCTATTTTCTATTTGGTAAATGTCCTCGCCCTTTTGATGCCTTTACCTTTCCTTGTATTTTTGTAAGCATGCGTTGCAAAGTTAACTCCCTCCCGAGTTTAAGAGTGTGTGTTAATAAACCTTACTTCTTTATTTTAACTTTAACAACAGTGTTGTTGCTGTCCTTTACAAATCAGGGTTCACAAACTGAGGGAGTGGAGAAATACACCATCGGGATTTTCCTTTTTTTTTTTAAAAAAAGAAAAAAATGTAAATCACAATCTGCTTACGGACAGGTTGTTGAACATATAGAGATTTTTTTTTTCAAAATGAACTACCTGTTCGTAACAGGTGTAACTGGGTTTTTAACGGTGATCTGAATAATTACTACTGATCAACTTATCTAGCCCTGAAAAAATAATTTTATATTTATGGAATATTGTTAAAATGTTTCCATTATAATGAATTACTAGATTTTTAAACTAGATTTTAACATTTTTTTAAAGTTTGTTCATGATATTTCAGCTTCTACCTTCACCATATGTGTATGTCCCAAACGTCATTGTGCTCCCTATAAAAAATGTTTTCAATGATTTGATTATTAGTGCTTTTCATCTCTTGGTTGACTGTCTATAAAAATTATTGAATGTGATTGGCTTCCTGGATAGTTTTGTGCCATCAGTGCTACTCTACACAGGGAATCTCTATGAAACAATGCTACAGTCAATTATACAGTGAGAGATTTAAAGCTCTCAGTGAATCCTCTTTCGCAGACAATGGTAAGTGCCCTTGCTTCACCGCTGTCTGCAAAATGTGGGCCATTGACTCCTTGCTGGGCCTCAATTAGCCATTTCCGGCAGCCTCCTAGTAACTTGTCAAAGTGGTGAGTCTGTGCTCAGGCAGTGAGTGTCGGTGGGCTATCCCACCATGAGAGGCATCACAGCCAAGACTCTAAACCAATAATGGGGTTAGTAGAATAGTGGTAATGTTACTGGACTGATAATCCCAAAATCGAGGCTAATGCTTGAGTTCAAATCCCACCATGGTGGCTGGGGGAATTTAAATTAAATTAATTAAAACTGGAATAAAATGCTAGAGCCACTAATAATGATCATGAAACTGTTGGATTATTAAAAAAATCCATCTGGTTCACTAATGTCCTTCAGGGAAGGAAATCTGCTGTCCTTACCCAGTCTGGCCTACATGTGACTCCAGACCCACAGCAATGTGATTGACTCTTAACTGCCCTCTGAAACGGCCTAGCAAGACACTCAGTTGTACTAAGTGCTACAGAAAGGTCAAATAAGAATAAAACTGGACGGACCATCTGCCATCAACCTAGGTATCGGAAATGACAAAGGATACCCAGCCCTGTCGACCCTGCAAAGTCCTCCTCACTAACATCTGGGGGCTTGTGCCAAAGTTGGGAGAGCTGTCCCACAGACTAGTCGAGCAACAGCCTGACATAGGCATACTCATAGAATCATACCTTACAGACAATGTTCCAGACACCAAGATCACCTTTCCTGGGTATGTCCTGTCCCTTCGGCAGGAAAGACCCACCAGAGGTGGCGGCACAGTGGTATACAGTTGGGAAGGAGTGGCCCTGAGAGTCTTCAGCATTGACTCTGGACCCCATGAATTCTCATGGCATCAGGTCAAACATGGACAAGGAAATCTCCTGCTGATTACCACCTACTGCCCTCCCTCAGCTGATGAATCAGTACTCCTCCATGTTGAACAGCACTTGGAGGAAGCACTGAGGGAGGCAAGAGCACAGAATGTACTCTGGGTGGGGGACTTCAATGTCCATCACCAAGAGTGGCTCGGTAGCACCACTACTGACCGAGCTGGCCGAGTCCTAAAGGACATAGCTGCTAGACTGGGTCTGTGGCAGGTGGTGAGGAAACCGACATGAGGGAACAACCTACTTGACCTCATCCTCACCAATCTACCTGTCATGTCGCAGATGCATCTGCCCATGACAGTATTGGTAGGTGTGACCACCACACAGTCGTTATAGAGACGTCGTCCCATTTTAACATTGCGGACACCCCCATTAAGTGGCACTACCACGGTGCTAAATGGGATAGACTTAGAACAGAAGCCGTGGACCCACCTGGAGAGTCCCTGGTCACAAATAGCAGGAAACCTAAACCCCTGTCTTAGTCATATGGATACTCAGAGCAGTAGATCCTAATCATGGTTTTCAGGGTCAGGTGATACCTGGGAAAGCGGCAACCCAGGACTACTTGCATGCTAAACAGCAGAAGCAGAAGCAGCATGCAATAGACAGAGCTTAGCGATCCACAACCAACAGATAGCATCTAATCTCTGCGGTCCTGCACATCAAGTCGTGAATGGTGGTGGACAATTAAACAACTAACCAAAGGAGGAGGCTCCGAAAACATCCCCATCCTCAATGGTGGGGGATCCCAGCACATCAGTGCAAAAGACAAGGCTGAAGGCACTGGATACTGCAAAGGCTATGGGCCCTGACAACATCCTGGCTATAGAACTGTACTCCAGAACTAGCCGCGTTCCCAGCCAAGTTGTTCCAGTACAGCTAGAACACTGGCATCTACCCGGCAATGTGGAAAATTTCCCAGGTTTGTGCTGTAAACAAAAATCAGGATAACTCCAATCTGGCCAATTACCGCCCCATCAGTCTACTTTCAATCATCAGTAAAGCGATGGGAGGTGTCATCGACAATGCTATCAAACGGCACTTATACAGCAATAACCTTCTCACCAATTCTCAGTTTGGGTTCTGCCAGGGCCACTTGGCTCCAGACCTCATTACAGCCTTGGACCAAACATGGACAAAAGAGCTGAATTCCAGAGATGAGGTGAGAGTGACTGCCCTTGAAATCAAGGCAGCATTTGACCGAATATGGCATCAAGGAGCCCTAGCAAGATTGAAGTAAATGGGAATCGGGGGGAAAACCTTCACTGGTTGAAGCTATACTTAGTGTAAAGGATGATGGTTGTGGTTGTTGGAAGCCAATTATCTCAGCTCCAGGATTTTGTTGCAGCAGTTCCTCAAGGTAGTGTCCTAGGCCCAAACATTTTCAGATGCTTCATCAGGGACCTTCCCTCCATCATAAGATCAGGTGATGAATGTTCACTGATGATTGCACAACATTTAGTACCATTTAGCAACTCCTCATGCCCACATGCAGCAAGACCTGGACAACATTCAGTCTTGGGTTGATAAGTGGCAAAAAACATTCCTGCCACACAAGTGCCAGGCAATGGCCATCTCAAACAAGAGAGACTCTAACCATCTCCCCTTGGTATTCAATGGCATTACCATCGCTGAGTTCCCCTCCCCCCCCCCCCCCCCCCCCCCCCATCATCATCCTGGGGGTTACCATTGACCAGAAACTTAACTGGAGCAGCCACATAAATGCTGTGGCTACAATCTCAGAGGCTGGGAATTCTGTGGCAAGGATGCACCTTCTGCATCCCCAAAGCCTGTCCAAGGCACAAGTCAGGAGTGTGATGGAATACTCTCCACTTGCCTAGATGAGTGCAGCTCCAACAAAACTCAAGAAGCTCGACACCATCCAGGACAAAGCAGCCCACTTGATTATCACCCCATCCACAAACATTCACTCCCTCACCACCAACGCACAGTGGCAGCAGTGTGTACCATCTACAAGATACATTGCAGCAACACACCAAGGCTCCTTCGACAGAGCCTTCCAAACCCACAACCTTCACCACCTAGAAGGACAAGGGCAGCAGGTGCATGGGAACACCACCACCTGCAAGTTCCCCTCCAAGTCACACACCATCCTGACCTGGAAACATATCACCATTCCTTCACTGTTGGTGGGCCAAAATCCTCGAACTCCCTCCCTAACAGCACCATGGGTATACCTACATCGCAAGTACTGCAGTGGTTCAAGAAGGCGGCTCACTACCACCTTCTCAAGGGCAATTAGGGATGGGTAATAAATGCTGGCCTTGACTGCAATGCTCACATCTCAAGAATGAGTAAGACAAATCCTGCCTTCATGTAATAAGAAAGACTTGAATTTATATAGCGCTTTTCATGACTTCCTAAAGCACTTTACGATTAACGGAATATGTTTCAAGGGTAGTCGCTGTTGTAATTTAGGAAACACAGTAGCAAGAGGAACATCTCTGCTCTTGGGCGAGCCATGGCTCAGTGAGAGGCATTCCCACCTCTGAGTCAGAAGGGCATGGGTTCAAGTTCTACTCCAGAGACTTGTGCACATAGTCTAGGCTGCTGCTCTGCTGCAGTGTGCGTGCAGTACTCCATCAGAGGTCCTTCCTTTTGAATAAGATATTAAACCAAGACACCATCCCCCCATCCCCAGCTTTCTTAGGTCGACGTTAAGGACTCCGTGGCACTATTTTGAAGACGAGCAGGAGAATTCTCCCTGGTGTACTGGCCAAAATGTATCTGTCAATCAACCTCATTGAAAAACAGATTATCTGCACACTATTGTTTGTGGGATCTTGCTGTGTGCAAACTGGCTGCTGTTTTTCCTACATTACCACAGTGACCACACTTTGAAAGTACTTCATTGGCTAAAAAGCTCTTTGTTTGCAACACCCTTGAGGTTGTGAAAGGCAAGGCAAATAGTGCCTTGGGATCTTTTACATCCACCTAAAAGGGCAGGGCCTCAGTTTAATATCACTTCCAAAAGACAGTATCAGTGACAGTGCAGCACTCCCTCACTTGTGCAGTTGGTGTTGGGGGGGTGGGGTTGGTGTGCAGGGGTGGTGTCAGTCTAGATTTTTGTCCTTACATCTCTGGAGTGAGAATTGAACCCACAACCTTCTACGTTACAGGTGTGAGTGCTATCCATTGAGCCACACCTGGCACCTCAACATCATTTTTAGCGAGGGTTGGTAGATAGTAGACAGGGCTGGCTTTTTTTCCCAAAACACGGAGGTCAAATATGATGTTTCTCCAGCCACCTGGCTGAACATAGCACGTGGTGGGAATAAATCAACAACTTATATTGCGATCATAGAATTGTGGAATAGCTACAGCACAGAAGGAGGCCATTCAGCCCATCACGTTCATGTCAGCTCTCTGCAAGAGCAGCTCACCTCGTCCCACTCCCCCACCTTTTCACTGTAGTCCTGCCAATTTTTCCTCTTCAGATAATTATCTAATTCTCTTTTGAAGGTCTCGATTGAATCTGCCTCCACCACACACTCAGGCGGTGCATTCCAGTTCCTAACCACTCGCTGTGAAAAATGTTTTTCCTCAGGTCACTGTGGCTTTTTTTAAAATTGGTGTCCTCTGGTTCTCGATCCTTTCACCAACAGGAAGCGTTTCTCCCTATCTACTCTGTCCAGACCCCTCATCATTTTGAACACCTCTAACAAATCTTCTCTTCTCCAAGGACGACAATCTCAGCTTCTCTAACCTATCCATGTAACTGAAGTTCCTCATCCCTGGAACCATTCTCAAGAATCTTCTCTGCACCCTCTCTAATGCCTTCACATCCTTCCTAAGGTGTGGTGCCCAGAACTGGACACAATACTCCAGTTGAGGCCAAACCAGTGTTTTATACAAGTTTATCATAACTTCCTTGTCCTTGTACACTATGCCCCTGTTTATAAAGCCCAGGATCCCACATGCTTTATTAAACGCTCTCTCAGCCTGTCCTGCCACCTTCAGTTATTTGTGCACAGATACCCCAAGGTCTCTCTGCTCCTGCACCCCCTTTAGAATTGTACCCTTTTGTTTTACATTGACTCTCCTTGTTCTTCCTACCAAAATGAATCACCTCACACTTCTCTGTATTAAATTTTATCTGCCACCCTGACCACCCATTCCACCAGCCTGTCTACGTCCTCTTGAAGTTTATCACTATCCACCTCTTCTTCTTCTTCTTCTTCTTCTTCTTCTTCTTCTTCTTTGGCCTCCTTGTCTCGAGAGACAATGGGTAAGCACCTGGAGGTGGTCAGTGGTTTGTGGAGCAGCGCCTGGACTGGCTATAAAGGCCAATTCTAGAGTGACAGGCTCTTCCACAGGTGCTGCAGATAAAATTGGTTGTCGGGGCTGTTACACGGTTGGCTCTCCCCTTGCGCTTCTGTCTTTTTTCCTGCCAACTGCTAAGTCTCTTCGACTCGCCACTCTTTAGCCCCGCCTTTATGGCTGCCCGCCAGCTCTGGGGATCACTGGCAACTGATTCCCACGACTTATGGTCAATGTCACAGGACTTCATGTCGCGTTTGCAGACATCTTTAAAGCGGAGACATGGATGGCCAGTGGGTCTGATACCAGTGACGAGCTCGCTGTACAATGTGTCCTTGGGGATCCTGCCATCTTCCATGTGGCTCACATGGCCAAGCCATCTCAGGCGCCGCTGGCTCAGTAGGGTGTATATGCTGGGGATGTTGGCCGCCTCGAGGACTTCTGTGTTGGAGATACGGTCCTGCCACCTGATGCCAAGGATTCTCCAGGGGCAGCGAAGATGGAATTAATTGAGACGTCGCTCTTGGCTGACATACGTTGTCCAGGCCTTGCTGCCATAGAGCAAGGTACTGAGGACACAGTATCCTCCTCACAGTTCACAATACTTCCAAGTTATGTGTCATCTGCAAATTTTGACATTCTCCCCTGTATGCGCAGGTCTAGGTCATTAATATATATCAAGAAAAACAGGTTTCCTAACACCGACCCCTGGGGAACTCCAATATATACCCTAGTCCAGGCTGAAAAACAACCATTCACAACTACTCTGTCTCCTGTCACTCAGCCAACTTCGTATCCATGCTCTGCTGTCTCGTTTATTCCATGGGCTCTAACTTTGCTGTCAAGCCTGTGAAGTGGCACTTTATCAAATACCTTTTGGAAGATCATGCATACCACATCAACTGTATTACCCTCATCAACCCTCTTTGTTACCTTATCAAAAAAACTTATGCAAGTGAGTTAAACACAATTTTCCTTTAACAAATCCGTGCTGGCTTTCCTTAATTAATCTACATTTGTCCAAGTGACTGTTAATTTTAATACAGATTATCATTTCTAAAAGTTTTCCCACCACTGAGGTTAAACTGACTGCCCTGTAGTTGCTGGGCTTATCCTTGCACCGTTGTGTAATACTTGCAATTCTCCAGTTCTCTGGCACCATCCCTGTATCTAAGGAGGATTGGAAGATTATAGCCAGTGCTTCTGCAATTTGTACCCTTACTTTCCTCAGTCACCTTGGATGCATCTCATTTGGTACTGGTGACTTTACAACTTTAAGTACAGCCAACCTATAACACCTCCTCTTTATCAATGTTTAGCCCATTCAGTGTCTCAGAAACCTACTCTTTCACGATGACTTTGGCAGTATCTTCTTCCTTGGTAAAGACAGATGCAAAGTACTCATTTAGTACCTCAGCCATGACCCCTGACTCCCTGTGTAAATCCCCTATTTGGTCTCTAATCAGTCGACTCCCCCTTTTACCACCCTTTTACGATTTATATGCCTATAGAAGACTTTTGGATTCCCTTTTATGTTAGCTGCCAGTCTCTTAGAATCATAGAAAGTTTAAAACACAGAAAGAGGCCACTTGGCCCATCGTGTTTGTGCCAGCCGAAAAACGATCCATCTATTCTAATCCCACATTCCAGCATTTGGTCCGTAGCTCTGCAGATTACCGCACTTGAGGTGCATCTCCAGACTCCTTTTGAATGAGTTGAGGGTTTCTGCCTCAACTACCCATTCAGTTAGTGAGTTCCAGACCCCTACCATCCTCTGGGTGAAAAAACTTTTCCTCATCTCCCCTTTAATTTTTCTACCAATCACCTTAAATCTATGCCCCCTCGTCACTGACCTCTTTGTTAAGGTAAATAGACCCTTCACCTCCACTCTATCCAGGCCCCTAACAATTTTGTACATTTCAATCAGATCTCCCCTCTGCCTTCTCTATTCCAAGGAGAACAACCCCAGCCTATCCAATCTTTCCTCATAGCTGCATTTTTCCAGTCCTGGCAACATCCTCGTAAATCTCCTCTGTACCCTCTCTAGTGTAATTACATCCTTTCTGTAATGAGGTGACCAGAACTGCACACAGTACTCAGGTTGTGGCCTAACCAATGATTTATACAGTTCCAGCATAACCTCCCTGCTCTTATATTCTATACCTCGGCTAATAAAGGAAAGGATTCCATATGCCTTCTTAACCACCCTATCGACCTGTCCTGCTACCTTCAGGGATCTGTGGACATTCACTCCAAGGTCCCTCACTTGCTCTACACCTCTCAGTATTTTCCCATTAATCGTGTATTCCTTTGCCTTGTTTGACCTCCCCAAATGCATCACCTCACACTTCTCCAGGTTGAATTCCATTTGCCATTTTTCTGTCCATCTGACCAGATCATCAATATCTTCCTGCAGGCTACAGTTATCCTCCTCACCATCTACCACACGGCCAATCTTTGTGTCGTCTGCAAACTTCTTGATCATGCCCCCTACATTTACGTCCAAATCGTTAATATACACCACAAAAAGCAGGGGACCCAGTCCTGAGCCCTGCAAAACCTCACTGGAAACAGCCTCCAGTCGCAAAAACACCCGTCAACAATTGCCTGAAAATAAAAGCAAAATACTGCGGATGCTGGAAATCTGAAATAAAAACAAGAAATGCTGGAACCACTCAGCAGGTCTGGCAGCATCTCACAGATGTCAACAATTACCCTTTGTTTCCTGCCACTGAGCTAATTTTGTATCCACCAAGCTGCATTTCCCTGGATCCTATGGGATTTTATTTTTTTAACCAGTCTGCCATGTGGGACCTTGTCAAAAGCCTTGCAAAAATCCATGTAGACAACATCAACTGCACTACACTCATCTATCTTCCTTGTTACTTCTTCAAAAAATTCAATCAAGTTGGTCAGACAAGATCTTCCCTTAACAAATCCATGCTGACTATCCTTGATTAACCTGTGCCTTTCTAAGTGACAGTTTATCCTGTCTCTCAGAATAGATTCCAATAATTTGCCCACTACTGAAGTTAGACTGACTGGCCTGTAATTATTCAGTCTACCCCTCGCTCCCTTTTTAAATAGGTACAACGTGAGCAGTTCTCTGGCACCACACCTGTATCCAGTGAGGACTGGAAAATGATGATCAGACCTTCTGCTATTTCCTCTCTGGCTTCTTTTAACAGCCTCACGTACATTTCATCTGGCCCTGGTGGTTTATCAACTTTCAAGGATGCTAATCCCATTAATACTTCCTCTCTCCCTATGTTTATCGCATCCAGTACTTCACACCCCCTCTTCCTTAACTATCTGCATTGTCCCCCTCTTTTGTGAAGATAGACGCAAAGTATTCATTAAGAGCAATACCAACAGCTTCTGCCCCTGCACGTAGGTTACCTTTTTGGTCTTTTATGGGCCCTATTCTCTCCTTAGTTATCCTCTTACTCTTAATGTATTGATAAAACATTTTTGGGTTCACCTTGATTTTGCTTGCCAATATTCTTTCACGCCCTCTCTTAGCTTTCCTAATTTCCGTTTTGATTTCATCCCTTCACTTTCTATACTTCTCTCGGCTTTCTGTAGTATTGAGTTGTCGGTGTTGGACATAAGCTTTCCTTTTCTGCTTTATCTTACCAGGCAGGCTGCTTGTCATCCATGGGGCTCTAGATTTTGCCATCTCATCCTTTCTCTTTGTGGGAACATGTTTACTCTGAACCCCTTGAATCACCCCTTTGAATGCCTCCTACTGTTCTGGCACTGGTTTACCTTCAAGTAGCTGTTTCCAGTCCACTTTCACTAAATCACTCCTTAGTTTAGTAAAATTGACCTTGCCCTAATTGAGTCTTAGAGCCATAGAGATATCCAGCACTGAAACAGGCCCTTCGGCCCATCGTGTCCCTGCCAGCCATCTAGCACATCTATTCTAATCCCATTTTCCAGCACTTGGCCCGTAGCCTTGTATGCTATGGCATTTCAAGTACTCATGTAAATACTTCTTAAATGTTGTGAGAGTTCCTGCCTCCACCACCCCTTCAGGCAGTGTGTTCTAGAGTCCAACCACCCTTTGGGTGAAACAATAAAATCCTTAAATCCCCTCTAAACCTCCTGCCCCTTACCTTAAATCTATGCTCCCTGGTTATTGACACCTCCGCTAAGGGAAAAAGTTTCTTCCTATCTATCTTATCATTGCCCCTCATAATTTTGTATACCTCAATCAGGTCCCCCCTCAGCCTTCTCTGCTCCAAGGAAAACAAGCCTAGCCTATCCAGTCTCTCTTCATAGCTGAAATGCTCCAGCCCAGGCAACATCCTAGTGAATCTCCTCTGCACCCTCTCCAGTGCAATCACATCCTTCCTATAGTGTGGTGACCAGAACTGTACACAGTACTCCAGCTGTGGCCTAACTAGTGTTTTAGCTCCATCATAACCTCCCTGCTCTTATATTCTGTGCCTCGGCTAATAAAGGCAAGTATTCCATATGCCTTCCTAACCACCATATCTACCTGTGCAGTTGCCGTCAGTGATCTATGGACAAGTACACCAAGGTCCCTCTGACCCTCTGTACTTCCTACGGTCCTACCATCCATTGTGTATTCCCTTGCCTTGCTAGTCCTCCCAACTCTAGAACTCTAACTCCTGTTCTATCTCTGTCCTTTTCCATAACTATGTTAAAAATGAGTGAATTATGATCACTGCCACCAAAATAGGCGGCACAGTGGCGCAGTGGTTAGCACCGCAGCCTCACAGCTCCAGTGACCCGGGTTCGATTCTGGGTACTGCCTGTGTGGAGTTTGCAAGTTCTCCCTATGACTGCATGGGTTTCCGCTGGGTGCTCCGGTTTCCTCCCACAGCCAAAGACTTGCAGGTTGATAGGTAAATTGCCCCTAATATAGGTGGAAGGTGGGGATGTGAGAGGGCAATGGGATTAATGTAGGATTAGTATAAATGGGTAGTTGATGGTCGGCACAGACTCGGTGGGCCGAAGGGCCTGTTTCAGTGCTGTATCTCTTTAAAAAAAGTGCTCTCGCACTGCCACTCCTTCCACCTGCCCAGCTTCATTTCCTAAAACTAAGTCTAAAATTGTGCCGTCTCTAGTTGGACTTGCTACATACTGGCCAAAAATGTTCTCCTCAAGAATTCTGCTCGCTCAATTCCTTTAACACTAAAACTATCCCAGTTAACCAATGCAAAACAGCGAGACCAGCGAGGCCATAAACAGCAAGGAGAAGGAAGGAGAGAGCTCGGTCCAAGCAACGTGAATCAGCGCGACCAGCGGAGCCCACATTCGGAAAGAGAAAAAAGAGGTATGACATTACAGGGAAGCAGGTAGATGATTGGCTGGTGAATTTTGAAGCTTAGGGGCTGTGTCTCAAGAACTGGCAAAAAAATACTGACCGATTTTCAATTGTATCATCCACCTGACATCTATCATTTGCACCCTTTTTCTGCTTCATCTTACTCTCTATCTCTTTCGTCATCCAGGGAGCTCTGGATTTGTCCCCCTTGTGGAAATGTACCTCAACTGCACCTGAACCATCTCCTCTTTAAAGGCAGCCCATTGCTCTGTTACAGTTTTGCCTCCCAATCTTTGATTCCAATTTATCTGGGCCACAACCTTAGTTACCCCTTTGAAGTTGGCCCTCCCCTGGATTGTTCCTTGTCCTTTTCCATAGCCAACCTACACCTTATGATGCTATAATCGCTGTTTCCTAAGTGTTCCCCTACTGACACTTGATTCATTTGACTCAATTCATTCCCCAGAACCAGATACAGCAATGCCTCCTTCCTCGTTGGACTAGATACACACTGATGTAGAAAATTCTCATGAACATACTCTAGAAATTGAGACATTACTTAACCGGGAGCCAATGTGGGTCAAAGAGCACAGGGATGATAGGGGAATGGGATTTGGTGCAAGTTAGGGTATGGGCATCAGAGTTTTGAATGACCTCAAGTTTACGAAGGGTCGAATCTGGAAACTTCTGATCCATACTGTTCAGATACACAAGGCCACTTAATTGCTAAGCCACTGGGAAAGCTGAGGTGCAATTATTTGTGAAGCTGTTTTTGCTTTGCAGTTATGCATGGTCACAGAGTCAGATTCTGAGCAGAGTCTGGAGGAGGCTGTCTGGCATCCACCTGGACACAAGAGCTTCGACATCTGATTTAAAAAGTGCTCACTGGGGCTACGTGAGCAGTTTGCAAATTTAGAGCAAAAACCAAACTCTGCAGATGCTGGAAAACTGTAATAAATTGCTGGAAACAGCTATATAAAGGCTTTTCCCTCTTCAAGTTTTCACAGTTCTGATGAAAGGACATCGACCTGAAATGTTGGGCTGTATTTTATATGGGTGATGGGGGACCCGGCAACGAGCCAGATGTCAGGGGACCACCCTGCCTCTGCCCTCCATTGGAACCCTGTCCAAATTCAATGGCAGGCAGGCAATTAACTGCCCACCGTTGGAGACGCCGTCCCTTTAAGGGACAAAATCCCACTGCCAACAGCAACCGGCCAATCAGAGGCCTGGCAGCTCATCAGTACCAGCAGCATTACTGGGCCCAGTGGCCACTGCCGGTACTGCAGGAGGCCCGGAACAGTGAGGAAGGAGGTGACGCTGGAACCAAGGTAAGTGGGGTCGGGCTCACCAGAGGCACTCAGGCAGACTCAAGCAAGAGGGTTGGAGGGGAGGGGTGGGGGCAATTGTTCTGTATTTCATTGAGTAAGACTAACATGTGGACTCACATCAAGCAGCCACTATTGAATGAACTTTATTTACACCTCCCCAACAGAGAGGGCAGCAGAGAGGGCAGTATAACAAAATGCTCAGCTATTACAATATACTACAGGGGCGGTTGGTGAGGGTGGGGGTATCTGGGGGTGGGAATCTTGCCATGGGGGTGGCTATCGCCTTGGGAGGGCCCTCTATGAGACATGGATTGCCCCCAAAGGAGGGACCCACCCGCAGCTCACTAGTAGGCAGCAAGGTTTCACCTGGTGGTGTCTCCACAAGGTGACGGGCCCCTCTGACATTGACTCCTAAATCCCAGCGTAGGTGGGAGGCGGCCCTTAATGACCGCTTCAGTGGCTTAATTTGCCGCCCGGCGGACATCCCATCCCTGCGGTGCCCGCCATGGACAAAATGACATGGCGGACAGGACAATGTTGGGCATGCCACCTGATGCCAACCCACTTTGTGCCCCCCTGCCTCCCAGCATGCATGTTGATGCTGGGGGCGGGGGGTGCAATTGGAGCTTTTGACAGTGAGAGCAATAGATTTTTGTTGGGTGAGACTATCAAAGGACATGGAGCAAAGGAGATTAAATGTGTTGAGGCGCAGATCAACCGCGATGTAATAGAATGGCAGAGCAGATTCGAGGGGCTGAATGGCCTACTGCTGTTCCTAAATAATTGAAATTTGAAAATGATACTGAACTAGGAGGGCAGTGCAAATTACAGAATGAATAGAATGAGTTGGACAGAATAATGTCAGATAAAATACAATGTAAACAAGTATTAAGTGCTACACAAAGGAAGGAAAATTGGACAACACCCAGATTCCATAAATGGTATTCAAGTATCTTATGGTGAAATTAAGAGAGACCTGTTAACCTTATTAGACATAATATTAAACATTTCTAACCAATGCAGAGCAAAAAAGATTTGCGTTTCTATAGTGCCTTTCTCAATCTTAGGACATCCCAAAAGGCTTTATAGCCAATGCAATACTTTTTTAAGTGTAGTCATTGTTGTAAGGTAGGAAACCCAACAGCCAATTTTCACACAGCAAGCTCCCACAAACATCAATGTCATAATGACCCGATCATACATTTTAGGGATGTTTATTCAGGGATATATATTGGCCATGATACCGGGGAGAACTCTCCTGATCTTCCTTGAAATAGTGCCATGGGATCTTTTACATCCACCTAAGAGAGCAGATAGGAGGCCTTGGTTTATGATCTCATCCGAAGGACAACACCTCTGATAATGCAGTACTCCCTCTGTACTGCACGAGGAGCATCAGCCTAGATTGTTGTGCTCAAGTCTCTGGAGTGGGAGCTGAACCCACAAACTTCAGACTTAGAGGCAAGAGTGTTACCAGCTGAAATCAGCAGCAACCAACAAAGCCTATATAACATTGAACTACGAAACCAAAATAAAAATCATAAGAGGCAGTGACCAAACTTTAGAGTTCTTCTATCAGACCACACCTTGAATATTGCAACCAGCTCCGGCTACCAAGAAACAAGGAAGAAAGTGGGACATTGAACCATTTGAGATAATGTAGAGAAAAGCCACCAGGCTGATTCGCAATGGCAGGGTCTGAGTTATGAGAAAGCACGAAAGAAACTTGGGCTATATATCCTGGAAAGGGCATACCCAAGAGGTGATCATTTAGAGGTGTGCAAGATTGTTAAGGGTACAGCAAATTTAACCTGGCATTATTTTTTTTATTTGTTTCTGAGGTGTGGGCAACACTGGCTCGGCCTACATTTATTGCCTATCCCTAATTGCCCTTGAGAAGGTGGTGGTGAGCTGCCTTCTTGAACCGCTGCAGTCCATGTGGGGTAGGTACACCCACCGTGCTGTTAGGAAGGGAGTTCCAGGATTTTGACCCCGTGACAGGGAAGGAACGGCGATATAGTGTTCCTATGCATCTGCTGCCCTTGTCCTTCTAGTTGGTAGAGGTTGCGGGTTTGGAAGGTGCTGTCTAAGGAGCCTTGGTGAGTTGCTGCAGTGCATCTTGTAGATGGTACACACTACTGCCACTGTGCATCGGCGGTGGAGGGAATGAATGTTTGTGGATGGGATGCCAATCAAGAGGGCTGCTTTGTCCTGGATAGTGTCGAGCTGCTTGAATGTTGTTGGAGCTGCACCCATCCAGGCAAATGGAAAGTATTCCATCACACTCCTGACTTGTGCCTTGTAGATGGTGGACAGGCATTGAGGAGACAGGAAGTGAGTTACTCACCACAGAATTCCCAGCTTCTGACCTGCTTTTGTAGCCACAGCATTTATGTGGCTGGTCCAGTTCAGTTTCTGGTCAATGATAACCCCCAGGATGTTGATAGTAGGGGATTCAGTGATCGTAATTTCATTGAACATCAAAGGGAGGTGGTTAGACTTGCTGTTGTTTGAGATGGTCATTGCCTGGCACTTGTGTGGTGTGAATGTTACTTGCCACTTATCAGCCCAAGCCTGGTTATTGTCCAGGTCTTGCTGCATTTCTACACGGACTGCTTCAGTATCTGAGGAGTCGTTGAACATTGTGCAATCATCAACAAACATCCCCACTTCAGACCTTATGATGGATGGAAGGTCATAGATGAAGCAGCTGAAGATGGTTGGACTTAGGACACTACCCTGAGGAACTCCTGCAGTGATGTCCTGCGACTGAGATGTTTGACCTCCAATAACCAGGACCATCTTCCTTTGCAGTAGATATAATTCCAACCAGCGGAGACCTTTCCCCTGATTCCCACTGACTCCAGTTTGGCTAGGGTTCTTTGATGCCATACTCGGTCAAATGCTGCCTTGATGTCAAGGGCAGTCACTGTCACCTCACCTCTTGAGTTCAGCTCTTTTGTCCATGTTTGAACCAAGGCTGTAATGAGGTCAATAGCTGAGTGGCCCTGGCGGAACCCAAACTGAGCATCGCTGAGCAGGTTATTGCTAAGCAAGTGCCGCTTGATAGCACTGTCGATGATCCCTTCCATCACTTCACTGATGATTGGCGGTAATAGGGCGGTAATTGGCCAGGTTGGATTTGTCCTGTTTTTGGTGCACTGGACATACCTGGGCAATTTTCCACACTGTTGGGTAGATGCCAGTGCTGTACCGGTAGGGGTGTGGCTAGTTCTGAGCACGTCTTCAGTACTATTGCCGGAATATTGTCAGGGCCCATAGTCTTTAGCAGTATTAGCTTTTATTGCTGTCACGTGGAGTGAATCTGATTGGCTGAAGACTGGCATGTGTGATGCTGGGGACCTCAGGAGGAGGCCGAGATGGATCAACCACTCGGCACTTCTGGCTGAAGATTGATGCAAATGCTTCAGCCTTGTCTTTTGCACTGATGTGCTGGGCTCCCCCATCATTGAGGATGGGGATGTTTGTGGAGCCTCCTCTTCCTGTTAGTTGTTCAATTGTCCACCACCATTCACAACTGACAGGACTGCAGAGCTTAGATTTTGTTCGTTTTTTTTATCCGTTAATGGGATTTGGGCATTGCTGGCCAGGCGAGCATTTATTGCCCATCCCTAATTGCCCTTGGGAAGGTGGTGGTGAGCTGCCTTCGTGAACCGCTGCAGTCCATTTGTGGTAGGTACACCCACAGTGCTGTTAGGAAGGGAGTTCCAGGATTTTGACCCAGCGACAGTGAAGGAACGGTGATATAGTTCCAAGTCAGGATGGTGTGTGACTTGGAGGGCAACTTGCAGGTGGTGGTGTTCCCATGCATCTGCTGCCCTTCTCCTTCTAGGTGGTAGAGGTTGTGGGTTTCCAAGGTGCTGTCGAAGGAGCCTTGGTGAGTTGCTGCAGTACATCTTGTAGATGGTACACAATGCTGCCACTGTGCATCGCTGGTGGAGGGAGTGAATGTTTGTGGATGAGGTGCCAATCAAACGGGCAGCTTTGTCCTGGATGGTTTCGAGCTTCTTGAGTGTTGTTGGTGGTGCACACATCCAGGCCAGCCTTGAGTTGCTAGATCTGTTCGAAATCTATCCTATCTAGCACGGTGATAGTGCCCCACAACACAATGGAGCGTACCCTCAATGTGAAGACGGGGCTTTGTCTCCACAAGGACTGTGCGGTGGTCACTCCTACCAATACTGTCATGGACAGATGCATCTGCAGCAGGCAGATTGGTGAGAATGAGTTCAAGTATGTTTTTCCCTCACCACCTACCGTAGACCCAGTCTAGCAGATATGTCCTTTAGGACTCGGCCAGTCGTGATGCTACTGAGTCACTCTTGGGAATGGACATTGAAGTCCCCCACCCAGAGTACATTTAGTGTCCTTACTACCCTCAGAGCTTCTTCCAACTCGCGTTCAACATCGAGGAGTACAGATTCATCAGTCGAGTGGGCGCGGTAGGTGGTAATCAGCAGGAGGTTTCCTTGCCCATGTTTGAGCTGATGCCATGAGACGTCATGGGGTACAGAGTCAATATTGAGGACTCCCAGGGCCACTCCCTCCCGACTGTATACCACCTCCAGTGGCTCTGTCCTGCCGGTGGGACAGGATATACCCAGGGATGGTGATGGTGGTGGCTGGGATATTGTCTGCAAGGTATGACAGCTATCCCAATTTTGGCACAATCCCCCAGATATTAGCAAGGATGACTTTGCAGGGTCAACAGGGCTGGGTTTACCATTGTTTCCAGTGCCTCGGTCGATGCTGGGTTGTCCGTCTAGTTTCATTCCTTTTCTTAGACTTTGTAGCGGTTAAATACAACTGAGTGGCTTGATAGGCCATTTCAGAGGGCATTTAAGAGTCAACCACATTGCTGTGGGTCTGGAGTCACATGTAGGGCGACACAGTGGCGCAGTGGTTAGCACCGCAGCCTCACAACTCCAGGGACCTGGGTTCGATTCTGGGTACTGCCTGTGCGGCGTTTGCAAGTTCTTCTTGTGGCCGCGTGGGTTTTCACCGGGTGCTCCGGGTTTCCTCCCACAGCCAAAGACTTGCAGGTGATAGGTAAATTGGCTGTTGTAAATTGCCCCTAGTGTAGGTAGGTGGAGGAAATATGGGATTACTGTAGGGTTAGTATAAATGGGTGGTTGTTGGTTGGCACAGACTTGGTGGGCCGAAGGGCCTGTTTCAGTGCTGTATTTCTAAATAAATAAATAGGCCAGACCAGGTAAGACCGCAGATCTCCTTCCCTAAAGGACATTAGTGAACCAGATGGGTTTTTACAACAATCAACAATGGTTTCATGGTCACCACTAGACTAGCTTTTTAATTCCAGATTTATGAATTGGATTCAAATTCGATCATTTGCTGTGGTGGGATTCGAACCCATGGTCCCCCAGAGCATAAGCCTGGGGCTCTGGGTTACAAGTCTAGTGACATTACCACTACACCACCACCTCCCCATGTTACTTTAAATTAAACTGCAACAACATTTATTTTAGTGTCTTTACTGTAGTGAAACATTCCAAGGTATTTCGCAGGATCAATGGTCAAACCAAAATTTGACATTGAGCCACATAAGGAGATATTAGGGCAGGTGACCAGAAGCTTGGTCAAAGTAGTAAGTTGTAAAGGAGTGTCTAAAGGAGGAGAGAGAGATGAAAGGCTTAGGCAGGGAATTATAATGGTGGAGGCAGAATTGCAGGAATGCAGAGATCTCAGAAGGTTGTAGGACTGGAAGAGGTTACAGAGATAGGGAGAGGTGAGGCCATGGAGGAAATTCAAAACAAGGATAAGAATTTTAAAATCAAGGAATTGCCGGACTGGGAGCCAATGTAGGTCAGCGAGCACAGGGATGATTGTTGAATGGGACTTGGTTTGAGTTGGGTTACAGTTCTGGATGAGCTCAAGTCTATAGCGGATGCAAGTTTGGAGGCTAGCCAGGAGATCATTGGAATGATTCCAACAAGAGAGAGTCTAATTCAATGGTATCACTATCACTGAATCTCCTACTGTCAACATGATGGGGATCACTATTGACCAGAAACTTAACTGGCCAATCACCTAAATGCTATAGCTACAAGAGGAATTCTGCAGCAGGTAACCCACCTCCTGACTCCCCAAAGTCTGTCCACCATCTACAAGGCACAAGTGATTAGGAAGGCAAATGGAATGTTGATATTTATTGCGAGGAGAATGGAATATAAAAATAGGGATGTTTTGCTACAGTTGTATAGGGTATTGGTATATAGAGAGCACATCTGAAGTACTGTGTACTCGTTTGGTCTCCTTATTTAAGAAAGGCTATAAATGTGTTAGAGGCAGTTCAGAAAAGGTTCAGTCGACTGATACCTGGGATTGGGGGGTGGGGGGGGGGGTGGGGGTGGTTTGGAGGGAGGTTATCTTATGATGAAAGGTTGGACAGGTTGGGTCTGGATCCATTGGAGTTTAGAAGCATACAAGATCCCGAGGGGACTTGACAGGGTGGATGCTGAAAGGATGTTTTCCCCTTGTGGGAGAATCTAGAACTAGGGGACACCGTTTAAAAATAAAGGGTCTCCCATTTAAGACAGAGATGAGGAGAAATGTTTTCTCTCAGAGGGTTGCAAGTCTTTGGAACTCTCTTCCCCAGAGAGTGGTGGAGGCAGGGTCATTGAGTATTTTTAAGGCAGAGGTACATAAATTATTGACGAACAAGGGAGTCAAAGGGAAGGCAGGAAAGTGGGGTTGAGGCCACAATCAGATCAACCATGATCTTCTTAAATGGTGGAGCAGGTTCAAGGGGCTGAATGGCCTATACCTGCTGCTAATTTGTATGTTTGTATGTAAGTCAGGAATGTGATGGAATACTTTCCAGTTGTCAGTTCTGGACATGCAGAAATTTCCTCCAATTAAATATTGGGAAGATTGAAGCTATTGTCTTCATTTCCCACCACAAACTCCACTCCCTCACCACTGATTTCACCCTCTCCCTAGCAACTCTCCGAGGCTGAAGCAGACTGGTCACAACCTCAATGTCATATTTAACCCTGAAATGAGCTTTCAACTACATATCCATGCTGTCATGAAGACCCCACCTGCCAAGAATGAGGCATATTAATTTCATCATATGAACATTAATTTTAAACTGTTGCTGGAATGAAGAGATGACTTGTTTAAAGAGATCAGCGGTGGCTGGAAAAATTTGCATACTAAGAGACAGTTGCCTAGAGAGACAATAGAACTGCTACCCGATCCAATTAACCCAAATGGATTTTGATCACCAGACATTGAATGTGTAAGAAAGCCAGCATTCCAGGGTGTCTGCTAAGATGGAGAATTCACAAATGCAGGAGTTAGTTAAAACAGCTAGTCACCCAGGTTTTTGTTTGAACTGCTCACAGCACAGTTTGGGTCAGATTATAACTGAATTTGGAAGAAGAGAGCCTCTCTCCTGGCTAGCTCTCTCTCTCTCTCTCTCATGAATCTCCGGATCCATTGAAGTCATTTAAACCTCAAGAGAGAAATGTCTCCTACATCAAAACAAGTTTTAATGCATGCACTGGGCCCCAACGAAAGACTTACCGGTAATCAAAGACTCTACATCAAACTCAAAGGACTATAAATAAATCCCAGCCTTGAACTTTTCCCCTTTATTCTTTCTACTTTTCTGTCTCTATCTGCGTGTGTTTATCGCGTATGCATGCTAGCATGGTCACGTCACGTATTCATAGTCTTTAACCGAATTAGAGTTTAATGTTAATAAACTTACACCTTTCTTGTTTAAATCTAAGAAAACATGTCTGGTTGATTTCTTTGCCTTACAATTGGAGAGCAGTGAACAAGGATTCACTGAGGCGGAGCTAAAAACGCGGTGTTTTAAAAATTAAACCCTGTTACAGTCAAACCAGGCAAAGGCTGAGAGGGAACCCCTAGACCCCTTTCTCACCTGGTCATAACAACGCTGTCATGAAGACTGCCTATTTCCACCTCTGTAGTATCGCCTGCGTACATCCCTATCTCAACTCTTCTGCTGCTGAAACCCTCATACATGCCTTTGTTATCTCTGGGCTTATTATTCCAATGCACACGTGGATGGCCTCCTACATTTTATCCTCCATAAACTTGAGGTTATCCAAACATCTGCTGCCTGTGTCCTAACTTGCACTAAATGCCGTTCACCCATCATCCCCTGTGCTTGCTGACCTACATTGGCTCCTGGTTAAGCAACACCTCGATTTTAAAATTCACATCCTTGTTTTCAAATCCCTCCATGGCCTTGCTCCTCCCTATCTCTGTAAACTCCTCCAGCCCCACAACCCTCCGCGATATCTGCACTTATCTAATTCCGGCCTCTGGAACATCCCTGATTTTAATTGCTACACCAGGTGGCCATGCCTTCTGCTACCGTAAGCTTTTAAATTCCTTCCCTAAACATCTCTGCCTCTCTACTTCTCCCTCTTCCTTAAGCCACTCCTTAAAATCTACCTCTTTGACCAAGCTTTTGGTCACCTGACCTAATATCCCCTTATGTGGAACAGTGTCCTATTTTGCTTTATAATGCATCTGTGAAGCACCTTGGGACACTTTATTACATTAGAGGCACTATATAAATGCAAATTGTTGTTGTCGCTTGGATGGGTGCAGCTCCAACAACACTCAACAAGCTCGATACCATCCAGGACGATTGGCACCCCATCCACAACATTCACTCCCTCCACCACCGACGCACAGTGGCAGCAGTGTGTACCATCTACAAGATGCACTGCAGCAATGCACCAAGGCTCCTTAGACAGCACCTTCCAAACCCGTGACCTCTACCAACTAGAAATTAATGCAGGCAGGTGGGATTAGTAAAGGCATTATAGTCGGCATGGACGCAGTGGGCTGAAGGGCCTGTTTCTATGCTGTACAACTCTATGACTCTATGACTCTAGAAGGACAAAGGCAGCAGACGCATGGGAACACCACCACCTGCAATTTACCCTCCAAGTCACACACCATCTTGACTTGGAACTGTATCGCTGCTCCTTCACTGTCGCTGAGTCAAAATCCTGGAACTCCCTTCCTAACAGCACTGTGGGTGTAAACTTCCCCACATGGACTGCAGCGGTTCAAGAAGGCAGCTCACCACCACCTTCTCAAGGGCAACTAAGGTTGATTAATACGTGCTGGCCTTGTAGGAATGCCCATATTTTGTGAATGAATGAATAAAGCAAAAAAATTTCAGGTGTAGAACTAGTGGGCAGAAGATCAATCAAGAGTAGGGTAGTTTTCAGACAGATTTCAGGAAATTCTTCTTCACACACAGAGTGACAACATACGGAATTGTCATCCGTCTACAGCAGTAAAAAGAAAGAAAGACGTGCATTTCTATAGCACGTTTCACAACCTCAGGACTTCCCCAAAGTGCTTTACAGCCAATGGAGTACTTTTGAAGTATAGTCACTGTTATAATATAGGAAACACAGCAACCAATTTGCACCCAGGAAGCTCCCACAAACAGCAAAGTGATAATGACCAGATAATCTGTTTTAGTGATGTTGATCGAAGGATAAATATTGACCAGAACACCAGGAAGAACTCCCCTGCTCTTCTTCGAAATAGTGTCATGGGATCTTTCATGTTCATCTGAGAGGGCAGACGGAGCTTCAGTTTAATATCTCATTCAAAAGACGGATGCAACAGTGGGAGCAACAATCCTGGCATTATTTAAGAAACTATTGGATGCTACAGTGTGAAAGGGGATTGGACCTCTCTGGATTGATGAATTAAGATGAATTGAATGACCCTTCACATCGATAACAATCTGTGGCCTTCTTCACAAGTCAGAGACGTGAACTCTCTGCTGGACTGTCAGCTCCCAATCTCATCCCTTGCCTCTCCCCTGACATCACAAGCTCTCTCCTGTCAGCTTCCTGTGGACTGTTTGCTGATGATGTGGAGCAAATGGTCAGATGGTGGATGGCCAAGGAGAAAGGGGTTAGCTAACTGATGGTGGAGTCAGCCATGACACAACGGCCGCACTCTTGCCTCGGAGTCAGAGAGTTAGGAGTTCAAGTTCCACTACAGAGACTTGAGCTTGTAATCTAGGCTGAGATTTCTGTGCAGTCCTGAAGGAGTGGTGCATCGTTGGAGGTCTGTCTTTCAGAGGAGATGTTGAGCAGAGGCTCTGTCAGCCCTCAGGTGGATATAAAAGATCCCATAGCACTTTACAAGAAGAGCAGGGGCATTCTCTCCAGTGTCCTGGCCGATAGTTATCACTTAAACAACATCACTCAAGACAGATGATCTGTTCATGATCAAATTGCTGTTTGTGGGATCTTGCTGTGTGCGCATTGACTGCTGCATTTTCGACATCACAACAGTGATTACACTTCAAAATACTACTTCATTGGCTGCAAAGCAATTTGGGGCATCCTGAGGTTGCGAAGGGTGCTATATAAATGCAGGTTCTTTATTTGGGTGGGTGTCTGAGTGACTAAACTTGTCTGGCTGCTGATAGATGTCTCGGTGACTTGGTTTGGCTGCTGCTGCTTCTGAATGAGTGACCTCTAGTGGTTATTAGGATCTCTCTAGTCACCAGCCTGCTGGTGGTGCTACTTCTGGCTTCTGCTCATAGCTTGTGGGTATATGCAGGTGGAATTTGGCAGCAGATAGTCAATAGTGGGTGAGCTAGTCTGTAAGTCTTAATTGCTCACTCGATAAAATTCAGAGAACAGGTTCAGTGTCTTTAAACTGTATGATGTTTTGTCTTATCGTGATGCAGAGTAAAATCTTTATGGATATGGAAAACGTATCAAAACAGTGAAAAAAAACACAAAAAAGTGTCAATAATATTACATTTCCTGGAAAGTGCACCTCCAGAAAGATTGTCATAGAATCATAGAATGGTTACAGCACAGAAGAAGGCCATTTGGCCCATCATGTCCATGCCAGCTCTCTGTAAGAGCAACTCACCTAGTCCCACCCCCCTGCCCTTTTACCGATAGCCCTGCAAATTTTTTCTCTTCAGATAATTATCCAATTCCCTTTTGAAAGCCCCGATTGAATCTGCCTCCACCGCACTCTCAGGCAGCGCATTCCAGATCCTAAACACTCACTGTGTAAAAATGTTTTCCCTCATGTCGCCATTGGTTCTTTTGCCAATCACCTTATATCAGTGTCCTCTGGTTCTTGACCCTTCGGCCAATGGGAACAGGTTCTGTCTATCTACTCTGTCCAGACCCCTCATGACTTTATCAAATCTCCCCCCAACTTTCTCTTCTCCAAGAAGAACAGCCCCAGTTTCTCTGATATATCCATGGAACTGAAGTCCCTCATCCCTGGAAGCATTCTTGTAAATCTTTTCTGCACCCTCTCTAAATCCTTCTTGACCATAATCTACAGTACACCTACTTCTGAATTCTCAATATTTTACTGAAGCAGAAAAAAAGGTCTTGCCTTTATATAGCACCTTTTGTGACCACCGGACACCTCAAAGTGCTTTACAGTCAATGAAGTATTTTTTGAAGTGTAGTCACTGTTGTAATGTAGGAAACGTGACAGCCAGTATGCGTGGCTAATACATTAGTATTAGCCACATAAGTACAGCAGTACAAGTGACAGCACAGCAAGCTCCCACAAACAGCAATGTGATAATGACCAGATTATCTGTTTTTGTGATATTGACTGAGGGATAGGAACATAAGAAATAGGAGCGGGAGCAGGCCATTCAGCCCCTCCAGCCTTCTCTGCCATTCAATGGTTGATCTTGTAATTCAACACCATTTTCCTGCACTATCCTACAGGTGGCACAGTGGCGCAGTGGTTAGCACTGCAGCCTCACAGCTGTAGGGACCCAGGTTCGATTCTGGGTACTGTCTGTGTGGAGTTTGGAAGTTCTCCCTGTGTCTGCGTGGGTTTTTGCCGGGTGCTCCGGTTTCCTCCCACATCCAAAGACTTGCAGGTGATAGGTAAATTGGCTGTTGTAAATTGCCCCTAGTGTAGGGAGGGAATATGGGATTACTGTAGGGTTGTTGGTTGGCACAGACTCGGTGGGCCGAAGGGCCTGTTTCACTGCTGTATCTCTAAATAACTCTCCTGCTTTTCTTCAATATAGTGTTATGGGATCTTTTACATCCACCTGGGAGGGCAAATCAGGCCTCAGTTCAAAGTCTCATCTGAAAGATGGCACTTCAGGCAGTGTAGGGCTCCCTCTGTGCTGCACTGGAGTTTCCCCTCTCCAGTCAAACGGGACCATACCAGATCCAACTATCCCGGCAGTGTATCCGGTACAGGATTCATTCAGAGAAAAATCATCTCGAATTTAAATAGTCGCATCAGAAATCAGGACTGAAATGGCAACTTGTCCAGTTTGTGTAAAAAAAAAGTTGATAACTTTGAAAAAATAAAATTCAAGGCAAAAGACAGCGTCAAGTATTAGACAAGTATAGAACACATCGTCACTGAACCTTGACAGAGACTGTCTCGGAACTAAGATGTGCTTATTTGGTATTTCCTGGCCGACGAGTTCTGGGAGTAACTTCAAAGAAAACTTCAGAACATCTCAGAATCTCATTAAAGGGAACAATCTACAGAATTTCGCACCTCTCCACAATAATAGACAATCAGCAAGAGTGCATTACTGGAGATTTCCCAACAAAGACTCTATATTAACGCTGCTTATTAAAAGGAATAACATTCCTATTAATGACAAACACATTTATAGAACTACTAAGTCTTGTTTCCCACTGATCCGAACAAACATTTCCTCCTATCAGATTGAATTGATCCATTCCGCACAGGGTAATCTCCATTCACTGTCTCTTACACTGCAGCAGTGCTTGAACAGGACTGTTGTGTAACGGAGTTTCATCTTGAACATGAAAGTCAACATCCACTAATTAAATGGAAAGGCAAACTTACCCCTTCAAAGTCCGCACCAGCCTCACAAATCCATAGGATTGCTCTTGCATTCCTGATCAGATCTTTAATATGTTACGCATTTGAGGTTAAAACTCATCCTGACAACATCCTGAGACTGAATTTGCCTGTAACCCTCATCTGATCTTCGGCCAAGGAAAATTCTTGGAATTTTATCCACGATAAAAAAGGCTTTCAGTAACGTTTTTTTCCCTTTAATAAAAGAGGAATGAGTCTCCAAGTATCACTGTGGTCTTTCTAGAAACATGACGTATTCATTTAAGTCCCTTCAGGTGAGCCCTTCGCAATCCCAGCAGAGATCCAGCACAGATCATAGGTGGGCCCCAGCACACATCCAGAACAGACCCAGCACAGATCGGCACCAGCACAATCCCAGCACACATTCACTACAGTCCCAGCACAGATCCAGAACAGTCCCAGCACAGTTCCAGCACAGATCCAGTACAATCCCAGCACAGACCCAGCACAGATCGGCCCCAGCACAGATCCACTACAGTTCCAGCACAGTCCCAGCACAGATCCAGTACCATTCACTGCACAATCTTGTGCATGTGGGGCTACATGTTATCTCTGAATGAATCACTCTTCGGAAACAAAAGCCGCCACTTAAAGGCGTTAAATTGTTTGTAAACCCTCCTGGTAATGTGGCTCGTTATTCACATGTGACTGTGATAGATCTTAAACCGCATTCCTTAGTGTGTAAAATATAACATGAGCTTTGTAAGTGTCAAAGTTAGTAACTCTCCCCCCCCAAACACCCCCCCCCCCCAATCTCTCCCAGTAAATTACATAGCTGCAATGAAAAGCAAAATCATACAAGGCGAGGAATCTTTCAAACTGATCCCTCACTGCAGCATCAATCAAACCCTTTCATATTAAAAGAAGTCTCGAGATGTCAACAATACTTTGTGGTCGAAAGGCAGGCAAAAAAAATGTGGAAAAGGCAGACTTCTGCACTACCAAATATGGAAATAATGTTACGTCGTGGTAGATAATTCATCTGGAAATACTTAAGAGGGATGGGAAAAAGGAAAAGAGGCCAAGAATAGAAGCCATAAACTTTCCCACTCTGTAGTGAAAACGAAATGATTTTGTAAATTATTTATTATGCAAACTTCAAAGTATTTCCCCCCAATTTCCTGCTCCAATGCTGGTGGTGTTTTAATTTGGCTGAGATGAGGGAAAAGCTGAGAAGAACTTGGAAATTCTCTCTCTCTCTCTCCCTCTCTCCACCCCTCTCCCTGTTCAGCTGGGGCGGTGTCTGAGAAAAACGCGCCAGAAACATTCCTGACATTCTTGTTACTGAAATCAAACAAGCCCCAGACAGCCGGGGGAACGTCAGCCGACACAGTCCAGTCGCTTATAAAAACAGCAGCACTTCGGCGGCCTCGGCACAAAGCAGCCAGAGGCAAGCAGACTGCCCAGGGTTTAACTTCGGTCGGCAGCTACATAACAGAACAGGAGAGGAGAGGAGAGGAGCAGCCAGCGGCAAAACCACTGAGAGCAGCCTGCAGACAGACAGATAGAGACAGACTCAGAAAGAAACACACAGACACAGAGAGTAAGGCAGAGAGAGAGAGAGACACACACAGTGAGGCACAGAGAGAGAGACAGAGTTAGACACACACAGACAGAATCACAAAGAGAGAGTGAGACACACAGAGAGAGTGAGACACACAGACAGAATCACAAAGAGAGAGTGAGACACACAGAGAGAGTGAGACACACAGACAGAATCACAAAGAGAGAGTGAGACACATACAGAGAGTGAGACACACAGACAGAATCACAAAGAGACAGAGAGAGTGAGACACACAGAGAGAGAATCACATAAAGACACACAGAAAGGGAAACAGAGACACAGACACACAGAGAGATTCAACAGAGGGGAGATCAGCAACTCCTTGAAAATCAGATTGTGCCATTTCAGAGAAGAACTTGGAGTCATCCTCAAAATGATCCACTTTACAGCCATCGCTGTCCTGCTCATGGTGAAGGTGAGTCTCCTCGTTTAGAAACCCTCTGTAATTTATATACAAACCAATGTAACTGCCTGAAAGGGTGATGGGAGCAGATTCAATAATAACTTTCAGAGGGGAGTTGGAGAAATACTTGATGGGGTTTTATTTTTGCAGGGCAATTGGGGATGGGGGGGGGTGGGCGAATGGAAATAATTGAATAGCTCTTTCAAAAAAAACCAGCACAGGCAGGATGGCTCGAATGGCCTCACTGATTTTTAAAAAAACTTTTATGATGTCTTTGGGGGGGGTATTTGTATCTGCTAAGTGCTTCGCCATGTTATACCTTGATTGCAAGGAGACTGAGCAGTGTGTTTGTTGCCTTGTCCCCACAGGTGATATTTGCCTGCCCGCTGGGATGTCAGTGCCCTCAGGAGATGCCAAGGTGCCCCCCAGGGGTCAGCCTGGTTCTGGATGGCTGTGGATGTTGCCGGGTCTGTGCCAAGCAGTTAAATGAAGATTGCAGCAAAGCGCAGCCCTGTGATCACACCAAGGGGCTGCAGTGTAATTTCGGCGCAAGTCCCAGCGCTCTTCAGGGGATCTGCAGAGGTAAGATTCTTGTGGCTTATTCAGAACTTATTAAAACCGTTGGGAATGTCTCCTGCCGTTTAGTCTAGTCCAAAAAAAAAAGGAGTTCTGTCATTTTTAAAACCATGTATGGTTATGTTTTATTGTTCTTTGGCCATCTATTGGCAGTAAGGCATGTGATTTCAGCAGTCAGGAATGTAATTCACTGTGTTTGGATGTTTGAAGGGAAAGTGATTCCTGAGTAATCCATTGTTCAGTTCCTGCATGCCTCCAGGGACCTGTGCTTAGAATTTCCACACTTTTAAATATATATGTATATGTGAGCAGCACAAACCAGTCTTCATTTAATGAATGTGAGAGGCCCATCTGTTCCCAAATTATTTTTTAAAGTTCTTTCTATTTACTTTGTGTTTTCACAGCCAGAGCTGAAGGAAGACCTTGTGAGTACAACAGTAAAATTTATCAAAATGGGGAGATCTTTCAGCCCAATTGCAAGCATCAGTGCACTTGTATCGACGGAGCAGTGGGCTGTATCCCTCTCTGCCCTCAGGAACTCTCACTGCCCAATATGGGCTGCCCTAACCCACGGCTGCTTAAGGTCCCAGGCCAGTGCTGCGAGGAATGGGTTTGTGACGGAACCAAAGCAGTGTCGGAGGCTGAGGACACGGAGGACCACTTCAGTCAAGAGACTGTGGTAAAGCCATGGCAGAATGGAGCACTCTACAACAATGAATTACTCTCTCTACTCAGAGGCGGTCTCAAGAGACTACCTGGTAAGTTATCGATTTTTACAGCACAGAAGGAGGTCATTCTGTCCATCATGGCTTTGCTGCTCTTAGAAAGAGCGATCCAATTCACCCCAATCCCCCTACTCTTTCCCCCAGAGATCTCCAGTGCTTTCCTCTTCAAGTATTTATCCAATTGCCTTTCGAAAGTTATTATTGAATCTACTTCCACCGCCCTTTCAGGCAGCGCGTTCCAGATTCCAACTATTCACTGTGTTTTTAAAAAAAAAACACATTTCCCCTCTGCTTCTTTTGGCAATCACCTTAATTCAATGTCACCTAATTTTATGAGCTCCATTTGTAAATGCTGCACATAGCTCCAATAGTAAGGTGCATCCAGTTCTCCATTATAGTGTCTACACCAGCTAGCATTATTATAGATTATTTTATATCTTTCTGGTCTGAGAGCCTGTCATTCCTTTTGCTGTACTGTACAGGCACGCATTGATACTCCCTGAGGTTTATTGCCAATGTTTACTGCAAGCACTAAACTTTGATCTTCATGATCTCTGAACCACCATCTACTTCAGGAAATTAGGTCTTAAAAAGGGTTGAAAAATCCAAATGTACATGTTGAACCAGCAACAGGAATGACATCATCAACAGGCGCCATGCTTACAAGTTAGTAAGGTTTTGGAAAACTGCCAGAAGTTATGAATTGAAATGGATACTTTCCAATAGCCCAGCTGTACAAGCCTTTCTTAGGCAGACACTCACGTTGGTGTACACCATAAACTGCGTCAAACGGCAATAAAAGCCTTGCGTATAACTATTGAAACAGGACAATGTTTTGTAAAAATGCCTTGAAAAACCATTGTTTCTCTCCAGTTTCTAAACAGTCTTCGTTCCAATTTCTGTTGTTTCAGCTTGGAGACCCAAATGTTTTGTTCAGACAACCGAATGGTCGCAGTGTTCCAGGACCTGTGGGACAGGCATCTCCACAAGAGTCACCAATGACAACCCTGACTGCAAACTTCGAAAAGAGACAAGAATCTGTGAAATCCGTCCTTGCGACCAGTCGGCGTCTCCTAACCTTAAAGTAAGCTCCGCTCCTCCACAACCAGAGCAAGCATGCGACTCTATGATGTTCAAGTAACTCTAATCTGGAACAAATCCATACATTTGCTAATTGTCTTTCCTCTTTTTCTTATTGCACCTCCTGCCATCCCAGAAAGGAAAGAAGTGCTACAGAACCAAGAAATCCAGTACAGCGGTGCACTTCACCTATGCGGGTTGTGCCAGTGTGAAGAGATACCGTTCCAAGCACTGTGGTTCATGTGTTGATGGACGTTGTTGCACCCCCCAACTGACCCGAACTGTTCGCATTCGCTTCCGCTGCGATGATGGGGAGACCTTCACCAAGAACATGATGATGATTCAGTCCTGTAGATGCAATTACAACTGCCCCCACTATAATGAGGCCTCCAATCCTTACGTCATGTTGCACAACGACATTCACAAGTTCCTAGATTGACGAGCTGTGTAGGTAGTGGCGTTGGGATGAGGCAGGAATGGGCAGGTAGAGGAAGAGTCAACTGGGCAGCATGAATTAGAAAAAAGGGATGTAATCAAAATGGGATGGCAATGCAGCTCTTAAAGGAGCAGGAATTATTTTCTTTTTTTTCTTTTTTCACTTTGAAAGAGATAGGTTTTGTCATGGTTATATGAATAACCTGCACAAATCGTATCTATATACCTTTTTGCACTTGCCCCAGCTATGTTTTCCCCAACTCAATGCCATATCAGTTCCAACTTAATGTTGGAATTGGTGAATGCTTTTGAGAAGACTGGGGTTTTAGAAAGGGGCTGTTGTGTAGTTTAAAAAAAAAAAAATTTTTACACATCATACATGCAACAATGCGAAAAGGGAAGGGGAGGGGTTGGTCAGTGATTGTTATTATACTGTAGCTATACCTATATGCACTGTGCAGCATTGCCCTTGGTGGCAACTGAGACTGAGGGAACAGTGAACCCTCAAGGTTAAATGAAAGCTTCAATTTATTGGAGCGAGGAGATAGCTTCATTTTGGAGCATAGTTTTCCCAGTTTTTGTTCTATTTGTAACAAAGCGATGTATATTTGTATTATTATATAATGTCTTAACATGTATCATTAGCAGTGTATTGTCTTTTATCAAGTGCTTGTGTGAAAACATGGTTGTAATTGAAAATGTAATAATGGTCAGATTTCCTGAGCAAATTGTGTTGGTTTGCTTACACAAGCTGGATGTGGGTCACATTATTTTCTGATGTGAGCTGAATAGCTCATGTTATGTGGCAGCTAGTAACCAACTCTGTTAAAGCTACAGCTGTCTAATATGCATAGCACAGCAAACAGAATCAGTTCTTACAAATCCTGCAGTATATCCTTCCAATGTTGCATTATTTATCAAAAATGTAGCAAATTCTATTGGGATGCAGAAAAAAATGTCATACTGGAATGAAATGTACATAGATTTAATTTTTTAAGAGGAAAAAATAAACAATTTATTTATGGAACTGCCCTTTGGTATATTCTGCTTATTTCTGTTTAGGGTGTTATGAGTTACATACTAAAGTGACAATGTACATCCAAACAAGGGACTAAAGTAAAATTTCATGTCTCTGTTCAGTTCAAATAGGTCTTTAACTGTTCTAACATCTGATGTTATGTAATGGGAACGAACCAAGCAGCAATCTACAAATTAAACAGGATAAACCATCATGGACCGTGGTAGAATGCAGGCATACTGTATAAATAAGACAGGAAATTGTTACTACATGGTAGATCCTATCAAAGCATCTTTTTAAAATTTGTTCGGGGGTTATGGGTGTCACGGGCAAGGCCAGCATTTATTGCCCATCCCTAATTGTCCCATGAGAAGGTGGTGGTGAGCTGCCTTCTTGAACTGCTGCAGTCCATGTGGGGTAGGTGCACCCACAGTGCTGTTAGGGAGTTCCAGAATTTTGACCCAGCGACAGTGAAGGAACAGCGATTATAGTTCCAAGTCAGGTTGTTTATGGCTTGGATAGGAACTTGCAGGTGGTGGTGTTCCCATGCGAATACTGCCCTTGTCCTTCTAGTTGGTAGAGGTCATGGGTTTGGAAGGTGCTGTCGAAGGAGCCTTGGTTTGTTGCTGCTTTAAAAGAGAAGGGATGAATACATGAAAGATAAAAAAGGTACGAGGAAGGAATGCAAGTAAATGAATGTCTCCTTCGATGAGCTTGAGTCTGCCAAGCTGTAACATTTTATGATTCTCATGTCACAGGACAGGAATGGAGAAGATTTTGGTAATAATGGGACAAAAGCACCAAAGCACTTGTTTTAAAAAAAATCCTGAAATCCCACAAAATAAAGGGAGAATTTGACATTCTGTCAAGTAAAGTATTGACTCTGACAGTCACCTTTCAATGAACTCACTACAAAGGTTAAGTACATTTTATAGTTGTTGTTATTGACAACTAGATCGTCAGGCTTCCTCGGGTTCTAAAGTATTTAAATCAAATCCAATACAGTATTTATGAATTTCAGTTGTGCATAAATGGAGCAATTCAGTAAAATAAGCAGGGAACTTATTCAGTCAGGGAGAAAAACCCAGACAATCCCTCATTCATGTTAGAGCACAGACCAAACATGGGAGAACCAAGCCTTTTGTTGTAATGCTCAAAATACCCCCTCTAAGTTTCGTCCCAAATTGTGAAAGACTTACATATAGCAATCTGTATTGTGCAGAGACAAAGAATCAGATATTGAAGCACCAGACTTGAGTCTTTATATAACGTCAAATACTTTCTCCATTCAAGCCAGACGTGGGGCTGAAAGGAATTAACTGGAAAGAATGTCTCCCAGTCTGTAGGAGCTGGTTTACTTTCACCAGTTGAGAACAAGCAATTACTTCTGTTTAATCCCAATAACCCACCGATTAAAACACGGAATGATAAGTGAAGAGGAATGTGTGGAATCTCAAGTAGCTCTCCAACCGGGACCAAAGGCGAGACAGAGAGAAGGGGAGGGGGGAGGGAGAGAGAGAGGGAGAAAGGGAGGGAAGAAGAGAGAGGAAGAGAGTGAGGGGGAGAGAGAGAGATGGTCAGAGGAGGGGAGAGAGAGTGGGGGCGAGGGGAGCTGAGAGAGGAGGAGAAGGAGGAGGAGCGAGGGAGGGACCAGGAGAAGGAGGGAGAGGGTGAGCCAAAGAGAGAGGGTGGGAGGGAAGAGAGAAGGAGGGGAGAAGAGAGATAGAGATGGAGGGAGGGGGAGAGTGAAAGGTGAAGGGAGGTCGGGTGACAGAGGGAGGAAGTGGGAGAAGGAGGGAATGGGCAAGAGAGAGGGAGGGGAAGAAGGAGGTGTGAGAGAGAGAGGGAGGGAGCAGGAGAGAGAAAGGGGGGAGAGAGAAGGAGACATGGGGAGAGGGAGAGATGGAGGGGGAGAGGGAAGGGGAGAGAGAGACGGAGAGAAAGGGAGAGAGGCAGGGGAGAGGGAGGGATTGAGATGGAGGGTGAAGGAGGAAGAGGGAGAGGGGAGGGAATGGAGAGAGAGGAAGAGAAGGAGGGAGCAAGGGGAAGGGAAGGATGGAAGAGGGATGTGGAAGAGAAAGGAAGGGGAAGAGAGGGAGGGGGAATGCTGTCAAAAATATTTTGAGGTTTTCTAACAATATTTGCCTGCTCTGTGGAGATGAGGGACAGTGTGCTGGATAGAGGTTTTTTTGTTCTTTCATGGGATGTGGGTATCGCTGACAGACCAGCATTTATTGCCCATCCATAATTGCCTTTGAACTGAGTGTTTTGCTCGGCCATTTCAGAGGGCAGTTAAGAGTCAGCCACATTGCTGTGGGTCTGGAGTCACATGTAGGCCAGACCAGGTAAGGACAGCGGATTTCCTTCCCTGAAGGACATTCATGAACCTTATGGGTTTTTACAACAATCAATGATTGCACCATTACTGAAACTAACTTTCAATTTCAGACTTTTATTAATTAATTAAATTTAAATTTCACCTGCTGCCGTGGGAGTTGAACCTGTGTCCCCAGGGCATGAGCCTGGACTTTTGGATTACTAGTTCAGTGACATTATCACGACACCACCATCTCCCCATGTAGTGAGAAACAGAAGGAGGGACAGTGAGGGACAGAGTGAGGGGCAGTGAGGGACAGAGTGAGGGGCAGTGGGGGACAGAGTGAGGGACAGAGTGAGAAACAGAGTGAGGGACAGTGAGGGACAGAATGAGGGACAGAGTGAGGGGCAGTGGGGGACAGAGTGAGGGACAGAGTGAAGGGCAATGAGGGGCAGTGAGGGATAGTGAGAGGCAGTGAGGGATAGCGAGGGGCAGCGAGGGGCAGCGTGAGACAGTGAGGGATGGTGAGGAGCAGTGAAGGACAGTGAGGAGCAGAAAGGGACAGTGAGGGATAGTGAGGGACAGTGAGGGACGGTGAGGGATAGTGAGGGACAGTGAGGGATAGAGAGGGACAGTGAGGGATGGTGAGGGACAGTGAGGGATAGTAAGGGACAGCAAGCGACAGTGAGGGACAGCAAGGGGCAGCGAGGCACAGTGAGGGGCAGTGAGGGACAGTGAGGGACAGCATGGGGCAGTGAGGGACAGTGAGGGACAGTGAAGGACAGTGAGGGACAGTGAAGGACAGTGAAGGACAGTGAGGGACAGTGAAGGACAGTGAGGGGCAGTGAGGAGCAGTGAAGGATTGTGAGGACCAGTGAGGGACAGTGAGTGATGATGAGTGACAGTGAGGGACAGTGAAGGACAATGAGAGGCACAGAGGAGCAGTGAGGGACAGTGAGGAGCAGTGAGGGCCAGCGAGGGGCAGTGAGGGACAGTGAGAGGCAGTGAGGGATAGCGAGGGATGGCGAGGGGCAGCGTGGGTCAGTGAGGGATGGTGAGGGACAGTGAGGGATGGTGAGGGACAGTGAAGGACAGTGAGGGGCAGTGAGGAGCAGTGAGTGATGGTGAGTGACAGTGAGGGACAGTGAGGGACAGTGAAGGACAGTGAGGGGCAGTGAGTGATGGTGAGTGACAGTGAGGGACAGTGAAGGACAATGAGGGGCACAGAGGAGCAGTGAGGGACAGTGAGGAACAGTGAGGAACAGTGAGGGCCAGCGAGGGGCAGTGAGGGACAGTGAAGGACAGTGAGGGAAAGTGAAGGGCAGTGAGGGACAGTGAGGGGCAGTGAGGGGAAGTGAGGGACAGTGAGGGACAGTGAGAGACAGTGAGGGGCAGTGAGGGACAGCGAGGGGCAGTGAGGGGAAGTGAGGGACAGTGAGGGACAGTGAGGGGCAGTGAGGGACAGTGAGGGACAGCGAGGGGCAGTGAGGGGAAGTGAGGGGCAGTGAGGGACAGCGAGGGGAAGTGAGGGACAGTGAGAGACAGTGAGGGGCAGTGAGGGACAGCGAGGGGCAGTGAGGGGAAATGAGGGACAGTGAGGGACATACTGCTGAAACACACCAGGCTGAATCCAGAACCTCGCGAGACCACAAGTGACAAATATTATCAAGCTATGAAAGTGGGATATTAGTTGTACTTTTTTTAAAAAAGAAGTGAATGTTTGGGTTCCAATCAAATTAAAAGTTCAAATTAAGTCTCAAGGAGAGAAAGAACTGTTGCTGGTCAATTAAAATAACTGCCAGAGAACCTGTTTCTCAGTGACATTTCCACCTGAGAACCACATCCTGGTTTGACTGAGATAATTTTGAGGAATGATTAACGCCACCAGATGTGCTTTGGACGAAGGCTCCCACGATGTGATCGTAGCCAAGGTGCCACGGAATGGTCCATTAATTGGCTAAAGATTTAAAGAATCTCACTGTTGCCTAATTGTGATGAGCACGGCTTAAACACAAAATACCAAAATGATGGTCTTTCTTTAAAAAAAAAACGGGTCAGAGCCACATTTCATTTCAGTTAGCTAACAAACTGATGTTTCTGAGAAAGTGACTGCCTATTAATATCTACATTCCTTCCCAAGCATTAAATTGCAGTCTGCTACTTGCAGGAATTTTTCTTCTAAGGCAGGGAGAGAACCCACTTTATTCCCTTACGCCACTGAAAGCAGGTATGAAACTGTAGAGGAATGCAGCGGTGACTCAGAAAGCAGATAACCTGATGGGCAGCAGATGTTTTTTTTAAAGAAAACCTTGAAAATATCGAGTAAAGGAAAGCAAGCGTGTTCACTTCAAAAGGTAAGTTTTTACTTAAAAAAAATACTTAGAATGAATACCTTTAATATCACGGAGATTCACATGGGTCCTGGAATTCAGATTTTCTCCTAAATTGAAGATAGCAAATCCACCCCCACTCCACACCGTGACTTAGCTTGTACTTAAATTCCCCCTCCCTAATAAAGTTGCTTTGACTATAAAACTACCTATTCATCATTTTCAGCTAGTTTTCTCCTCACTGTACTTCACATCTGTTGTCAATGATCTGTCCAGTTTTTATATTCCAAAAGAATTTTAAAAGGAAAAAAATGTAAATTTAAAAGAAGCATGCTTTGGGGATTAATTGTGTTAAAACTAATGTTCACCTTTGCAAACATTATTTACGTAAATAAATGTGTGAATCCATTCCCTACAAATGCAAAAGAGACCCCACCAGGCTATAACACAAAGTGTCACTTGTACTGTGTGTCTCTATCCATGCCATTGCTCACTGTGAAACACTTTGGTTGTTTTATAATAACAACAACCTGCCCTTGTACAGAACCTTTCATGTCGTAGGATGTCCCAAAGCACACCACAGAAGCAATTATCCAACAAAATTTAACACATGAGGTGATATTAGGACCGCGAGGTTTCAAGGAGTGTGTTAAAAGATGAGAAAGAGGTGGAGAGGTTGAGGGAGGGAATTCCAGAGCTTGGGGCCCAGGCAGTTGAAGGCACGGCCGCCAATGGGGGAGCGATTAAAATCGGGGATGTTAGAGAGGACAGCATTAGAGGAGCACAGAGATTTCTGAAGGAGGAGATTACAGAGATAGGGAGTGGCAAGGCTTTGACTCCCCTATATAATTGTAAGCTTCACCCAATGTGACTAAGCAACACCTGAGAGTGTTCCAAAGTGTTTCATATCCATTTATCACTTTTTGAAGTGCAGCCAGTCATTATGCAGGAAAATGTAATAATAATTAGTGGTACAAGTCTTGTAAATGGCAAGTTACATCAATATGACCAATTAATCTGTTTATGGTGGTATTCATTGTTAGAGGATTATTAATGTTGGAAATTCAAAGAGGCCAGTAAAATGTACATATATATTTATAAACAGTAGCTTAAAGCTATAATTTATAAACCTATGTGCGGCAATTAGAACCATTGAAAGTCAGTCCCTGCCACAAACTCTGCTCCTGAGCCACTAACTCCAACCTTTTCCTTGGCAACAGTCTGAGCCTAAATCAAACCGTTCACAACCTTTTGACCCCGAGATGAACTTCCAACCACTTATCTGCATCATTATCAAGATGGATTACTTCCATCTCTGTAACTTCAGCCTAATTCTGCCCTTGCCTCAGCTTATCTTTTTTTTTATTCATTGATGGGATGTGGGCGTCGCTGGCCAGGCCAGCATTTATTGCCCATCCCTAATTGCCCTTGAGAAGGTGGTGGTGAGCTGTCTTCTTGAACCGCTGCAGTCCATGTGAGGTAGGTACACCCACAGTGCTGTTAGGAAGGGAGTTCCAGGATTTTGACCCAGCGACAGTGAAAGAACGGCGATACAATTCCAAGTCAGGATGATGTGTGACTTGGAGGGGAACTTGCAGGTGGTGGTGTTCCCATGCATTTGCTGCCCTTGTCCTTCTAGTTGGTAGAGGTCGCGGGTTTGGAAGGTGCTGTCTAAGGAGCCTTGGTGCATTGCTGCAATGCATCTTGTATATGCCACTGTGCGTCGGTGGTGGAGGGAGTGAATGTTTGTAGATGGGGTGCCAATCAAGTGGGCTGCTTTGTCCTGGATGGTGTCGAGCTTCTTGAGTGTTGTTGGAGCTGCACCTATCCAGGCAAGTGGAGAGTATTCCATCACACTCCTGACTTGTGCCTTGTAGATGGTGGACAGGCTTTGGGCAGTCAGGAGGTGAGTTACTCGCCTCAGGATTTTAGCCTCTGACCTGCTCTTATAGCCACGGTATTTATATGGCTACTCCAGTTCAGTTTCTGGTCAATGGTAGATGCTAAGATGTTGATTGAGCGATGGTAATGCCATTGAATGTCAAGGGGAGATTGTTAGATTCTGTCTTGTTGGAGATGGTCATTGCCTGGCACTTGTGTGGTGCGAATGTTACTTGCCACTTATCAGCCTAAGCCTGGATATTATCCAGGTCTTGTTGCATATGAACAAGGACTGCTTCAGTATCTGAGGAGTCACGAATGGAGCTGAACATTGTGCAATCATCAGCGAACATCCCCACTTCTGACGTTATGATTGAAGGTAGGTCATTGATGAAGCAGCTGAAGATGGTTGGGCCGAGGACATTACCCTGAGGAACTCCTGCAGTGATGTCCTGGAGCTGAGATGATTGACCTCCAACAACCACAACCATCTTCCTTTGTGCTAGGTATGACTTCAACCAGCGGAGGGTTTTCCCTCTGATTCCCATTGACTTCAGTTTTGCTAGGGTTCCTTGATGCTATACTCGGTCAAATGCTGCCTTGATGTCAAGGGCAGTCACTCTCATCTCACCTCTTGAGTTCAACTCTTTTGTCCATGTTTGAACCAAGGCTGTAATGAGGTCAGGAGCTGAGTGGCCCTGGCGGAACCCAAACTGAGCGTCACTGAGCAGGTTATTGCTAAGCAAGTGCTGCTTGATGGCACTGTTGATGACACCTTCCATCACTTTACTGATGATTGAGAGTAGGCTGATGGGGCGGTAATTGGCCGGGTTGGATTTGTCCTGCTTTTTGTGTACAGGACATACCTGGGCAATTTTCCACATTGCAGGGTAGATGCCAATGTTGTAGCTGTACTGGAACAGCTTGGCTAGGTGTGCGGCAAGTTCTGGAGCACAGGTCTTCAGTACTATTGCCAGAATATTGTCAGGGCCCATAGCTTTTGCAGTATCCAGTGCCTTCAGTCATTTCTTGATATCACGGAGAGTGAATCAAATTGACTGAAGTCTGGCATCTGTGATGCTGGGGACTTCAGGAGGAGGCTGAGATGGATCATCCACTCGGCACTTCTGGCTGAAGATTGTTGCAAATGCTTCAGCCTTATCTTTCGCACTGATGTGCTGGGCACCCCTATCATTGAGGATGGGGATATTTGTGGAGCCACCTCCTCCAGTTAGTTGTTTAATTGTCCACCACCATTCACGGCTGGATGTGGCAGGACTGCGGAGCTTAGATCTGATCCGTTGGTTATGGGATCGCCTAGCTCTGTCTATTGCATGCTGCTTATGCCGTTTGGCACGCAAGTAGTCCTGGGTTGTAGCTTCACCAGGTTGACACCTCATTTTGAGGTATGCCTGGTGCTGCTCCTGACATGCCCTCCTGTTTGAACCAGGGTTGGTCTCCTGGCTTGATGGTAATGATAGAGTGGGGAATATGCCGGGCCATGAGGTTACAGATTGTGGTTGAGTACAATTCTGCTGCTAATGATGGCCCACAGCGCCTCATGGATGCCCAGTTTTGCATTGCTAGATCTGTTCGAAATCTATCCCATTTAGCACAGTGATAGTGCCACACAACACAAGGGACAGTGTCCTCAATATGAAGGCAGGACTTTGTCTCCACAAGGACTGTGCAGTGGCCACTCCTACCAATACTGTCATGGACAGATGCATCTGGGGCAGGCAGATTGGTGAGGACGAGGTCAAGTATGTTTTTCCCTCACCACCTGCTGCAGACCCAGTCTTTAGTACTCGGCGAGCTGTGGTGCTACTGAACCACTCTTGGTGATGGACATTGAAGTCCCCCAACCAGAGTACATTCTGCACCCTTGCCACCATCAGTGCTTCCTCCAAGTGGTGTTTAACATGCATTCATCAGCTGAGGGAGGTGGTAAGTGGTAATCAGAAGGAGGTTTCCTTGCCCATGTTTGACGTGATGCCATGAGACTTCATGGGGGCCAGAGTCAATGTTGAGGACTCCCAGGGCAACTCCCTCCTGTATACCACTGTGCTACTACCTCTGCCCCGGCCGGTGGGACAGGACATATCCAAGAATAGTGATGGCAGTGTCTGGGACATTGTCTGTAAGGTATGATTCTATCAGTAAGACGATGTCAAGCTGTTGCTTGACTAGTCTGTGGGACAGCTCTCCCAACTTTGACACAAGCCCCCCGATGTTAGTAAGGAGGACTTTGCAGGGTCGACAGGGCTGGGTTTGCCGTTGTCGTTTCCCGTGCCTAGGTTGATGCCGTGTGGTCCCTCCGGTTTCATTCCTTTTCATTGACTTCGTAGCAGTTAGATACAACTGAGTGTCTTGCTGGGCCATTTCAGAGGGCATGTAAGAGTCAATCACATTGCTGTGGGTCTGGAGTCACATGTAGGCCAGACCAGGTAAGGACAGCAGATTTCCTTCCCTAAAGGGCATTAGTGAACTAGATGGGTTTTTACAACAATGGTTTCACAGCCATCATTAGACCAGCTTTTTAATTCCAGATTTTTCAATGAATTTGAATTCAATTTCCACCTTCTGCTCTGGTGGGATTCAAACCCATGTCCCCAGAGTAATATTCTGAGTTACTAGTCCAGTGACAACACCACTATTCCACCACTTCCTCTGCCGCTAAAATGCTCATCCATGCCTTTGTTGCCTCTAGACTCGACTCTTCCAATGCTCTCCTGCCCGACCTCCCATCTTCCACTATCTGTAAACTTGAGCTCATCTAAATCTCTGCTCCCCATATCTTATCTCGCACCAAGTCCTGTTCTTCCATCATCCCTGTGCTGGCTTTCGATCTGGCAGTGACTCAATTTTAATATTTTTACTCTTGTTTTCAAACCCCTCCACGGCCTTGGCTCCTCCCTATTTCTGTAACCTCCTCCAGCTCCACAACCCTCCGAGAGATCTGCACTCCTCCAATTCTGGCTTCTTGCGTATTCCCAATTTTAATCACACCACCATTGGTGGCCATGCCTTAGGCTCCCTGGAATTCCCTCCCTAAACCTCTCCGTCTCTCTCTCTCTCTCTTCCTTTAAGACACTCCATGAAACCTACGTCTTTGACCAAGTTTTTGGTCACCTGTCCTAATATCTCCTTATGTGGCTCAGTGTCAAATATTGTTTGATAACTGCTCCTGTCAAACACCATGGGACATTTTATTACATTAAGGGTGCTGTATAAAGGCAAGTTATTGTTGCTGTTGGATAATAAGCAAACATTGGCCAGCATCAAAAGATTCTCTGTGAGATAATGATCGGCAGCTGTCACAATGCTTTCCTTTCCCCTTGCAATCAGAAGTCTATGAACACGTGTTCGAGCTGTCTATGGTTTTCAGTGTGGTGAGTTTGTAAACAAACTGTGTGATTTAGATCTTGTTAAGTCAAATTGGAAGAAGGTTTCAGTGAACTTGTAAATAATTATAAGTATCAATCTGAGCTACTTTGTCCCTCAGGTTAACTAACGCCAAGAGGTAATCTAGCTTCTGCCAATATTGAAGCCAAGTAACTCATTTGTACTTTGGAATCTATCAGCTCTTGCATCAGTCAGTATAACACACATCACCAGCAGGAAAAAAAATACCCTTTTTTTTCCAATGAAAGGCTTCCAGTGACATATGGGGCGGCACAGTGGCGCAGTGGTTAGCACCGCAGCCTCACAGCTCCAGGGACCCGGGTTCGATTCTGGGTACTGCCTGTGTGGAGTTTGCAAGTTCTCCCTGTGTCTGCGTGGGTTTTCGCCGGGTGCTCCGGTTTCCTCCCACATCCAAAAGACTTGCAGGTGATAGGTAAATTGGCCGTTGTAAATTACCCCTACTATAGGTAAGTGATAGGGAATATGTGATTACTGTAGGGTTAGTATAAATGGGTGGTTGTTGGTCGGCACAGACTCGGTGGGCCGAAGGGCCTGTTTCAGTGCTGTATCTCTAAATAAAAAATAAATAAATATGAGACACTGGAGAAATCAAGGATATCAGATCAAATAGACTGTTGTGTTGTAGAGCTTTTATAGATGTACTGCTCAATTTGATATCATAGAGTCATAGAGTTGTACAGCACAGAAACAGGCCCTTTGGCCCATCGTGTCCCTGCCAGCCATCAAGCACCCAACTATACTAATCCCATTTTCCAGCACTTGACCTGTAGCCTTGTATGCTATGGCGTTTCAAGTGCTCATCTAAATACTTCTTAAATGTTGTGAGGGTTCCTGCCTCTACCACCACTTCAGGCAGTGTGTTCCAGATTCCAAACACCCTCTGGGTGAATTTTTTTTTCCTCAAATCCCCTCTAAATCTCCTTCCCTTTACCTTAAATCTATGCCCCCTGGTTATTGACACGTCTGTTAAGGGAAAAAGTTTCTTCCTATCTACCTTATCTATGCCCCTCATAATTTTGTATACCTCAAAGAAACAAAGAACAAAGAAAGTTACAGCACAGGAACAGGCCCTTCGGCCCTCCAAGCCTGCGCCGATCCACATCCTCTACCTAAACATGTCGCCTATTTTCCAAGGGTCTGTATCTCTTTGCTTCCTGCCTATTCATGTATCTGTCTAGATACATCTTAAAAGACGCTATCGTGTTCGCATCTACCACCTCCGCTGGCAACGCGTTCCAGGCACCCACCACCCTCTGCGTAAAGAATTTTCCACGCATATCCCCCCTAAACTTTTCCCCTCGATCAGGTCCCCCTTCAGCCTTCTCTGCTCTAAGGAAAACAACCCTAGCCTATCCAGTCTCACTTCATAGCTGAAATGCTCCAGCCCAGGCAACATCCTGGTGAATCTCTGCTGCACCCTCTCCAGTGCAATCACATCCTTCCTATAGTGTGGTGCCCAGAACTGTACACAGGACTCCAGCTGTGGCCTAACTAGCGTTTTTGGCACTATCTTGAGCTCGGCCTATTGGGGCCCCAAAAAGTCTACGAGAAAAAGAAAGACTTGTAAAGCATTTTATCACACCTCAGAACCACCCTAAAAGCTTATAATGTCTCAACAACAACAATTTGCTTTTATATCGCCCTTTTAACATACTAAAATGTCCCAAGGTGCTTCACAGGTGCACAAATCAGATAAAATGTGAAACCAAGCCACAGGAGATATTAGAGCAGGTGACCAAAAGCTTGGTCAAAGAGATAGGCTTTAAGAAGCCTCTTAAAGGAGGAGAGAGAGGCAAAGAGGTCTAAGGAGGAATTCGAGAGCTTAGGAGCCAGGCAACGGAAGGCACGGATGCCAGTGGTGGGGTGATTAAAATCAGGGATGCACAAGAGGCCAGAATTGGAGAAGGGCAAAGATCTCGGAGGGTTGTCGGATTGGGGAAGGTTAGAGAGATAGCGATGGTTGAGTCGAGGGGGCCACGAAGCACGGATCAGAATTTTAAAATTGAAGTTTTGCTGGACCGTGAGCCAATGTAGGTCAGTGAGCACAGGGGGTGATGGATCCCTCAGAAACACCCCAAACATTTCACGTTTAACCAAATTATTTTGAGCTGCAGTCACTGTTGCTATGTAGGTGAAGATGGTCGCCAATTTTGCATGTAGCAATCAAGGTCAGAGAGCAAAGTTATCCTTTACCTCCTTTGGAGCATTCGAGTTTACTGGTGCTTTCAATACAGATATTCTGCAAGATTCTCAGAATGAGAGGAATGGGAATGTTCACTCCCTGGAAATCACTGAGAACTACAGATCACTGCTCCTGACTGGCGTTACACAGGATTGTCAGTCTTTTGTTCTGAGGGATGTCTTGTTGCTGGTAAGGAAATTCACTCTAACATATTGCTTCTCCATTAACTGCAGAGCAGAAAGAGCAATCTAATGTGGTCAATAGCAGTACAAAGCCTACAGTGGAGACTCTTAATATTGACGGCTGGTTATCATGCTGTCAGAGGAAGCATTATTCTGGTTTTCATGTTCAGGCTTCCTCAGATACTGACAACGTCTGTGCCCGCATGCAGGAAGACCAAGACAACATTAAGGCTTGGGCTAATCGTGCCACACAAGTGCCAGGTAATGACACTATCTCCAGCAAGAGGATTCTCACATCCTGATTTCCCAAAGTCTGTCCACCATCTACAAGGCACAAGTCAGGAGTGTGATGGAATACTCTCCACTTGCCTGGATGGGTGCAGCTCCAACAACACTCAAGAAGCTCAACACCATCCAGGACAAGAAAGCAGCTCACCACCACCTTCTCAAGGGCAATTAGGGACGGGCAATAAATGCTGGCCTGCCCAGCGACGCCCACATCCCATGAATAAAAATAAAAATGTCTGGTGGATCACTTTAGGAACTGGCTAACCAGTTGGTGCCAAAGTTAGTTTGACTTCGAGATTGATCGGGTGTTACTTAAAGACCTCCAGTACCTCCCATTGTTCTTTATATAACTTTATCTCAACTCATTGCAAGAGTTCTGTTATGCAACTGATGGCCAAAAGTCCCCTTCAACCTTCCCTACTAATTCAGAGGTATGAAAATCAAAATGAAACTTCAAATCCATAAGAATAAAATATCAGACAAAAGCCAATAAAACAGAAGAATTGCAAACACGTCAAGTATAGAAAGAAAATTGAGACACTGGAGAAGGTGCAAAACAGATTTAGAAGGATGATATCAGGATTGAGAGGTGACATTTGGATTCCTGCTCTAGTCCAGGTGATCATAGCTCAAGCACACACACTGCTGGAAGATACCTGATACTGCAGAATATCCAACAGGATGCCGAGTAACAGAGGAACTCACTGGCATCGTTTTTCAGGTTTCTTTTGCCCCACAAAAGTTGAGTCTCGCCAATTTTTTACTTATAGTGTCAAGTTGTCAAATGCCTGATTCATTTGGTTTCCTTTAGTGTGTAATTGTGCTTTTCTCAGGATTTGTTTAGTTCTCTTGAGTAATAGGTTTGTATTTATGTATAAATGCTCAACTTGATGTGCTTGTCCATCTCTAATGCAATGCCATTCTTGGAATATAGCTCACCAAACAAGTATCATATCTCCTTTTCCATTTAGATGTTCAGAATTACATAGAATATGCAGCACAGAAAGAGGCCATTTATTCCCCACACGAGTCTCCACTCATTCAATCTGCCTGTTCAGCCTTTCAGCACATCTTTCTCTCTTGCACTCATCTTGTTTCCTTCAGAAAGTACTTAAACTGTTGACCACATTTTAAAAGAAAAAGACTTGCATTTATAGAGTGCCTTTCATGACCACTGAATGTCTCAAAGAACTTTAGTTCTGACGTATAGTCACTGTTGTAATGTCGGAAACATGGTAGCCATTATGTGCACAGCAAGCTCCCACAAACAGCAATGTGACAATGACCTGCTTTAGTGATGTTGATTGAGGGATATAGTGATATTGGCCGGGACACTGAGGAGAACACCCCTGCTCTTGTTCAAAATAGCAGCCACAGAATCTTGTACCTCCACCTGAGAGGGTCTCAGTCTAATATCTCATCGGTAAGAGGTACCTCCAGCAGTGCAGCACCCCCTCAGGACTGCACTGGAGTGTTTTTTTTTGTGACTTTTGTGCTCAAGTTCAGGAGTGGAATTTGAATCCACAAACTTCTGACGCAGAGGTGAGAGAGTTACCAACTGAGCTACAGCTGCCTTCCTCAAAACATGCTCTCCCTAATAGAGAGACTTCCCTTTATTTACCTTTGGATTTATTAGCTCTTCTATTAGGGGAGGCGGTATTATCACTGGACCTAGTAACCCAGAGACCCAGGGTATTGATCTGGAGACATGGGTTCGAATCCCACCACAGCAGAAGGTGGAATTTGAATTTAATTAATAAATCTGGAATTAAAAGCTAGTCTAATGATGGCCATGAAACCATTGTCGATTGTTGTAAAAACACATCTGATTCACTAATGTCCTTTAGGGAAGGAAATCTGCTGTCCTTACCTGGTCTGGCCTACATGTGACTCCAGACCCACCGCAATGTGGTTAACTTTTACATGCCCTCTGAAATGGCCTAGCAAGCCATTCAGTTGTATCTAACCGCTATGAAGTCAATGAAAAGGAATGAAACCAGACGGAACACCCGGCATAGACCTAGGCACCGGACATGACAACGACAAACCCAGCCCTGTCGACCCTGCAAAGTCCTCCTTACCAACATCTGGGGGCTTGTGCCAAAGTTGGGAGAGCTGTCCCACAGACTAGTCAAGGAACAGCCTGACATAGTCATATTCACAGAATCATACCTTACAGACAATGTCCCAGACACTGCAATCACTATCCCTGGGTATGTCCTGCCCCAGCAGAGGTGGCAGGACAGTGGTCTACAGTAGGGAGGGAGTCGCCCTGAGAGTGCTCAACATCGACTCCGGACCCCATGAAGTCTCATGGCATCAGGTCAAACATGGGCAAGGTAACCTCCGACTGATTACCACCCACCGCCCTCCCTCAGCTGATGAGTCAGTACTCCTCCATGTTGAACACCATTTGGAGGAAACACTGAGGGTGGCAAGGGCACAAAATGTACTCTGGGTGGGGGACTTCAATGTCCATCACCAAGAGTGGCTCGGTAGCACCACTGCTGGTCGAGCACTAAAGGACATAGCTGCTGGACTGGGTCTGCGGCAGGTGGTGAGGGAACCAACACGAGGGAAAAACATACTTGACCCTGTCCTCACCAATCTGCCTGCCGCAGATGCTTCTGTCCATGACTGTATTGGTAGGAGTGACCACCGCACAGTCCTTGTGGAGACGAAGACCCGCCTTCACATTGAGGATACCCTCCATCGTATTGTGTGGCACTACCACCGTGCTAAATGGGATAGATTTCGAACAGATCTAGCAATGCAAAACTGGGCATCCATGAGGCGCTGTGGGCCATCAGCAGCAGCAGAATTGTACTCAACCACAATCTGTAACCTCATGGCCCGGTATATTCCCCACTCTACCATTACCATCAAGCCAGGAGACCAACTCTGGTTCAATGAAGAGTGCAGGAGGGCATGCCAGGAGCAGCACCAGGCATACCTCAAAATGAGGTGTCAACCTGGTGAAGCTACAACCCAGGACTACTTGCGTGCCTAACTGCATAAGCAGAATACAATAGACAGAGCTAAGTGATCCCATAACCAACGGATCAGATCTAAGCTCTGCAGTCCTGCCACATCCATCTTCAGCTGCTTCATCAATGACCTACCGTCAATCATAAGGTCAGAAGTGGGGGATGTTCGCTGATGATTGCACAATGTTCAGCACCATTCGTAACTCCTCAGATACTGAAGCAGTCCGTGTCGAAATGCAGCAAGACTCTGACAATATCCCACCTTGGGCTGATGAGTAACATTCATGCCACACAAGTGCCAGGCAATGACCATCTCCAACAAGAGAGAATCTAACCATCTCCCGTTGACATTCAACAGCATTACCATCGCTGAATCCCCCACTATCAACATCCTGGGGGATACCATTGACCAGAAACTGAACTGGAGTAGCCTTATAAATACCGTGGCTGCAAGAGCAGGTCAGAGGCTAGGAATCCTGAGGCGAGTAACTCACCTCCTGACTCCCCAAAGCCTGTCCACCATCTACAAGGCACAAGTCAGGAGTGTGATGGAATACTCTCCACTTGCCTGGATGGGTGCAGCTCCAACAACACTCAAGAAGCTCGACACCATCCAGGACAAAGCAGCCCGCTTGATTGGCACCCCATCTACAAACATTCACTCCCTCCACCACCGACGCATAGTGGCAGCAGTGTGTACCATCTACAAGATGCACTGCAGCAATGCACCAAGGCTCCTTAGACAGCACCTTCCAAACCCGCGACCTCTACCAACTAGAAGGACAAGGGCAGCAAATGCATGGGAACACCACCACCTGCAAGTTCCCCTCCAAGTCACACACCATCCTGACTTGGAACTATATCGCCATCCCTTCACTGTTGCTGGGTCAAAATCCTGGAACTCCCTTCCTAACAGCACTGTATACCTACCCCACATGGACTGCAGCGGTTCAAGAAGGCAGCTCACCAACACCTACTCAAGGGCAATTAGGGATGGGCAATAAATGCTGGCATAGCCAGTGACGCCCACATCCCATGAATGAATCAAAAAAAACAACTATTTATGGCCCTTGTATTGGGTTTTGCTACAATGGAAACATTCTATCCACATCCACCTTGCCCAATCTACTTGTTTAAAAGACTTCTATCAAATCTTCTCCAAGTCTTCTCTTACTAAAGAAAAGACCCAGCCTGTTCAATCTTTCCCAATGGCTGTAATCTCTCAGGTCAATGTGATCTCCTGGATTAGCTATGGTACCATCCTTGCAAATCTTTTTTGCACTTTCTCTAGAGCTTCTATATTCATTTTTACTGCAGAGCAACACCAAGTGCGACCTGACCAGGGTCCTACACAAGTTTACCATAACATCAATTCTATACATAAATCCCGGTTAACAATGCTTCGTTAGTATTTTTATAAATGTCAGGAGGTGTGCTCTCCCCCATGTGTGCTGCTGTCCGCTCTCCTACTCCAGAAATTGGCCACTAAGCTGCTCCTTGAGATAAACGTGATTCACAGAATCACAGAATTACTACAGTGCTGAAGGAGGCCATTCGGCCCATCGTCTCCACACCGGCTCTCTGAAAGAGCAACTCCCTCAGTTCCATTTCCCCCGCCTTCTCCCCGTAACCCTGCATATTCTTCCTTTTCATATAACAGTCTAATTCTCTTTTGAATGCTTCAATTGAACCTGCCTCCACCATGTTCTCAGGCAGCGTGCCCCAGACCTTAACCACTCGCTGCTTGAAAAAGTTTTTTCTCATGTCATTTTTGCTTCCCTTATCAAATACTTTAAATCTGTGCCCTCTTGTTCTCAATCCTTTCACGAGTGGGAACAGTTTCTCTCTATCTACTTTGTCCAGACCCCTCATGATATTGAATACATCTATCAAATCACCTTTCAGCCTTCTCGTCAAGGAAAACAGTCCTAACTTAAGAGTCATAGAGTTATAGAGTTATACAGCACAGAAACAGGCCTTTTGGCCCATCGTGTCTGTGCTGACCATCAAGCACCTATCTATTCTAATCCCATTTTACAGCACTTGGCCCGTAGCCTTGTATGCTATGGCGTTTCAAGTGCTCATCTAAATATTTCTTGAATGTTGTGAGGGTTCCTGCCTTTACCACCCCTTCAAACAGTGTATTCCAGATTCACCCTCTGGGTGAAATTATTTTTCCTCAACTCCCCTCGAAACCTCCTGCCCCTTACCTTAAATCTATGCACCCTGGTTCTTGACACCTCCGCTAAGGGAAAAAGTTTCTTCCTATCTATCCTATCAATGCCCCTCATAATTTTGTATACCTCAATCAGGTCCCCCCTCAGCCTTCTCCGCTCTGAGGAAAACAACCCTAGCCTATCCAGTATCTTTTCATAGCTGAATGCTCCAGCCCAAGCAACATCCTGGTGAATCTCCTCTGCACCCTCTCCAGTGCAATCACATCCTTCCTATAGTGTGGTGCCCAGAACTGTACACAGCACTCCAGCTGTGGCCTAAATAGCATTTTATACAGCTCCATCATAACCTCCCTGCTCTTATATTCTATGCCTCGGCTAATAAAGGCAAGTATCCCATATGCCTTCCTAACCACCTTATCTACCTGTGCTGCTGCCTTCAGTGATCTATGGACAAGTACACCGAGGTCCCTCTGACCCTCTGTACTTCCTAGGGTCCTACCATCCATTGTTTATTCCCTTGCCTTGTTCGCCTTCCAAAAATGCATCACCTCACACTTATCAGGATTAAATTCCATCTGCCACTGCTCCGCCCATCTTACCAGCCCATCTATGTCGTCCTGTAATCTAAAGGTTTCCTCCTCACTAATTACAACACCACCAATTTTCTTGTCATCTGTGAATTTACTGACCATACCTCCTATATTCATGTCTAAATCATTAATGTACTCTACAAACAGTAAGGGTCCCAGCACCGATCTCTGCAGTACACCACTGGTCACAGGCCTCCATTCGCAAAAACAATCCTCGACCATCACCTCTGCCTCCTGCTACTAAGCCAATTTGGGATCCAATTTGCCAAATTGCCCTGGATCCCATGGGCTCTTTCCTTCCTAACCAATTTGCCATGCGGGACCTTATCAAAAGCCTTACTGAAGTCCATGTAGACTACATAAACTGCTTTACCCTCATCTACACATCTAGTCACCTCCTCGAAAAATTCAATCAAATTTGTTAGACACGATCTCCCCCTGACAAAGCCATGCTGCCTATCCCTGATTAATCCCTGCCTCTCCAAGTGGAGATTAATCCTGTCGCTCAGAATTTTTTCCAATAGTTTCGCAACCACTGACGTTACACTTACTGGCCTATAATTACCTGGTTTATCCCTGCTACCCTTCTTGAATAATGGTACCACATTCGCTGTCCTCCAATCCTCTGGTACCTCTCCTGTGGCCAGAGAGGATTTGAAAATTTATGTTAGAGCCCCTGCTATCTCCTCCTTTGCCTCACATAACAGCCTGGGATACATCTCATCTGGGCCTGGGGATTTATCCACCTTTAAGCCTGCTAAAACAGCTTATACTTCAATGCTAATTTGTTCAAGTATATGACAAACCCCATCCCTGATCACTACACCTACATCGTCCTTCTCCATAGTGAACACAGATGAAAAGTAATCATTCAAAACCTCACCTAAGTCCTCTGAATCTACACACAGATTGCCACTTTGGTCCTTAATGGGCCCTACTCTTTCCTTGGTTATCCTTTTGCCCTTAATATACTGATAAAACACCTTGGGATTTTCCTTTATCTTGTCTGCCAGTGTTTTTTAATGCCCCCTCTTCGCTCTCCTAATTACTTTTTTAAGTACCCCCCCTACACTTTCTATACTCCTCTCGGGCCTCCGCTATTTTCAGCACTCTGAATCTGCCTTAAGCCTCTTTTGTTCTTATCTAATCCTCTATATCCCTTGACATCCAGGGTTCCCTGGACTTGTTGGTCCGACCCTTAACATTTATGGGAACATGTTGGACCTGAAACCTGACTATTTCCTTTCTGAATGACTCCCACTGGTCTGATGTAGACTTTCCTACAAGTAGCTGCTCCCAATCCACTTTGGCCAGATCCTGTTTTATCATATTGAAATCTGCCTTCCCCCAATTCAGTACCTTTATTTCCAGTCCCTCTATGTCCTTTTCCATAACGACCGTAAATCTTACAGAGTTATGGTCACTATCCCGGAAATGCTCCCCCACTGACACTTCTACCACTTGTCTGGCTTCATTCCCGAGGATTAGATCCAGTACTGCCCCTTCTCTTGTAGGACTCTATAACTATCTTCATAACTGAAATTCCTCATCTCGTGAATCTTTTCTGTACTCTCTCCAATGCCCTCACGTCTTTCCTAATGTACAGTGCTCAGAATTGGTCGCAATACTTCAACTGTGGCTAAACTAGTGTCTTATACAAGTTCAACATAACTTCCTTGCTTTTGTACTCTATGCCCCTATTAATAAAGCCCAGGATACTGTACGCTTTATTAACTGCTCTCTCAACCTGTCCTGCCACCTTCAATGACCTATGCACATATACGCCCAGGTCCCTCTGCTCCTGCACTCCCTTTAGAATTGTACCCTTTATTTTATATTGCCTCTCTATGTTCTTCCTACCAAAATGAATCACTTCACATTTCTCTGCATTGAACTTCATCTGCCACCTGTTTGCCCATTCCACCAACTTGACTATGTTCTTTTGAAGATCTACACTACCCTCCTCACAGTTCACAATACTTCCAAGTTTCATATCATCTGAAAACTTTGAAATTGTGCCCTGTACACCAAGATTGAGGTCATTAATATATATCAGGAAAAGCAAGGGTCCCAACACTGATCCCTGGGGAACTCCACTGCAAAGCTTCCTACAGCCCAAAAAACATCCATTAACCACTACTCTTTGTTCTCTGTCACTCAGCCAATTTCATATCCCTGTTGCTACTGTCCCTTTTATTCCACGAGCTACGAGTCTGCTCATAAGTCTATTGTGTGGCACTGTATCAAAAGCCTTTTGAAAGTCTATGTACACCACATCAACAGCATTGCCCTCATCAATCCTCTCTGTTACCTCCTCAAAAAACTCCAGCAATTTAGTTAAACATGATTTTCCCGTAAGAAATCCATGCTGGCTTTCCTTAATTAACTTGCATTTGTCCATGTGACTAATGATTTTGTCCCGAATTATTTTTTCTCGAAGTTTTCCCACCACCGAAGTTAAACTGACTGGCCTGTAGTTGCTGGGCTTATATATTTACACCCTTTATTTGAACAAGGGTGTAACGTTTGCAATTCTCCAGTCCTCTGGCATCACCCCCCGAGTCTAAGCAAGACTGAAAAATTATGGCCAGTGCCTCTACAATTTCCACCCTCACTTCCCTCAGTATCCTTGCATGCATCTTATCTGGCCCTGGTGTTTTATCCACTTTAAGTACAGACAGCCTATCTAAAACTTCCTCTTTATCAATTTTAAACCCCTCTAGTGTCTGACTGACCTTCTCTTTCAACATTGCCTGGGTTGCATCTTCTTCCTTGGTAAAGCCAGATGCAAAGTATTCATTTAATACCTCAGCTCTGCCCTCTGCCTCCATGTGTAAATACCCTTTCTGGTCTCTAATCAGCCCCACTCCTCCTTTTACCACCTTTTTACTATTTAAAGGATTTCCTTTAATGCTAGCTGCCAGTCTCTTTTCATGCTCTTTCTTTGCTTCTCTTATTTGCTTCTTCACTTCCCCTCTGGACCTTCTATATTCATCCTGGTTCTCAATAGTATTTTCCAACTGGCATCTGTCATAAGCACACTTTTTCTTCTTTATCTTAATATCTATCTCTTTTGTCATCGAGGGAGCTCTGAATTTGTTTGCCCTACTTTTTCCCTTCGAGGGAACATACCTTGACAATGCCGGAACTATCTCTTCTTTGAAGGTAGCCCATTATTCATCTACCAGTTTTCCTTCCAGTTTTTGACTCCAGTTTATTCGCACCAGCTCCATTCTTACCCCATTGAAGTTGACCTTCCCCCAATTAATTATTCTTACCCTGGATTGCTCTTTGTCCTTTTCCATATTCAGCTTAAACCTTATGATACAATGATCACTGTCCCCTAAATGTTCTCCTACTGATACTTGATCCACTTGGCCCACCTCATTCCCAAGAACCAAGTCTAGCAGTACCTCCTTTCTCATTGGACTAGCAACATACTGTTGTGGAAAAGTTTCCTGAACACACACTCGGAACTCTTGCCCCTCACTGCCCTTTACACCACTATTATCCCAGTCTATGTTTGGATAATTAAAGTCCCCCATTATAACTACCCTTTAATTTTTGCACCTCTGTAATTTCCTTGCAAATTTGTTTCTCCACGTCCTTCCCACTAACTGGTGTCCTGTGGACAACACCGAGCAATGTAACTGCACCTTTTTTGTTACTTAGCTCTAGCCAAATTGATTCTGTCCTCGACCCCTCTGGGACATCCTTTTTCTCCAGCACTGCAATGCTCTCTATAATCAATACTGCCACCCCACCCCTTTTTTCCCTCTCCTATCTTTCCTGAACACCTTGTACCCAGGAATATTTAACACCCAGTCCTGCCCTTCCTTGAGCCAGGTCTCTGTTATAGCCACAACATCATATTTCCACATGGCAATCTGCACCTGTCTTATGAACCACACTGCGTGCATTCACATACATGCAGATTAACCCTGATTCAGACTTTATTATGCCAAAGACTTGCAGGTTGATAGGTAAATTGGCCATTATATAAATTGCCCCTAGTATAGGTAGGTGGTAGGGAAATATAGGGACAGGTGGGGATGTGGTAGGAATATGGAATTAGTGTAGGATTAGTATAAATGGGTGGTTGATGGTCGGCACAGACTTGGTGGGCCGAAGGGCCTGTTTCAGTGCTGTATCTCTAAATAAAATAAATAAATAAATAAATTACTTTCTCCCTTACTCTGACCCCGCCTAATAACTTACTGTTCCCTACTCTCGTGCTATCTATCTCCCCCAGTATTCTGTGCACCTGTGCACTTGCTCCTGGTTCCCACACCCCAGACAAGTTACCAGTTTGGCTTCCCTCCAATCTGAGCTCCCTCTCAGGTTCCCCTCCCCCTGAAAATTTAGTTTATACCATCCTCAACTGTGCCTTGAATATACTCCACTGAGAATTGAATATACTTGATTAAGCATTCACAGATCTCTGGGGTAGAGAATTCCAAACATTCACAGCCCTTTCAGTGAACAACATTTCTCATCAGTTCTCAATGGTCGACCCCTTATTCTGAGACTGTGATCCCGTGTTCTAGATTCCCCAGCCGGGGGAAACATCCTCCCAGCATCTACCCTGTCAAGCCCTTTAAGAAGTTGATATGTTTCAGGATACAGGGTAAACCTTTCAGGACTGAGATGAGGAGAAATTTCTTCACCCAGAGAGTGGTGAACCTATGGAATTCACTACCACAGAAAGCAGTTGAGGCCAAAACATTTCAACACTCCCCCCTGCTCTCATGCTCACATCTCTGTCCTGGGATTGCTGCAGTGTTCCAGTGAACATCAACGCAAGCTCGAGGAACGGCACCTCATTTACCGATTAGGCACACTACAGCCTGCCGGACTGAACATTGAGTTCAATAATTTCAGAGCATGACGGGCTCCATTTTACTTTTATTTTCAGTTATTTTTTTCTTTTTCCTTTTTATACTTTTTTTGTATTTATTTTATTTTATTTCATCTTAGTTTGTTCAATTTGCTTACCCACTGTTTTTTTTCATGTTTGTACTTGCGGCTTTTCAATTTTCAGTCCATTAACACCCTATCTGTACTAATGCTTTGTCTTTCAACACACCATTAACATATTGTTTGCCTTTGCTCCATGACCTTCTGGTCAGCTATTCTGTGACCTTGTCCTATTTACACTTTCTCCTTAGTTATCTCTTGCCCCACCCCTGCTTTACTAGCTTATAACCTTTTACATTTCTAATATTTGCCAGTTCCGAAGAAGGGTCACTGACCTGAAACGTTAACTCTGCTTCTCTCTGCACAGATGCTGCCAGACCTGCTGAGTATTTCCAGCATTTCTTGTTTTTATTCCAAAACATTATATGTTTTCAAGAAGGAGTTAGATGTAGCTCTTGGGTCTAAAGGGATCAAAGGATATGGGGCGAAAGCCGGAACAGGTTACCGAGTTGAATGATCAGCCATGATCATAATGAATGGCGGAGCAGGCTCGAAGAGCCGAATGGCCTACTCCTGCTCCTATTTTCTATGTTTCTATGTTTCAATGAGACCACCTCTCCTGACTAATATACTTAGGCTTCTTTAGACATTATTGTATTTTATTATAGGTTTTATATTCTGTTAGTCTGTTGTGTATGTGGTTGGAAATTTGTGAAGATTCAGTGCAATTGAATGTGCAAACAATTGATGGTAGAAACTCCATCTAAATGAGTACATTTCTCCTGGAATTGCTCCTGAGGAGCTGAGAGCTGGGAAGAGTTGGGTGGGAAAAGATAACTGGATGGGCCAGCAGGAGATTGGAAAGAGTTGGGTTCGGGATGGGCTGAATGGGCCAGAAAGCAGGCAGCTATATCTTTGACTAAACTGGCTCAACCCATACTGCCCTGGGAATAGTGTAATTCAAAAAAAAATTAACAGGGCTGGGGAGTGCATGGCAGGGGCTGGGGGAGGCGGCGGGGGTGGGTGGGTACTTGCGGGGGTTGGGGGGACGTGGGGTAGAATCCAGGTTCAAGTGGCCTATACACCAGTCAAAGGGACATGGGTGAGGCAAGAAGATGAGGAAATCAAAGAGTGGGACACGCCACGGTGTAACCTGCAACTACACTGTGACAGGGACGTGTTTACATTGGTAATTTCCATTATAGATGGTTTAATATAGGCTTTTTCAGACATGCTGGTAAAAATCATAACAGGAAATTGGATGGAAGCTGCAGTACACGCAAGACTTCATGAAAAGAATGGGGATATTTGTCCTGTATCCTCATTTGGTTTTCCGGGCGTCATCATAACCACATGACTATTAACGTATCAATCAGAACAGCAAGGTTAACTCTGTTTCTCTCTCCAAGGATGCTATCAGACCTGCTGAGTATTTCCAGGATTTCCATTTTAATTTCAAATTTCCAGCATCCACAGTATTTTGCTCTTGTCCGAATGCAGCTGGTTCCCTGCCTGGATTTCTGTGTCACCTTCTGGTCTTCATGGTGGTTGAGAGGAAAGGGAGTGTTTCGGAGAGACATTGATAAAAAGTCATAGAATAAGGAGGAAAAAGTGGGAGAAGACGTAGGGAACGAAAGACTAAGTGGAAGGAAAAGAAAACATGGAACAGAAGGAGGCCAATTAGCCCCCCCAAGCCACACACCATACTGACTTGGAAATACTGTCGCTGGATCTAAATCCTGGAACTCCCTCCCTAACGGCACTGTGGGTGTACTTGCACCATATGGACTGCAGCGGTTCAAGAGGGCAGCTCACCAGCACCTTCTCAAGGGTAATTACGGATGGGCAACAAAAATGCTGGCTTTGCCAGCGATGCCCACATCCCATGAAAACAAATATAAAAAAAAGTATTTTCGGGATTGTAACCGTTAAGACACGGAGAGGCCTGGATTTTAAGGAATCCTTGATGTTGGGAACTGTGGCAGGGGGGCCTGAATATGGCCCCTGGATGAGACCCGCCACAGACCTTGACGCTGGCAGGGTCAGCTCCGATCCACCCGGCGGTGGCGAGGTATCGTGGCGGACCCCCTCCCCCACCATGCCGCTCAGCGACGGGAGCACAATTTGAATATTTAAACCAATTAAATTAATTAATTTAAAAAAATTTACATCTCCTCCTGATGTCCCACTGTGATCTTCAGCCCACTGGATCCCTGTCTGGGGAAACGAGGCACAACACTGGTGGGGAGGGGGGAGGAGGTAAGTTTATCAATGCGGGGGTGGGGGTGGGTGGGGGTGACAGGGTCAAATTAACTTCATGGGTGTAGGGGATGGTGGGAAGGGCATGTGGGCGGGGTACCAAAATTCAGAAGAAATCTCTTTACCTGGAGAGTGATGAGAATGTGGAACTTGCTACCACAGGGAGTATAGATGCATTTAAGGGGAAGGCTAGATGAACATAAGAGGGAGAAGGGAGTAGAAAGTTGCTGATAGAGTTAGATGAGGACGGGAGAAGGCTCCAGTTGAGCATTAACACAGTCATGGACTGGTTGGGCCGAATGGCCTGTTTCTGTGCTGTATATCCTATGTAATCCTATGAATAATCATTTTGCTTTATACTTGCCGACCTCTAAAGTGCCACCGTGTTTGAATTTGTAAATGCTGTCCAGTATGGAATTCATGGCAGTCGGCTTAATTGTAAGACAATTATCTTTGTTCATGGAGAACATAGTCCACTCACAAAAAACACAGACTTAAGTCATGCTGGTCCAGCATGGAGGTGCTCGCTGAGATGGGAGCTAAGGCACATTGTTGAGGTAGAGCACAGGGAGCTTCATGCTGCATCTGGTGGTACTTTACTCACACTAGGCATGCTTGATGCAGTTACTATGTGTTAATATAGAGGTATTACATTCCAGGCCTTCCAGTCGAGGTAAACCATGGAAATCTCTTCCTTCACATGCCTTGTCTTAATTGTGAATCCACTACTTCTTCATGTTGAACATCACTTGGAGGCAGCATCAAGGGAGATGGAGCCACAGAATGTACTGTGGGTAGGAGGTGTTAATGACTATCTTGAAGAATGTTTCAGTTGTACCACCATAGGCCAAATAGAACCAGTGCTTTAATTTCCTAATAAATGCCCGACCAAGGGCTAGATCATTTCAAGAAGAAAGCCCACGGCCACTTTCTCAGGGTAGCTAGGAATGGACAAAGAAATGTGTTTAACAATTTACTGAGAGGGAATTAAATTAAATTCTACCATTAATTACACTCACTAGCTGTGGAAAACCTATATTTATAAAAATTTCCAGAAGCAGGAAAGTTTTCCATCCTGTTTTTGTATGTGATAGCGAAATGGCAAAATTCTATAACAACTTGCATTCCATCGTGACATTAGCAGAGCAGAACGTCTCCAAGTGCTTCATACGAGCGATATCAATCAAAATTTAACACTGAGCCACAGAAGGAGATATTAGGACAGGTGACCAAATGCTTGACCAAAGAGGTAGGTTTTAAGGAGTGACTTAAAGGAGGAAAGGGCGTGAGGTGGAAAGGTGCAGGGAGGGAATTCCAGACCTTGGTGCCTAGGCAACTGGAAGCACGGCCACCAATGGCAAAGTGATATAAATCTGAAAGATGCCGGAATTAGATGAGCACAGAGATCTCGGAGGGTTGTGGGACTGAAGGAGGTTACAGAGATGGGGAGGGACGAGGCCGTGGAGGGATTTGAAAATGAGGATGAGATTTTAAAATTCAAGGCATTGCTAGATCGAAAGCCAATGAAGGTCAGTGAGCACAGGGGGTGATGGGTGAACAGGATTTGGTGCGAGTTAAGATACAGGCAGCAGAGTTTTGGATGAGTACACATTTCTGTATGGTTGAAGACAGGCAGCTGACCAGCAGAGCATTGGAAATCGTTTTGTGAATGGCAAGATTTTAAACATCCTACCACTAAGTTTCCTCTTAAGCTGTTCATTCATTCTTCATTGGAACCTGCCTCTGCCTGACTGGGGTCTGGATTTATGTGTAATCTATTGCATTATTATTTTACCAACACAGTGACATTTATATTGAATATTGGAGGCATCATCCTGTGAATAGTAAGTTCACGTGACTGAAATAATAAACAATGTGATTAGATCAAAAGTTCTTCAAAGGGCAGAGATAGTTGAATGTAGCCTTGCCAATATATGTCTCCAACAAATCCTTTAAGTACCTCTTTTGCTTCGGGCCTCAACATTAAAAGAAGTCACATTTTATATATATATAAAAAAATGTCAAGTAAATAAATGTGTCAATCTTCAAAGTAAAATAAAAAACTTGGAACTAAACACTGTGGGCCAGTCATAAATTAAATATGAATAGCCAGCACACATTTCACATATCATTACCATTTAAACACTTACAGAACTCAGCTTAGTGCTGATATTAGTTTCATACACAATACTTCTAAGATGAAAATATGGTCATTTATACTTTTTATCCCAGATATTGGGAGTTAAAGTCCATCAACATTAAGACAAAGCTTCTCTATTTGAGATATAACATCCAGTAAATGTCTAAACTTGTGTTTTGTTTCAGATACTTAATAAAAGTGGGCCTCTTTACATGTGCTCTGGTATTTGGAGCAAGGGACACAGTTGGGGTCAGTCTCTTTTTCATGTGCTTTCAGATCTGACACAAAAATCTCTTCACTTCCACCTACCCATGCTACATCAGCCCAGGAACAAACAAGAATAGGTCTGTTGGAGAGAAAACATCAGAGAGTTTGAGAATCAATTAAACCATTATGCTGATGTTTGACTTCAGAACCTTCATCCAAATCCAGTACACAGAGAGAATGAGAATGTTCAGATGTCCACTCTTAGATCTGTTTTACAACAAGCAAGTCAAGTGAAATTACCCTCTTAACTATTTAAACTTTAACACCGTAACAGTTTTAAAAGTCAAGCAATTTATATTTGGTTCTTCTTGAGCTTTTGTCTATTAAGATCTTACATGCAAACATTTGTAAGATTTTTATTATCATAGAGTGATACAGCGCAGAAGGAGGCCATTCGGCCCATCGTGCCTGTGCTGGCTCTTTGAAAGAACTATCCAATTAGTCCCACTCCCCTGCTCTTTCCCCATAGTACTGCAAGTTTTTTTTCTCTTCAATTTATCCAATTCCCTTTTGAAAGTTACTATTGAACCTGCTTCCACCATTTTTTCAGGCAGTGTTAACCAGATCACAACAACTTGCTGTCCAATAAGGTTTCTCCCCACTTCACCTCGGTTTTATTTTGACAATTACCTTAAATCTGTGTCCTCTGGCTACAAACCCTCCTGCTACTGGAAACAGTTTCTCCTTATTTACTCTATCAAAACCCTTTATGATTTTGGACACTTCTGTTAAATCTCCCGTTAACTTTCTCTGCTCTAAGGAGAACAATCCCAGCTTCTCCAGTCTCTCCACATAACTGAAGTCCGTCATCCCTAAAACCATTCTAGTAAATCTCCACTGCATCCTCTCCAAGACCTTGACATCCTTCCTAAAGTATGGTGCACAGAATTGGACACAAAACTCCAGCTAATCAGTGATTTATAGAGGCTTAGCATAACTTCTTGGCTTTTGTCCTCCATGCTTTGTTTTTAAAAAAAGCCTAGAGGATCCGTGGCTTTATAAACAGCCTTGTCAATTCATCGTCTCACCTCAAAGATCAATGTGCGCACAACCTCAGGTTCCTCTGTTCCTGCAACCCCTTTAAAATTGTACCATTCAGTTTATATTGCCTCTCCCAATTCTTCTTAACAAAATGCATGACTTCATACGTCTCTGCATTAAATTTCATCTGCTATGTGTCTTCCCATTTCACCAGTCTATGTCCTCCTAATGTCCACTACTATCATCCTTATTGATGACTATTTCTGAATTTCTTGTCATTTGCAAACTTTGAAATTAAGGTCTGTATACCCAAGTACAGTTAATATACATCAAAAAGAGCAGTGGCCCCAGCACTGACCCCGCGGGACATGACTGTATACTTTCCTCAATCTGAAAAGCAACCATTCACCACCGTCTCTTAGCCAATCTTGTATTATTGTTATTATTCAGCAGAGATTATCTGCAACTATTTCTGGAAAAGTACGCCAGGCTAATGCTCATAGAAGAACGTAAAAGGCAGAAACACGGCTGCATTCCCAGAAAAAGTATGAAGGTTCTGGAAAGTTAAGTCATCCAAGTAACAACTTGTTCCAATAAGAATGAGAGTTTTGCCAAGAACAAGCAAACTGGATTACTCCACAATAATGGTGGAAGAAAAACATCCGACTGTAGTTCATTTCAGTCTATTAAAACTAATTAAAGTTAATTTGAAAGAATGATATTGGGTGACTATTTTTGTGTTTGGCTGCTTATTTTTTGAACCTTGGCGTTGCTAAGCATTACAGGCCTTTCTGCTTTCCTAAGGCCATGTCCTCAGCACACAAACTAGTTTAGGAGAGCCTGCAAACCTAATAATGTCCTGGTGAAGACAGCCATCAACACACACCTTTGCACAGTTGGGGTTTTTTTCTCCAGAAAGGAGAAGGCTGAGGGGTGATCTGATAGAGGATATCAAATCATGGTAGGGTTTAATAGAAGGCAGAGAAGGTGTTTCCACTTTTGGGGGAAATCAGAACTAGGGGGCATAAATATAAGACAGTCACTAATAAATACAATAAGGAATTTAAGCAAAACTTCTTTCACCAGAGAATGGTGAGAACGTGGAACTCGCTACCACAGGGAGCAGCTGGAGGAGATGGTGGCATAGTGGTAACGTCACTGGATTAGTCATTCAGAGGCCAAGGCTAATGCCCTAGAAACATGGGTTCACATCCCATCATGGAAGCTGGTGGAATTTAAATTCCATTAATTAAAAAATTCAATTTATTCATAAATCTGGAATTGGAAGTGAGTGTCATAAAACTATCATTGCTTGTAATAAAAATCCATCTTGTTTACTAATGTCCTTTAGGGAAGGAAATCTGCCATCCTTAATGAGTCTGGCCAACATGTGACTCCAGACCCACAGCAATGTGGTTGATTCTTCGCTGCCCTCTGCAATTGCTTAGCAAGCCACTCAGTTGTCAAGGGCAATTAGAGATGGGTGACAAATTCTGGCCTAGCCAGTGATACCCACATCCCATGAAAGAATAAAAAAAAGTGTAGATGCATTTAAAGGGAAACTAGATAAACACATGAGGGAGAAAGGAATAGAAGGATATGTAGATAGGGTTAGATCAAGAGGGGTGGGAGGAGACTTGTATGTGTAATGAGTTCTCTTATGTTGTCTGATGCAACATAAATGAGATGCATGGAGTCCAGTTGGTTGAAGATCTCAAACAGATTTATTTACAACTAGACTATTATATACAGTATACAGCTAACCACTTACAGAACCTTACTCTGGGTGTTACAGTTGCAGAGTGACTCTGGCTCTGAGTCACATGACTGCATCCTGGTACTTGGCTCTTTAGCATACTGAGATCTTAAAGGGACATCACTCTTAAAGGCAATCATACAACATCCCCCTTCTTTCAAAAAATAAATCTTTTATGCTAAAAGTAAAAATGCATATTAGATAACATCAAAATGATTTACACAGTATAGAGATTATGAACCTTACAAGTGCAGAGGCTTAAAAGTTCACAGATCATCTCGGTGGTTTGACAACTCTTACTCAGGGAGTTTGTGTCTCAGTTGTTGCTGTTTTTTCTGAAGTTTCTCCCTCTCTGCATTCAGTTTCTGTTGCTCAGTCTGGCAGCATACTCTGTTGCTTTTCTCAGGATGACCACTTTTGAGGCCTTGTCATTCTTGGAAAGGTCCGGCACCTCATCTCAACGAGCCAATAGACAATGCTTCAACTCATTCCTCCTCTGCCTTCTCAGGATATTGCGTGTCCTTCGTCTCTCCTCATCCTTCATGCCTGAAAGCTTGGGATTCCAGGTCGAGGACTTGTTGGGGGAAGAGTACTTGGTCTCATGGAGATACTTGTCCATTCTGGTTCGTAGTGGTTCTGGCAGTTCTCTAGAGAGCAGAATTGAAGGTGTGGAATAGTTGTTCTGTTGCTGGGTTCCCAAACTGCGCTGTTTGATGCTGGCCAGAGTCTGCGAGCAGGTTCCGGTCCTTGGAGATTTCCCCTTGGCAATGCTCTCGTGGATAGTTATGATGTTGAGGTCCTTACACACTGGTAATCCTGCCATTGCTGGTCCGCTTGTGTCTACAAGATGGAATGTTTGTAGTTTCCATGCCAACTTGCCATCGCTACTTTGCATTGCCACTGCACGGGATGGCTGACCAATTATATGTGGATAACTTGTCAGTTGTCGGTTGTATCATTGATTTCCAACGACTCTGGTACATATCTTTCAGGATTTGGACTGGTAGGATATTTGCACTATCGAGTGTATGTTTACCAGCTTTCTTTGGGCACGTGATTTTAATAGTGGTGAAAGCTTCAGTTGTTTGACTTCATCAACGTGATGCATCAGGTTCACAATGTGGAAAACCTGTTCATCTTCTAGCTGAGAATTACTCCTCATTGACTCTTGTCTCAGGTCTGTTTCGCTGTGGACTTTGTGTATTGACTTGCATTTACGCAGGTCTCTGGCGCTCTTCTTGCTGCTGTTGGCCTGTTGCTCCACCTGTCTTCTGTTTGTCTGTGTCCTGCTGTGGCTTCTGGCTACATCTTTGGAACCAGATTTCTTGCATAGGCAGGCCCAGTGTCCTTTTACACTGCACACCTTGCACAGGTCTCGAAATGCAGGGCAATTCTGCTGTAAGTCGCACAGACCTCAGTTATCACACAGCTTGCTTGCTATTTTTGACCTGGTTATGGTGCCGATACTGATGCACCTCGTGCTTGCAGATGCTGTTGTCCAGTTACAATGGCTTCATATTTCCTACCATTTTCCAGCAGCGCATCAATGCTGTGACTTTCTTTTTCCCCAAGACGGCTTTCTGAAAAGCTTCAATGGGTGTTGATACAATCACCAGCTCCATTATTTGGTCTGAAAGCTCAGTTTCTGAGAAATCACATTCATTGCCTTTACTACGGCATCTACTGATGAATTGGTCTATTGATTCTTGTGCCTGGTGCTTGTGGGACATCAATTCCAGGTGGTGAATTCTAAAATTCACTCATAATTGGAGCTGATCTTCCAGCACTTTCCATATCTTTGTGGGATCTTTCTGATCCTCATCAGATAGTCCAGAGATGTTGATTCTGCGTAATCCCTCATTTCCAACTGCTATTAGTATTTTTACAGCTTGTTTTTCTGGTTCTAAATTTATTTGGTATGTGAGGCACAACTGTATTCTCTGTTTGAAAAGTTGGAATTCTGATAGGATATCCATAGCCTTCCAGTTCATGCTGGGAAATTTGGTACCCATATTTCTGCTGTTCTTTAGCTTTAAAACTTGCTTTAAGACTTGCCTAACTAACTTGATTGAAATTTTCGAGGAGGTGACTAGATGTGTCGATGAGGGTAAAGCAGTAGATGTAGCATACATAGATTTCAGTAAGGCTTTTGATGAGGTCCCACATGGGAGATTGATTAGGAAGGTAAGAGCCCATGGGATCCAGGGCAATTTGACAAATTGGTCCAAAATTGGCTTAGTGGCAGGAGGCAGAGGGTAATGGTCGAGGGCTGTTTTTGAGATTGGAAGCCTGTGACCGCTGGCTCTGAGTCACATGACTGCGTCCTGGTACTCAGCTCATTAGCATACTAAGATCTTAAAGGAACATCACTCTGAAAGGCAATCAAACAACAGTGTGAAGTATAGGGTGATTTTTATCAGCTCTCTAGGCACAGGCAGTAGGGAGGGGGACCATAAAATAGCGAGAGAAGACAGGGTTGGTGGTGGATGGACACCGTTAAATTTTGTCAGGGGTGGTCAATTGAAGCCCTTAAGTGGGCAATTAGTGACTATCTTATTTTTATGGCTTCTAGTTCTGGAATCCCCATGTGGCATTTAACCAGCGGCTAGCGGGAGCCCAGTAACGAAGGGCAGCCTCCATGCGAGTTTGGGGTGGGGCCTACAGTGGGCTCCGGTGGCAAAGGCCACCCCCGCACCAAGAACCCCCCGTCCCCACCCCACCACCCTTAACAACCAAACCTCCCTTGCTGGGCTGGCCCCAGTGAGCCCGCCCCACTTACCTTCACCCTGGGCCTCCAGTGCTGCTCCTGGTCCCGGGCCTCCTGCAGTCCCAGTAGTGGCTCTCAGTGGTGCTGCTGAGCTGCTGGCTATCTGATTGGCCAGCAGCATTTGGAGGCTGGATCAAAGCTAACCCTCTAAATTTAAAACTGAGAAATGGACGAAAAGGTGGGAACGTTTTGCATTCATGGAAGCAGCTGTGAATTTGAAATTGAAGATATTTCCCCAATTAAAATTCCAATTTGAACAAAACTATAAGCAGAACTGAAGATTAAATAGTAAACTAGAGAGTGTCGAGAGCAAGTTAGCTGATCAATTAGTGTTATTCATACCTGGCTTTTAGGTGTTACTACACAAAGCAACTTCCATAGAAATTACAGCAAAAAAAAACAGGCCATTCAGCCAAACTGATCTATGCTGGTATTGATGTAATGTCTTGGAGATTAATTCCTCGAGGTTTAGCAACCCTACTGCCTCTCTATAATATAAATTGAATCAAAAACCCCTCCGTGGTCAAAGAAGTAAAAAAAAACTCTAAGCACGGCCACAATTCAAAATTTTATTCGAGGTACAAAGACTGGAGATCACTTCACACATTTCACAACAGATTACCAGCCACCCTTCAGATGAGATGTTAAACTGAGGCCCCCGTCTGTCCTCTCAGGTGGAGTAAAAGATCCCGCAGCCACTATTTTTTGAAGATGAGGGGAGTGATCTCTGATCTCCTGACCAACACCAAGGAAGCATCACCGGGGACTGAATAAAAATTTTTTTGTTCTCATGGTCACAGATATTGTCCGACACCAAAGGCTGAGTTTTCATCACCAAGTCGGGAAACAGGAGTCAGGTCTGTTTCTGGGTCAGGAACCCGCCTTTGGTTGGAATCTGATTAAAGTTTAGATTTTCACAGGGTTGAGCCCTCCATTGATATGGAGTCAAGTTCCCTGTCCAGTTAGAGCCAGTGGGGGCAGGAAGGGAGGCAGTGTGGTACTGATTTAGATGCCCCACAGCAGCCATCACTGAGGCTGCTGGTTGTCCTGAGGGAGAGGTCTGCTGATTATGCCAAAGCTTTCCACTGCATCAGAGAGAAGCGAGATGCCTCAGGGGAGCCGGAGGCCTGGCACCCAGGGCAGGCCAGACCCTTGCTTCATCGAAACCAACCTGGATCTAATGCTGGAGGCTGTGAGGGACAAGGTCCTCTTCCAGGATGGTGGCAGGCGGAGGCGACCTTGTCATGCAGCAGGGGCACCTTTCCGTTCAGCGTCATCTCCCTCCGCTTCCTCCTCCTCCTCCTCTCTTACTTCCTGCTCTTTCCCCAATGAGCTGTCTCCTTCCAGGGCCTCACCATCCTCAAGGTCCACACCTCCCTGGGGGGCCATGTAATGGAGAGTGAAGCAGACCACCACAATGACCGAGACCCTTGCAGGAGGCTATTGGAGGGCACCATCTGACCGGCCCAGGCACTGGAATCACATCTTGAGAAGCTCAATGGCCTGCTCAATGGTTGTCCTACCGAGCAGGTGGCATTTTTTATATTGCCTCTGTCTGGGACTCCCATAGAGGGGTCAGTAGCCATCTCTGCAAGGGATATCCCTTGACCCCTAGGATCCATCCACGCACTTTGGAGGTTGGAGTGAAGATCTGAGGCAGGCTGGACTGGCAGAGGATGAAGGAATCATGGTAGCTGCCAGGAAAGTGAGCACACACATGGAGGAAGCTCTTGTTGTGGTTGTTGACCAATTGGACGTTGAGGGAGTGGAAGTCCTTCCTGTTGATGAATCTCACTGGCCAGTCACTGGGTGCCTTGACGGCCACATGGGTAAAAACAATAATGCCCTGCACCTGGGAGAATCCAACAATGGAGGCGGAACTAATTGTCCTGTGTGGCTGTGAGGCTGTATCTGTTGTTAATGATTGTGCTGTCCAGCTCTGGTAAAGAGGGCATCAGTGACCAGCGCGATACAGCAGTGTGCAGTCGTTTTGAGATATCACTAAGGTCCACTGCTGATCCTTGGAACCAGCCAGAGGCGATGAAGCTCAAGGCCACAGTAACTTTGATGGCTACTGGCAGGGCATGGTGAGCAGCACTGTGAGGTCTGAGGTGACACAGATGTCTGGACCATCTTGCTGGAAAGTTAGTCTCCTGCAACACTGCTTCACCATCAGTTCCAGGTAGCTCCATCTTCGGCAGTCAATCCTGCGTTGAGAGTTTGGCCTCGGTTGCCTTCCTGCCCCTCTTTCCTCTCCCGTGCCCTCCTAAAGCCCAAGGCTCTGCCCTTCTGTGGGGGGTGTTGCCCCTCATCGCCACTGGGCCCAAAATATGACAGTTGTGCTCCCATTGACAGGTGGAGCCTTCCTTCTGGGCAAGCGGACGCCCAATTGTCCTTGGCAGCCTTGTCCCCTGGTCTTCTAATGCAGCGAGGGTGCTGAACACATTCAAAGCCTGGGCGCTGAGTGCCCACTCTCCCTGCCAGCTGCGCAATACCAAAGGCACCCCTGTACCCCGCTGAGCCTCTTATGGGGCTGGGGTGATGTCCTGGGGCAGCCATGACTGGCTCCCACTCCGTACCCACCTCCCCTCAGCTGGTCAGTTCCTGAAGGTGCGGGTATGCTGGTCTGGCACTTTAAAAATTAGAAGTTCAGCCTCTGACATGTTCTCAAAAAGCTTCTGAACTGTGTTAATTGGCCTCAACTGGAGGTAGAGTGGGATTCCTGCCCCACCCTCCCGTCACTGCTCATTATTTCCAGCGCCTTGAAATCGATATGCCACCCGGTGCGGGTATCTTCAGTACTCCCACCCACCTCCATTCCCGACTTCGGGGGGGGGGGGGGCGCGGGGGGCGAAAATTCAGCTCCAAATGTCAGCTCAGAACAGCTGGATGGGGAATAAAGCTTAATATGTGCAATTGTTCTATGCCAGAGTAGGGCAATTCTTAATTTCCTTTGTAATATTGTGCCGGTTTGAGCAGCAGGGAGAAGAAGATCCCAAACAGTGTGGGTGCAAGAACACAGCCCTGTTACACACCACTCAGGATAGGAAAGGGGTCTGATGAGGCGCCGCTATGCTGAATTGTGCCTTTCATATTGTCATGGAATGAGGTGATGATACTTAGTAGCTTTGGTGGACATCCAATCTTTTCTAGTAGTCTGAAGAGACCACGTCTGCTGATGAGGTCAAAGGCTTTGATGAGATCAATGAAAGCAATGTAGAGGGGCATCTGTTGTTCGCGGCATTTCTCCTGTTGTTGGCGAAGGGAGAACAGCATGTCAATGGTGGATCTCTCTGCTCGAAAGCCACACTGTGCCTCAGGGTAGACACGCTCAGCCAGCTTCTGGAGCCTGTTTAAAGCGACTCGAGCGAAGACTTTCCCCACTATGCTGAGCAGGGAGATTCCATGGTAGTTGTTGCAGTCACCGCGGTCACCCTTGTTCTTATAGAGGGTGATGATATTGGCATCGCGCATGTCCTGTGGTACTGCTCCCTCATCCCAGCACAGGCAAAGCAGTTCATGGAGTGCTGAGAGTATAGCAGGCTTGGCACTCTTGATTATTTCGGGGGTAATGCCGTCCTTCCCAGGAGCTTTTCCACTGGCTCGAGGATCAATGGCATCACTGAGTTCTGATTTTGTTGGCTGTTCGTCCAGCTCATCCATGACTGGCAGAGACTGGGCTACATTGAGGGCGGTCTCAGTCACAACATTTTCCCTGGAGTACAGTTCTAGGTAGTGCTCAACCCAGCGGTCGATTTGCTTGCGTTGGTCAGTGATTGCGTCCCCTGATTTAGATTTGAGGGGGGCAATCGTCTTGATGGCTGGCTCAAAAGCTCTCTTAATGCCATCTGATGTTTCCGGTTCTGGAGGCCAGCTGAATACGACTGCATAGGTGTTGCCAGTAGTCATTTGCACAGCGCCTGGCTGTTCTTTGTGCAGCACTTCTGGCTGCTTTAAGTGCTACGGATGTTAACTTGCTGGGGGCTTTCTTGTAGTTCAACAGTGCGATGCGCTTAGCAGCTATGACAAGTTCCAGCTCTTCAAAGTGAGATTGAAACCAGTCTGCATTCTGCTTCACATGTTTGCCATAAGTGGTCATTGCTGAGTCATAGATGGCGTCTCTGATGTGGGACCACTTCATCTCTGCATCCCCTGTAGGAGTGTTTTGAAGGGCTTTTTCAAGTGAATTTAGAAACTTATGCAACAGCTGTGGCTAAGAAATTCTGTTAGTGTTGATGCGCGGGCGGCCCTTCTGCTTGGAGTGATGTAGCTTCTTTGGTTTGAGTCTAACTTTGCTGCACACCAGTCTTCAGTCAAGTCTTCAGAAGGAGACATTTTCCTCCACACAAGATCAGATGGCAGGTTGTTCAACCTTGCCCGTCTAAGAACGAAGACCAAAGTACGGAAAGTCCTCATCAGGGAACTCCTCTTTGCTGACGATGCTGCATTAACATCTCACACTGAAGAGTGTCTGCAGAGACTCATCGACAGGATTGCGGCTGCCTGCAACGAATTCGGCCTAACCATCAGCCTCAAGAAAACGAACATCATGGGACAGGATGTCAGAAATGCTCCATCCATCAATATTGGTGACCATGCTCTGGAAGTGGTTCAAGAGTTCACCTACCTCGGCTCAACTATCACCAGTAACCTGTCTCTCGATGCAGAAATCAACAAGCACATGGGAAAGGCGTCTGCTGCTATGTCTAGACTGGCCAAGAGGGCGTGGGAAAATGGCGCACTGACACGGAACACAAAAGTCCGAGTGTTTCAAGCCTGCGTCCTCAGTACCTTGCTCTACGGCAGCGAGGCCTGGACAATGTATGTCAGCCAACAGCGACATCTCAACTCATTCCATCTTCGCTGCCTCCGAAGAATCCTTGGCATCAGGTGGCAGGACCGTATCTCCAATGCAGAAGTCCTCAAGGAGGCCAACATCCCCAGCATATACACCCTGCTGAGCCAGCGACGCTTGAGATGGCTTGGCCATGTGAGCCGCATGGAAGATGGCAGGATCCCCAAGGACACATTGTACAGCGAGCTCGCCACTGGTATCAGACCCACCGGCCGTCCATGTCTCCGCTTTAAAGACATCTGCAAACGCAACATGAAGTCCTGTGACATTGATCACAAGTCGTGGGAGTCAGTTGCCAGCGATCGCCAGAGCTGGCGGGCAGCCATAAAGGCGGGGCTAAAGTGTGGCGAGTCGAAGAGACTTAGTAGTTGGCAGGAAAAAAGACAGAAGTGCAAGGGGAGAGCCAACTGTGTAACAGCCCTGACAACCAATTTTATCTGCAGCGCCTGTGGAAGAGTCTGTCACTCTAGAATTGGCCTTTATAGCCACTCCAGGCGCTACTCCACAAACCACTGACCACCTCCAGGCGCTTACCCATTGTCTCCCGAGACAAGGAGGCCAAAGAAGAAGAAGAAGAAGAAGAAGAAGATGGTAAAAGCAAAATACTGCGGATGCTGGAAGTTCCGAAGAAGGGTCACTGACCCGAAACGTTAACTCTGCTTCTCTTTTCACAGATGCTGCCAGACCTGCTGAGTGATTCCAGCATTTCTTGTTTTTATTTAAAGAAGAAGATGGTGCCGGTTTATGCTGACTCTCCGCATGTCTCTAAGAGAGCTGGACTGGTTCTTGGCTGCGGGATCTTATAAAATGATAAGGGTATTGGTCATGATTGACCAGTTAACATAAGAATGCTGAGCTAGATAGGGTTCGATTGCGTGAAGGAGTCAGAGAGGAATTTTCTGCATTTTTTTTTCTTTTTTGCCTTGGGTTTCTTCTGTCTGTCCCAGGAGATTACATGTCTGTGGGGCAGTGGGAAGTGGCTGGTCACAATGCTCCAGCTGATCTTTTCCAACAACAACTTGTATTTATACAGCACCTTTAACATAATATGCCCCAAGAATTGTAAAGCTGAATTTGACACCGAGCCACGCAAGCAGATCTTAGGAAAGATGACCAAATGTTTGGTCAAAGAGGTAGGTTTTAAAGAAGACAGATAGAAAGGTGGAGATGCGAATCTGGAGCTTAGGGCCCAGGCAGCTGACGACATGACCACCAATGGTGGAGTGATGGAAATCGGGGATGCTCCAGAGACCAGAAGTAAAGGAACTCAGATGTCTTGGAGGGTTGTGGGACTGGAGATGATTAGTGATAAGGATAGAAATACAGAGATGTGTCATTTTCACATGTTTGTTACATTCTCCCTTCTGTCAAGTTCTTCAAATATTTTCCTTTTTCCCGAAGGCCTCCCAGAGTGTACACTATTCTTGGATAACTTTATCAAATGCTGGTTAGGCCTCGGCTGGAATATTGTGCTGAATTCTGGCAATCACACCAGGGATAGGGTGTGAAGCTTTCCAGAGAGTGTAGATTTGGAATACTGCAGACAACTCTGCTTTCTACAGAGATACTGGAGAAGGTGCAAAACTAATTCACTGGAATGATATCAGAACTGAGAGGTTATAACTATCAGGAAAGATTGAACAGGCTGGGACTCTTTTCTCTAGAAAAGAGAAGACTGAGGGGTGACCTGATAAAAGTCTTTAAAATTATGAAGGATTTTAGAAGGGTAGATGTAGAGGGGATGTTTTCTTCAGCAGATGACACCAGAACTAGAAGCCATAAATATGATAGTCACTAATAAACCCAATATGGAATTTAGGAGAAATGTCTTTACCCAGAGAGAGGTGAGAATGTGGAACTGGCTACCACAGGGAGTGGTTGAGGTGAATAGTATCGATTCATTTAAAGGGGAAGCTGGATAAACACATGAGGGAGAAAGGAGTCATAGTGTCATTTACGGCACAGAAGGAGGCCATTCCGGCCATCAAGTCCATGCTGGCTCTCCACGGAGCTTTCCAGTCAGTCCCAATCCCCTGGACCCTGCAAGTTTATTTCCTTCAAGTGCCCATCCAATTTCCTTCTGAAATCATTGATTGTCCCCCCCTTCCACCACCCTCGTAGACAGAGAGTTCCAGGTCATTACCACTCGCTGCAGAAAAAAAATTCTTCCTCACATTCCCCCTGCATCTCTTGCCCAAAACCTTCAATCTGTGTCTCCTAGTCTTGTTCCATCAGTTAATGGGAACAGTTTTTCCTTGTCTAACTTATCTAAACCGGTCATAATCTTGTAAACCTCTATCAAATCTCCCCTCAATCTCCTTTGCTCCAGGGAAAACAAACCCAGTTTTTCCAATCTAACCTTGTAACTAAAATCCTCCATCCCTGGAACCATTCTGGTAAATCTCCTCTGCACCCTCTCAAGAACCCTCACATCCTTCCTAAAATGTGGTGACTGGAACTGGACGTAATACTCTAGTTGGGGCCTAACCAGAGCTTTATAAAGGTTCACCATAACTTCCCTGCTTTTGTACTCAATACCTCTATTGATGAAGGATGGGGTTAGATGGAGGGTGGGAGAGGCTGATGTTGAGTACAGACCTGTTGGACTGAATGGCCTGTTCCTGTGCTGCAAGTACTTTGTAGGACAGATTTACTAGAATGAAATCACAAAAGCAAAATCCTGCAGATACTGGAAATCTGAAATAAGAACAGAAAGTTCTGGAAATACTCAGCAGGTCTTGCAGCAACTGCAGAGAAACAGAGTTAACGTTTCAGGTCGATGACCCCTCATCAGAACAAAGCCAATTCTGATGAAAGGTCATCGATTTGAAAAGTTAACTGTTTCTCTCTCTCTATAGATGCTGCCGGACCTGCTGAGTGTTTCCAGCATTTTCCATTTTTATTTACTAGAATGTTTCCAGGGATGAAGGGGTTTCAGGTACGTGACGAGACTGGAAGAAACTGGGACGTTTTCCCCAAAGCAGAGAAGGCTAGGGGGAGATTTAATCGAGGTGTTCAAAATCATGAAAGGTTTTGATAGAATAAAGAGAAACTGTTTCCAGTGACAGAAGGGTTAGTAACCCGAGGACACAGATTTAAGACAATTGGTAAAAGAACCAGAGGGGGAGATGGGGAGAATGTTTTTTACACAGTGAGTTGTTGTGATCTGGAATGTGCTGCCTGAAAGGGCGTTGGAAGCAGATTCAATAATAACTTTCAAAAGTGAATTGGATAAATGCTTGAAGCAGGCCTATGGTGAAAGAGCAGGGGAGTGGGACTGATTGGATCGCTCAAAGAGCCTGCACAGGCACGATGGGCTGAACGGCCTCAATCTATGCTGTGTGATTCTATGATTCTAACTGGGAAACTGCTGGCGGACTTCTCCGTATAAAAGCTGCCAAACCGGTTGCTGGCAGGTGTGCTGGAGTGGTGACCCGCACCAGCGACTATTCTCTGGTGTTTGGATCAGTGTGACCAATCAGAACTATACTTGACCATAGTGCAGGTGAGAGCGAGTGAAGGGAAAGTCAGCACAAACTCCTGCTCTTTTTCCTTTCCCAATGACTTCTGATCAAAGAGCATGCACAGGCCCCAAGCAAAGACAGTCTAGGAGTGGCGCAGTGGTCAGCACCGCAGCCTCACAGCTCCAGCAACCCGGGTTCAATTCTGGGTACTGCCTATGCGGAATTTGTAAGTTCTCCCTGTGACCGTGTGGGTTTCCACCGGGTGCTCCGGTTTCCTCCCACAGCCAAAGACTTGCAGGTTGATAGGTAAATTGGCCGTTGTAAATTGCCCCTAGTGTAGGTGGATGGTAGGAGAATGGTGGGGATGTGGTAGGGAAAATGGGATTAATGTAGGATTAGTATAAATGGGTGGTTGATGGTCGGCACAGACTCGGTGGGCTAAAGGGCCTGTTTCAGTGTTGTATCTCTAAATAGTAAAAAAAAAAGGACTTAGTGACACCCCTTCATGATAGAACAATCTGCCAATAACCATCTTACTCAACCACATTAACCTGTAATTGTATAGTGTCTTTAACATAGTTAAAACATCAAGGCCTTCCACAGGAGTGTTAGCAGCTAAAATCTGATGCCAAGTCACATGAGATGACATCAGGACAGGTGATCAAAAGCTTAGTCAAGGAGTCTCTTAAAGGCAGAAAGATTTAGGGAAGGAATGCCAGAGCTGCCAATGATGTTATGACTAAAATCAGCGATGTGGAAGAGAACAAAATTGGAGGAGTGCAGGATCGCGGAAGGCTGGAGGAGGTTGCAGAAATAGGGAGAGAGATCATGGAGGGATTTGGACATAAAGATGTTCATTTTAAAATTGCAGCATTGTTGGAGCGGGAGCCGATGCAGGTCAGTGACGTAGTGCAGTGTGTGAGAACAATTATCTCCTGCTTCGTGCAGCAAGGCAAACAATACTGCGATAAATCCGGTGAATCCAGCCTTGAAGCTTTAAACTTTCTATTTTCCTTGCAAGCAGTAACAGGGACATTCACATTTTCTGCACCTAAAGCCGTTAACAGACCTTACATAACCTTTCCTTTTACAAGAGGATTAGATTTTACATCCAAACCACAGAGATTACATTTCGAGAATATGTATGACATTCTGAAATTCAATTTGGTGCCAAATGGCATCACTTAAAGACAAACCTGGTGCTTGGCAGGTAAAAGTTAAATAATCATTTCTTACATGGAGATTTAGTTAACTGACAAAACTTATTACTGTTGAAGGTGAAATATTAATCATGCATGCAGACTGACCATATTTAGTCACATAAGTTACTGACTAAATAAAATGGGCCATTTATAATTATTGGATGAAAAGTCTTAGCTGTTAGACTTATCAGGTCTCACAATTTTTACTTATTGTGATATTTGCAACATTATTGATTTCAGTTACTCACACAGTGAATAAACTAGACCTTTTATTAAGATCCCAGATCCCTTGACAGGTAATGCTGGACCCAATAGATTGGTCTGAAGTTAAAAGCTTCATAAAAAATGTGTTCCTGTTAACTTCAACTCCGCATCTGTTACTGCGTTTCACAACTGTCAACACAAGACTACTCAAGACGAGCAAGGCGACCAAAACAAAACCCTTTAAAAATATTTAAACAAACGTTCTTACAATACGGCCATGAGTACGCTTCAAAACTACATCATTGGCCGCAAAGCACTTTGGGATCGCCTGAGGTCATGAAAGGCACGAAATAAACGCAAGTCTTTTTTTGTCTTTTACATAGCAAAAGGTGCAGTATGAGATAGAATGCGGAAGCACAAAAATGCACTTTAAAGCTGTTTGGGACATCCTGAGGTCACAAAAGGTGCTATAGAAATGCAAGTTCTTTCTTTCAATGGATCTGACCCTTATTCAAAAGGTGGAATAAGCCCAATAATACACAGAAAAGCTGCTTGCGTCTCATGACATTAGCTTTGTTTGCTGGATAAGTATTATGGCAATGAAACCGAAAAAAAAACTTTCTATATAATGAGTTTAAATAGAAAAAAATATCAACTTTAAATAAGACAGAGTGAAGAAAATTGACTAAAGCTCCTGAAACCAATTTATCACAGCTGTGGCTGATGTTACTATGCAGTCATATCACAAGATTATTGCAACACCGCCTAAAATAAAATTTGGACAGGATTGGCCTCGATGTGGGTGTTACTGTTGGACTGTTGTCACCAGCAATATCGTGTGTTGACTTTACTTGGTTGGTTCCAGCATATTTCGTGCTGGTGGTGCGATTGTGAAGATGACATTTCAGGTTGTCTATCTTTCTTTTGTTATAGCAGGTGGTTGAAGAACTTGCTGCTTTGTCTAAAGTTTGCATGTTCTGACCTCCTATCGTCCATAAACTTCAACTCATCCAAGACTACGTTACCCTTACCCTAACACACGCAGAGTCCCGTTCACCTGTCCCCCACTGCCTGAAGGGGTGGTGGAGGCAGGAACCCTCACAACATTTAAGAAGTATTTAGATGAGCACTTGAAACACCATAGCATACAAGGCTACGGGCCAAATGCTGGAAAATGGGATTAGAATGGATAGGTGCTTGACGGCCAGCACGGAAACGATGGGCCAAAGGGCCTGTTTCTGTGCTGTATAACTCCATGACTATGTTTACTGACTGACATTAGCTTCCAATTTGGCAATGCCTCACTTTTAAAATTCTCAACCTAGTTTTCAATTTCCTCCCTCTCTCTGTAACCTTCGAGATCTCTGCACTCCTTCAATTCTGGCCTCATACGCATCCCAGATTTTAATCGCTCCACTATTGGCACCATTCCTCCAGCTTCCCTAAAAGTCTCCCCCTCTCTCCTCCTTTAAAACCTACTTCTTTGACCAAGCTTTTGGGCACCTGTCCTAATATCTCCTTATGTGGCTCAGTGCCAATGTTTATCTGATAACGCTCCTGCGAAACGCCTTGGGATGTCTTACTGCGTTTAAGGCGCTACATAAATGCAAGTTGTTGTTGTATTACATATCAAAGCGGTGTGTGAAGATAATTCAGAATGATCACTCTCTCATAAAGCAAAAGAGACGGAGGCATAGAACCATCAGTGGCCTCGGTAATATCGGTTCACTGACAGTGCTCTCAGTAAATGTTATTCCAATCATCTCTTCTTCATTAACCAATGGACATGAGTACCTGCTACCCACTGATGAGCAGACCACTTAACATTCGTTTTTACAGACCCAATTCTCAACTGCTACTCTCCCCTCGCCAAAAACTTGGAGATAAGGGATGCATCAGGCTGTCATTCAGTGAGGTGATGTGAAAATGTACAATTCAGGGGTGGGGTTGAAAAGAAACCAGATTACACAGTTAGCAAATTTAATGTAAGAGAGCTTTTAAAATACAAAAGGCACCACTGCTCTAAAATATAATTCAAAGGACACCAGTACACAATGTATAACTATTGAAACTGGCCCCACGTAACAGTCTTATTCAATCAAGGAAATATTCGCTGATTTGCAATGTGCAGGTTCTTATTGAGACTTGTTTAGGAATCGTCTCTGATTTCCCCTTCTTCCTCCTCACTCTCCGTGGAGGAGTCTGTGCTGTTCTCGGAATCTTCATCTGAGTCATCTGGTTTGAGCGGGGTTGTGTGGGGAAGAGGAAAAACACACATTACAGGGTAAATAACAAGAAAAACTAAAACATACCCACTCAAAAGCAAGGCTAACATGTACTGACAGACTACATTAAACAGAGTTGGTACGAGGTGACATTTGGAATCAAACATAATCTCTGGGAGCTAAAGCTGCCCTAACATCTCTTTACGTGGCTTGGTGTCAGTGAACACTGCAGTGAAGTGCCTTGGGACACTTTACTTCATTAAAGGAGCCAAATTAATGCAAGTTGTACTGAGGGGATGCTGCATTGTTGGAGGTGCCATTTTAAGATGTAACATAAAGATGCTGCCTGCCTGTTCTGGTGGATGTAGACGTTCCTGTGGCAAGAGCAGGGATTTCTTGGTGTCTGGAAACATCCATTGCTGAACTGACGCCAGCAAAACAGATTAAATAGTTGTTGGTCTAATTTTCTAAGATCTTGCTGTGGGCAAAAATGGTGAGTCTCCTTCAAAGAGTAATTCATTGGCACTTTGGAATATCGTTGCTTGAGAAAGGCACATGAATGATCGAAGGATGGGCTAGATAGTACTTGAAGTTTAGAATACCTTTCATAGAATTGTAAAATGATAACAGCATATTAGAAGGCCGTTTGGTCCATCCTTACCCTGCTCTTTCCCCATAGTCTTGCAAATTTCTCCAATTTCCAATCCCCTCTTGAAAGTCACTCTTGACTCTGCTTCCACCACTCTTTCAGGCAGCGCATGCCAAATGATAACTTGCTGCATAAAAAAAATCTCCCTTCTGGTTCCTTTGCCAATTGCCTTTTATCTGGATCTTCTGGTTATTGACACTTCTGCCACTGGAAACAGTTTCTCCTGATCTACTCTATCAAAACTCTTCATGATTTTGAACACCTTGACCAAATCTCCGCTTAACCTTCTCTGCTATAAGGAGAACAATCCCAGCTTCACCAGTCTCTCCACATTAACTGAAGTCCCTCATCCCTGGGACCATTCCATTCCAGTAAATCCTCTCTCCGAGACCTTGACATTCTTCCTAAAATATGGTGCCCAAAAAGTAGGCACAATACTCTAGCTGGGGCCTAACCGGCAATTTTGAAAGATTCAGTGTTACTTGCTTTTGTATTTATGCCACTTATTTATAAAGCCAAGGCTCCAAAATTCATTTTCAACAGCTCTCTCAAATTGTCCTGCCACCCTCAAAGATTTGTATATGTAAACCCCCCCCCAGGTCTCTCTCTTCCTGCACCCTGTTTAAAACAGTACCACTTTGTTCATACTGCATATCAAACACAGTTCTTCCACATTCAGACTATGTTTATGAGAAGTTTTGAATTTGAGATGACTTACCTTCACTGAGTAACCTGTACTCTGGAGAATTCACTTTCAATATTATGTGTAATGTAGGATATTCAATGATTGTCTTGTGGCTCAAGTTTTCTACAAGACTTTGACTTGAATCCAGCTTGTAATACCTTAAAAAACAAAAGTTTACAACCACTTAAATTGAAAAGTCAATCGTAATTTGTCAAAAACATACTCCCTTCTTGCAGATGAAGGCATTTTTTAAATAAGTGAAATTCATTCACTTATTTACAACAGCAACTAGCATTTATAATGGCACCGTTAAAATAATAAACTGTTCAAAGGTGTTTCAAAGGATAGTTAACAGACAAAATTTGACACTGAGCCACCTAACGAGATATTAGGGTGGATTAAGAGGTAGGTTTTAAGATGAAGAGAGAGGCAGAGCAGTTTAGGAAACTTGAGGCCCAGGCAACTAAAGACACAACAGCCAACAGTCGAGCGATTAAAATTGAGGTTATGCAAGAGGCCAAAATTGGAGATACACAGATATCTCGGAGGGTTGTGGGACTGGAGGGGGTACAGAGATAGGGAAGGGTGAGGCCAAGGTGGGATTTGAAAACAAGGAGGAGCATTTTAAAGTTGAGGCGTTACTAAGACCGGGAGCCAATGTTGGTCAGAGAGAACAGGGGTGATGGGTGAGTGGGACTTGCTGTGAGTTAGGATACAGGCAACAGAGTTTTGGATGAGCTCACGTTTACAGAGGCTGGAAGATGGGAGACCGGCCAGCAGTATGTTGGAACAGTCTTTGCATAGGATTACATAGGATATACACCACAGAAACAGGCCATTCGGCCCAACCAGTCCATGCTGGCGTTTATGCTCCACTCGCGCCTCCCTCCATCTTGTCTCATCTAAATCTGTTGTAACCTCTATTCCCTTCTCTCTCATATGCTTGTCTAGCCTCCCCTTAAAAGTATCCAAACGATTCACCTCAACCACTCCCTGTGGTAGTGAGTTCCACATTCTCACCACTCTCTGGGTAAAGAAATTTCTTCTGAATTCCCGATTGGATTTCTTGCTGACTATATTATATTGATGGCCCCTAGTTATGTTCTTCCCCACAAGTGGAAACATTCTCTCTGCATCCACTCGATCAAAACATTCCATTATTTTAAAGGCCTCTATTAAGTCACCCCTCAGCCTTTTTTTTTCCCCCAAGAGTAAAGGGACTCAGCCCGTTTATCCTTTTTTTCCCCAAAATATACTTTATTCCTAAAAATCTGAAAAAAGTACATTACAAAACATTTCCAAGTTGACATTCCAGAAAGTGCAAAAGAAATTAGTTGCCTCACAACCCTTCCATTCCATTTTACATGCAACATACATTTACATTACACAGCAAAACCATATTTAGGTGCATACAGCCCGAGGGGTTTTACACAGGTTCCAGCCCCTCGGTCGCCTGTTCATTCTTTCCTGATAGGTATACCCAAACGATTCTGCTATCATCCATGTAAATCTTCATTGTATCCCCTCCAGTGCCTCTATATCCTTTTTAAAATATGAACAGAACTGCACACAGTACTCTAAGTGTGGTCTAACTAAGGTTCAATACAAGTTTGACACAACTTCCCTAGTTTTCAATTCTATCCCTCTAGAAATGAAGTCGGGTCTTGGTTTTTCTTTTATAAGGCCTGGTTAACCTGTGACGCAACTTTTAGTGATTGGTGTATTTGTACTGAAACCTCACTGTTCCTCTAGCCCATCTAGACTCAAACCTTCTAAGTAATGTGACCTCCCTATTCTTCCTACCAAAATGCACTAGCTCACATTTATCTCTGTTGCACTTCATTTGCCAATTATTTGCCCATTTTGTAATTGTGTTCTGAACTTTAGCCTCGACACACAGGAGCCGTCAACCGACTGAAAAGTCAGTGGTGAACCCACCTCCGCCTGGCCTGGGGATCCGGACCACATTTTGCTGTTCCCCAGGCCTTTAACTGGTCTGAGGCGGGACTTCCACCTCTTTGAGGCAGGAAGTCCTGCCTAATGGAGCTGCCGGCCAATCAGGGGGCCGGCAGCTCTTAGTCCCAGCAGCACCACCAGGAGCGGTGGCCACTGCTGGGACTGCAACCCAGCTTAGAGAACAAGAGGAAGGGAGGCCCCGGGAAAAGGTAAGTTTTTTGGGACCTTGCCGCCGTGGATGATCGGTCGGGCCTTGGCGAGGCAAGGGTGGTCAACTGGGGGAACAGGGGGGCGTGTTGGGGCATCGGGGGTGGATCTCCATTGGGCAGAGTGTGCATGATCAGGAGCGCGTCAGAAAGCCGCCTGCTTTTGTCCACTTAACGGCCTTGATCGTCCTGGGGTGGGCGGGCTGGTTTTCGCCGCTGCCCCCGCACCCCCACCACCAACTCGCTCTTTGTGGGGGTCGGGGGGGGGGGGGGGGCGTAACATTCCGGCCTGTGTTTTTAATTCCAAAGTCCAAATCATTAATGTCAATTGTGAACAACAGTGGTCCCAGCACTGATCCTTGTCCAGTTCCCACCTTCACCACTCTGAATAATTACCGTTTACTCCAACTCTCTGCTTTCTGTCTTGTAGCCAGCTAGCAATCCTTGATTCAGCACTCCCTGACCTTATTCATTAGCCTATTATGGGGAAACCTACTGAAGGCCTTTTGAAATTCAAGATCAATTATATCTACTGCATTACCATAAAAAATAGGAGCAGGAGGAGGTCATTCGGCCCCTTGAGCCTGCTCCACCATTCAATAAGATCATGGCTGATCTGATTGTGGCCTTAACTCCACTTTCCTGCTGGACTGCAATAACTCTTTAGTCCCTTGTAGATCAAAAATCTATCTCAGCCTTGAATATATTCAACGGCCCAGTCTTCTCTTCCCCAGAGAGCAGTGAAGTCCAAAGATTGACGACCCTCTGAGAGAAGGAAATTCCTCCTCATCTCTGTCTTAAAATGGAGACCCCTTATTCTGAAACTACACTCCCTAGTTCTGGATTGCCCCATGAGGCATCTACCCTGTCAAGCCCCCGCAGAATCTTATATGTTTCAATATCACTTCCCATTCTTCTAAACTCCAATGAGTATAGACCCAACCTGATCGACCTTTCCTTATAAGACAACCCCTTCATCCCAGGAATCAGCTGAAAGAACCTTTTCTGAACTGCTTCCAATGCAAGTATATCCCTCCTTAAATAAGACCATTGTCTACTCTCTCTGCGACCTCCTCAAAAAATTCAGTAGGCTTGGTCAGGCAAGATTTTCCCTTTTGAAATCCATGCTGACGATTCATTATTATATTTTTCCTTTCTCGCTGTTTTTCTATTCTTTCCTTTAGTAGGCATTCCATTATTTTTCCTACCGCCAATGTTAAGCTGACTGGTCTATCATTCCCTGGACATGTTCTATCGCCCTTCTTAAATATAGGAATTACATTAGCTATCCACCAGTCCTCTGGAACAACACCTTATTTCGATGAATTATTAAATATGTGTAGTAATGCATCTGCTATCTCATCTCTAGATTCTTTTAAAATGCATGGATGCATTCCATCTGGACCAGCGGCTTTATCCTCATTGATTAGTTGATTTAATAGATCCTCTTTTCAAAAAAAACATTTAAATGCACTTATCTCATTACTCATGTCTTCACCCAGTATCATGTCTACCTGTTCTATCTCCCTGGTAAATACTGAAGCAAAATAATTATTTAATATTTCTGTTGTATTAAGAAGAACCAAAGGAGGCCATACATTTGTGCTGGCTCTTTGTTGCAGCAATCCAGTGAGGATTGTAAAGTAATGATTCTACGTCCCCGAATCCCCAACACAAATAAATAGCTTTTCTCTATTTACTATTAAAACCCTTCAATACTTCAAAAACCCCTTAGTTCTCCTCTTAGCCTTGTCTACTCGGCTGGCAATGGTCCCAGCTCCTCACAGCTCCCATCACAGCCATTGTATCCCATCCTCAGCACCATCCTGGTGAACCATTCCCAAGAAAAACTGATTCTTCTAGTCTTACAAGGTTATAACTTAACTATCAAGAAAGATTGAATAGAAAACTGACCTGATAAAAGTCATTAAAATTATGAAAGGGTTTGAGAGGGTAAATGCAGAGGTGATATTTCCATTTGTAGGGGAGACAAAAACTGGAGGCCATAAATATAAGATAATCACTAATAAATCCCACAGGAAATTCAAGAGAAACGTCTTTACCCAGAGAGTGGTGAGAATGTGGAACTCACTACTATAGGGAGTGGTTGAGCTGAATAGTGTAGATGCATTTAAGGGGAAGCTGGATAAACACACAAGGAATATGCGATGGAGTGAAATGATAGGGTGGGAGAAGGCTTGTGGGAGCATAAACACCGGTATGGATCAGTGGGGCCGAATGGCCTGTTTCTGTTCTGCACGTTCGATGTAATTTGCATTTATAAGCACTTTTCCTCATTGCAGGACGTCCCAAAGCAATTCGCAGCCAATGAGGCACCTTCGAAGTCACGATGGTAACGAAGAGAAATATAGCAATTAATTTGATACAGCAAAGTCTGAGATAAATGAGCAGGTAACCTGTTTTAGTGATGTTAGTTGACCAGGACACCACCTACTCTTCCTCAAATAATTTTCTTCTTTCTCATCACCAGGATAAATCAGGTAAGACCAGCATTTTTTGCTCGACCCACATTGTTGTGGGTCTGGAGTCTCAAGTAGGCCAGACCAGGTAAAGACAGCAGATTTCCTTCCATTAGTGAACCAGATGGGTTTTTACAACAATCGGCAATGGTTTCATGGTCACCATTAGACTAGCTTTTAATTCCAGATTTACCATCTGCCATGGTGGGATTTGAACCCATGTCCCCAGAGCATAAGCCTGGACTCTGGATTACTAGTCCAGTGACAATACCATTACGCCACTGCCTCCCCTCTGCTCTTAATTCGTATGTTCATATGTATGTTACCTAAAAGGCATTCCTGAACCAGATGGGTTTTTACAATAATTCAACAGCTTCACAGTCATATTAACCAAGAATGGTTATTTACTTCCAGATTTTTTTTAAAAATAGGACAAATTCTCAAGGTGGCCTTGGTGGGATTTGAAAATTATGAGCCCTAGATTTTTAGTCCAATAATATAACCATTACACTACGATACCCCCAGTACCATGGGATCTTTTACAACTGAAAGATGGCACATCTGACACGACAACATTCCCTTAGCACTGCTCCAAACTGTTAGCCAAGATTATGCACCCAATTTTCTGCAGTGGGCCCTGAACCCATCGCCTTCTGGCTAAGATGAGAGTGTTACGCACTGAGTCAAGGCTGACACCCAAAGTACAGTGTGCATTTCCTGTCCATAAATTTTACTTCCTGTTGTCATCATTTCTGGTTATGCTTTACTGTTGAATATTTATGACTGTAAACTGTTTGGTCAATAATTCCTATTCAATTTTGCTATGTCAACTGTCACAGTATAGATTCATACTCCAGCCAGTAGGTGGCTCTCAACTCCCAACTGCAGACGCTGTATTACATCAGTAAGTTACATTGAGTCTGCAGCACAGAAATGGGCCAATGGGCCGAGCTTGTTTATGCTGGTGTTAATGCTCCACACAGGCCTCCACCCAGCCCTCTTCATTTAATGTTATCCTTCTTTCATTTTTTTTCGCTTCCCCTTAAATGTATCTATGCTATTCTCCGAACCACTCCCTGTGGTAAGGAGTTTCACATTCTAACCACTCTCTGGTTAAAGAAATTTCTCCTGAATTCTCTACTGGATTTATTAGTGACTATCTGATACTTTGGGTCCCCCCTCACTTGGAAACATTTTCTCTACATCTACCCTATCGAGCTCTTTTGATTATCTTAAGGCCTCTATCTGCTAAACCCTCAGTCCTCTCTTCTACAGAAAGAGAGTCCCAGTCTGTTCAATCGTTCCTGATACTTATAACCTTTCAGTTCTGGTACCATCCTTTTAAATCTTTTTTACATCCCAGGCTCACAAAATTGTTACAGCACAGGAGGCCATTCAGCCCATTGAGTCAGTACTGGCTCTCTGAAGGAGCAATTCACCTGGTGCCACTTCCCTGCCTTCTCCCCATAGCTCTGCACATTCTTCCCTTTCAGTTAACAATCCAATTCCCTGTCGAATGCCTCGATTGAAACTGCCTCCACCACATTCTCAGGCCATGCATTCCAGCTCCCAACCACTCACTGCATGAAGAAGCTTCTCCACATTGGTGCCATTGCATCTTTTGCCAATTAATTTAAATCTGTGCCCTTTCATTCTCACTCCCTCCACCAATGGGAACAGTTTCTCTCTATCTACTCTGTTCAGACCCCTCATGATTTTAAATGCCTCTATCAAATCACCTCTCAACCTCTCTTCTCCGAGAAAACAGTCCCAGCTTCTCCAACATATCCACGTAACTGAAGTTCCTCATCCCTGGAACCATTCTCGGGAATCTTTCCTGCATTCTCTCTAATGCCCTCACATCCTTCAGAATGTCTGGTGCCCAGAACTGGATGCAATACTCCAGTTGAAGCCGAACCAATGTTCTCCCCATGTCTAACATAACTTCCTTGCTTCTGTACTGTGTGTCCCGATTAATGAAACCTAGGATACTGTTTGTTCAATTAACTGTTCTCTCAACCTGTTCTGCCACCTTCAATGATTTACACACATACATTTACACACGTATATTTACACCCCCCCCCCCCCCCACCCATCAGAGTGCAGAGTTCACCCCTTCACCCCCCCCCACCCATCAGGGTGCAGAGTTCACCCCTTCACACACCCCCACCCACCAGAGTGCAGAGTTCACCCCTTCACACCCCCCCACCCATCAGGGTGCAGAGTTCACCCCTTCACACCCCCCCACCCATCAGAGTGCAGAGTTCACCCCTTCACACCCCCCCACCCATCAGGGTGCAGAGTTCACCCCTTCACACCCCCCCACCCATCAGAGTGCAGAGTACACCCCTTCACACCCCACCCCACCAGAGTGCAGAGTTCACCCCTCCCCCACCTCAGTGGCGCCAGCTTTTCACGGACAGGAAAGTGAAGGTGTGTGAGTGCCGTTCGTCATGCTGAGGATCAGGATCTGTAGGTAAGGTCGCTGCGGTTTATATTTTAATTAATGCAAATATGTTATTTACAAATGCTAACTCGGGTCCCGTCGCAGAGGGGCCACTCGGGAGCTTCTCCGCTGCCGGGAAGATGGGGCCTGGCCGTTCTGCCGTCGGGTTCTGTGGCGGCTGCTGCCGCTATGATTTTCTGACCCCTCCCCTCCCCGCCACGGAACCCGACGTCGGGCTCGGAACAAAATCCAGCCCCTACACCCAGGCCCCCTATTCGAATTGCACCCTTCATTTTATACTCTCCGCATTCTTCCTACTAAAATGGATCACTTCACACTTCTCTGCATTAAATTTCTGCCCAACCTGTTTATGTCCCTTTGAAGTTCTACACTATCCTCCTCACAGTTCACAATGCTTCCAGGTTTCGTATCATCTGCAAACTTTGAAATTGTGCCCTGTACACCAAGGTCTAGGTCATTAATTTATATCAGGAACAACAAGGGACCCGACACCTGTCACCTCCAGTGTCTCTATAATCCTTACTATAATATGGAGACCAGAACTGTGCACAGTACTTACAGGCTAACCAAGGTTCAATATAGATTGGTCAGTTGTTGAGGGCAATTAAGGATGGACAACAAATACCAATGACACCCACATACCATGTAAGAATAAAAACATTATCCAAGCAGCATGATGCCTCTGGAATTTAAGTAAAAAACTTCAAAGGATTGGAATTTGAATAAGCAGTGAGATTTGTTTACCATTAAATAAAACTTTAGCAACCTGACAGCTGAAGCACTTTGAATGCTCAACATCCAATTCAAAATACTCCCAATTTGGAGAACCAGGGCTACTTGCAGAATGAGCTTTGTTAATCCTTTTGCATGGGACACCAATCAGCAAGACGACAACACGGAGCAGAAAGAAAATCTCTCTGGATTTACTTACTGATTGAATTAATGCATGGCAAAGTCTAATTGTGGAACCTCACTGACTGCACTCATAAAGAATGGTTGCTGAGGAAACGAGTTATCCTTCCCAGTTTGAAGAAGTGGAACACACTTTTTTGCAGAGTTGCCACTTATCTGTTTGGGAGTCTGTTGCACAGCTAACATCTGCTATGAATATTCCGGTGCTGATAATTGCAAGCTGTGATCTAGACAAATACCATCCTCTTAAAGAGATGACTCATAGTAAAATACACATGAGGTCATTAACAATGGGACAAACATAAAGACACTTCCCTCATGGAACAAAAATGTACAGATGAACAACTTTTTGGGAAAGAAAAGAAATGAAATCACGTCAATTTGAGAGATATAGTAAGAGTAAATATGTATTGAGGACATCAGGGCTGATGGCCTATTTTAACTTTGGCAAATGAGACAAATGAAATTGAGCCTCTGGAACATGTTAACAGCTGGTGCAGAGATCACATCATAAAGAAGGCAAGTGTCTTTTATAGATAACACACAGTCCATGTTATCTCCTGGACTGGTTTGATTGCCTGAGGGGGTTGGAGAGAAAATTTTCTAGAGTACCTTTATCCTTTTATTAGTGCTGGGTTCTGTGCTTCTCTCAGGAGATGACATGGGTCAGTGGAGTGGGGGGGGGGGGGGGAAGGTGGGAGCTACAGAGGGGAAGAAGTGTCTCGTTATAAAGCTCCAGTCATTATGAGTGTGAGCAGACAAGATGGACCTGCCAGGCAAGTTCATTTGTTTGTAGCGCACTCAGCACATATTTCAGTATTATTCCCATTTCATTCTTTTGTCATGGTTTCCAATAATTTTAATATATTTTATATATATCTTTATATTAAAATCCTCTTCCTTGTTTTCAAATCCCTCATTATCTCTGTGCCTACCCCTCCCTGCAACCCTCTGAAATCTCTGCGCTCCTCCAATTCTGAGCTCGAGCATCCCCATTCGTCATCGTTGCTCCATTGGTGGCCGTGCCTTTAGCTGCCTGGGCCTTAAGCTCTGGAATTCCCTTCCTAAACATCGCCACTTCTCTCTCCTCCTTTCAGATGCTCCTTAAAACCGACCTCTTTGACTACATTTTTGGTCACCTGACCTAATATCTCCTCATGTGGCTAAAGTACCGTGGGATGTTTTATGCCATTAAAGTTCGGTATAGAAAGACAAGTTGGCGTTGCTGTTGTTATATTTACAGAACTTGCTGTGAAATTTTATTAAAATCTAATCCCTACGCCACGAGTTGGTCTCAAGGTCCTGCTATTCCTATTTCATGTCCAACTTCTGTTTCCAAATTCACATTTTATTTTCAGAACTACATGGAGAACTAGGGTTATAAAAATCCAATTGGTCCAAGGGCTAGGACCTCAGGTCCCTGACTTGCAAAGAGATTTAAGTACATCCAAGGAAGCACTGGACATCGAGACAATTATCAACGTTTTGCCATTTGAGCTTGTTACAGTTTTGTTTTTACAGAGCTTGCTTGCAACCTCTAGTGGCAAAGAGTATGTAATGAACAAACTCAATCCTGTACCGGAAATAAAGACAGAAAATCCCTGGGAGTGCCCTGCAGGTCCAGTCTGTAAGCATCCATCTTTACACAGGTTGACCAACCTGCATCTTTTTTCTTGCTTTATTTCAGTTTTCCAGCAATGGGACTTCCCCCCCTCCCCACCCCCTGCCATCCATACATCCACTTCCTCTCATTTCCAAAACACTGGTGGATATTTAATCCCTTATTATTACATTGCTGCTTTTGGGATCTTGCTGTGTGAAAATTGGCTCCAACATTTACAACAGTGACTACACTTCCAAACAAAAGTACTTCATTGGCTGTGAAGTGCTTTGGGACTCCCAGAGATCGTGAAAGATGCTATACAAATGCAAATTTATTTACTAGGAAATCCATCCTGAATGTGACAACATTTCAGACCTTAGTCCTGCCTTTAAACCAAGACAACATTTTAACCTTCGATCACTGGGACCACAGAGGATGAGTTGAACCTCCTGCCTCCAGCTGAATATTCTGGCTCTTCAAATGTCATATCAAGCCAGCAGTGACCCAATACTTTCTTACCCAACACCCAAAACACCCCACCCCACTCCCCCAACCCAACCTGTCTTAGCGACTGTCTTATATTGATGCCCATTAGTTCCAGTCTCTGCCACAAGTGGAAACATCTTCTCTACATCTACCCTATCAAACCCTTTCATCATTTTGAAGACCTCTATCAGGTCACCTCTCACCTCAGCAATCAGACACTGAGCAACTTACTTGGAATTACTTACAAATTCCCTGTTCAGGTTTGCTAAGATATCATTGACTCTATAGCAGCCAGCCAAGTTGTTCCTGAGGGGCTCTCTGGCTTTAGTAATTGTGCTATTTTAAGGATTTACACTGTACATCGTACATTCCAAAATGCAAAATAAATGGAGGGGAGCTTGCTGGTGGATTGAGAGTTCAGAGATATTGGTTGTTGCAAAGAATGAAAGCCGTGTAAAGAAGTAACGTCATGGGCAAGGATCTGGGCTGCGGATCTTCAGGCGGATGATCATTGTGCGGATAGTGGGGGTTTCACGGGGGCGGGGGGGGGGGGGGTGGTGGTGCAGGGGGCTCCCTCCAGAGAATGGAAAGCAAGCCGACTACAGTACAGAAAACAAGAGAGTAGGATGTTAAGGTAGCTTCTCAGACTGGGAAACGGTGTTCCACAAGGATTGGCGCGGGACAACTGGTTCACTATTTACACAAACATTTGGATTCGGGGAACGGAAGAACAGTCTTCAAATTTGCGGATGACACCAAGTTTTGGGAGGGGCGGTGGGGAGAGTGTAGTTAATACAGAGGAGGACTGTAACAGATTACAGGAAATCATCAACAAACTTGCAGAATAGGTGTGTAATTGGCAACTGAATTTCAATATAGGTGAAAGTGAGGTGTTTCATTTAGGTAGGAATAAGGAGCTGACATACTGCTTGAATAATAAGTGTCCAAGTGAGTTACAGGAGCAAAGGGATCTCGAATTACAGAGATTAAAAATAGCAAGCCAGGCTAATAAGACCATAAAAAAAAACAATCAAAGCACTGGGGTTCATTTCTAGTGGGGCAGAACTGAAAAGCGAATTAGTTATGTCAAACTTGTAATGAATCTTGGGCAGACCACATTTGGAAAACTGTGAACAGTTCTGGTCTCCATATTATAAAACAGGATATGGAGGCAGTGGAGAAGGTGCAAAAACATATATATACAAGGATGATACCAGAACGGAGAGGTTATAGCTGTCAGGAAAGACTAAACAGGCTGCAGCTCCTTTCTCTAGAAGAGAGAAGGCTGAGGGGTGACCTGATAGAGGTCTTTCAGATTATGAAGGGGTTTAATAGGGTAAACCAAAGCTAGGGGCCATAAATATAAGACAGTCACTAATAAATCCAATAGGGAATTCAGGAGAAACTTCTTTCCCCAGAGAGTGGTGAGAATGTGGAACTCGCTACCACAGGGAGTGGTTGAGGTGAATAGTATCGACACATTTAAGGGGAAGCTGGATAAACACATGATGGAGAAAGAAATAGAAGCATATGTTGATAGGGGGAGATGAAGAGGGGTGGGAGGAGGCTCGTGTGGAGCATAAACACCAGCATAGAGCAGTTGGGCCGAATGGACTGTTTCTGTGCTGTAAATTCTATGGAATTCTCTCCGTGAAGCTCTCTGCCTCTCGACATCTCTCCCTTCTGTTAAGATGGTTCTTAAAACCTACATCTTTGATCAAGCTTTTAGTCACCTGCCCTGATTATCTCCTTCTGTGGCTCGGTGCTTTTATTGATATTGCTCTTGTGAAGTGCCTTGGGATGTTTTACTGCACTAAAGGTGCTATATAAATGCCAGCTGTTATTGTTGAAAGGACAGCTCCCTAATGTGCACAGATAAATGTTAACAAACAGTGGCGCAATGGGAAATGTCACTGGACTAGTGATCCAGAGCCCAGGCTAATGCTCTGGGGACGTGGGTTCAAATCCCACCACGGCAGATGATGAAATTTGAATTCAATTAATAAAAAATCTGGAATTAAAAGCTAGTCTAATGTTGACCATGAAACCATTGTCGATTGTTGTAAAAACCCATCTGGTTTGCTAATGTCCTTTAGGGAAGGAAATCTGCTGTCCTTACCTGGTCTGGCCTACATGTGACTCCAGACCCACAGCAATGTGGTTGACTCTTAAATGCCCTCTGAAACGGCCCAGCAAGACACTCAGTTCAAGGGCAATAAATGCTGCCCTACGCAGTGATGTCCACATCCCACAAACGAATAAAAAAGTATTAACTGTGCGGTCTCACACAGCCATACGTATACAGTCTCCCTAATGTGGTGGAGTTGGATTCTTGCTCCGTAATGGAGCCCGTACCATCTATCTCACACCTCCAGGTTCTGGCTGGAGATCAAACTCTGAGGAAGGTGCTCAACAACCTTTGGGGTGTTAACAGGTGCGGCGCACCTTTCAAAACAAAAGATGCCTAAATATAACCCCTCGGGACCTTTTTAATAAATCGTACGTGTCTGGAAAAACAAACAATTGGTTCAGGAAACCTACCTGTTGGACACCAAATATAACTGACAATTCTGTAAACAGAAATGTTCATATGTTTTCAGAGCTGGTATCGTCTTGTGCAGACAGGTTCAATGTGCTGTCTGGCCGACTCCTGCTTCTATTCTGCTCAGTGGGTAGCACTCTCGCCTCAGAGTCACAAGGCTGTGGGTTCAAGTCCCGCGCCAAGACTTGAGCACAAAAATCACTGAGGGAGTGCTGCACTGTCTGAGGTGTCATCTTTCAAATGAGATGTTGAATTGAGACCCCATCTGCCTGCTCTGGTGGATGTAAAAGGTCCCATGACATTACTTTGGAAGAGGACAGAGGAGTTCTCTCTGGTGCCCCTCAACCAACATCACAAAAAAACAGATTATCTGGTCATTATCACACTGTTGTTTGTGGGAGCTTGCTGTGCGCAAATTGGCTGCCGCATTTCCTGCATTGCAACAGTACTTCCAAAAGTACTTCAGTGGCCGTAAAGCACTTCAGTGGCCGTGAAAGGTGCTATATTAATGCACGTCTTTTCTTCCTTTCGATTTTTTAAATTCTATATCACCCACTCGCAATTTTGTAACTGAACATTTTAAGGCCGCATTACAGAACAACACTGATGGGCTGCGGAATGAACGAGGAAACATGTGAGCACACGTCCACACAGCAGAAACCAAATCACAAGTGTGTTACACCTGGTGAGTTTGACAAATATGGTATTCCATTGAAGGGAGGGCTGCTCGGGCGATCTGATCTGGCAGGATGCCTTGCTTTCTCTTTTGAACTTTGAAAATTTTGGAACATGGAATGCAGGCAGAAACCAACAACGAGAGCGAAATTTCTCGGTATCATTATCCGAGTATCAATGGGCTGTGGCAGGGGAAGAGAACACAGACCCATAGTCAAAGGGTTTGAGGGGTTTTGCTAGAACAAGTAGTGAGAAAGGAGTCAGTAATTGGAGGTCAAAGATTTAAACTAATTGGCAACAGAATTTGAAGGGGAAATGAGGAGAACTGTTCCCGACAGAGGATGGTTGAGATCTGGTACCCAGTACCCGAAAGACTGGTGGAATCAGATTCCATAGGAATTTTCAAAAAGGAAATTGAATCAAAGAGGACTAATTTTCAAGGGTTATGAGTAACAGCAGGGGGGGGGGGGGGGGCGGTGGGACTAATTGGATTGCTCTTTCAACGAGCGAGCACAGACACAACGGACGGAATGGCCTGTTTCTGTGCTGTATCATTCTCTGATTCTATAAAGCATTTCTACGTTGCAGCAATGCTGGGGTGACAGTACGACTGGCAAGCAAGATTTGTCGACATTACAGATTGTGTGACAGTCCCTTGGGAGACAGAACTATTCACTAGGATTGCTAAAGCTGATTAAATCTCCAGGACTATGTCCAACCACACCAATCTCCCCTCTCTGTCTAACCCATAGTCAATCTCTGCTTTCCTCCTCCCAGATATCTTTATAGCTAATCATAGAATCATTCACATGATAAACAAAAGCAAATGAAAAATAGAACAATTTTTTTTGAACACTCCTTTGATTTTTTTTTTTCCTCCCAGGTTTTCATAGAATAATAGAAATTTATAGGCTAAAAGGAGGCCATTCTGCTCACTGTGACTGTGCTAGCCCTTTGAAAGTGCTCAAACCCCACATTTTGTCCTGGATCGTGCGAGTTTCTCTTCCACTTTTAAAATTATTTATGAAATCAGCTTCCACCAGCTTTTCAGTTCCAGATCCTGACAACTCTCAGTGAAAATGTTTCCCTTTGTACAGATTGAAAGTTTTGGGCAAAAGATACAGAGGGAATATGAGGAAGAACTTTTTTACGCAGCAAGTGGTAATGACCTGGAACTCGCTGCCCATGAGGGTGGTGGAAGTGGTGGCGATCAACAACATCAAGAGTACGTTGGATGGCCACGTGAGAGAAATAGATTTGTAGAGATCGAGCCAGGGAGTGGGACTGACTGCATAGCTCTGTGGATAGCCAGTATGGACTCAATGGGCTGAATGGCCTCCTTCTGTGCCGTAAATGACTCCATGACTATATCTCCTCTAGATCTTTTGCCAATGATATTAAATCAATGACCTTTGCTTGCAGCAGTGTCCGGGACATTAATACTTAATTCGTTGAGACGCCAGGACAACTCTGGAGTTGCCAATCCAAGTATTTATCTCCACTGCAGCAACAGAGCTTGTAAAGCATTCAGTGTGGCCACTTGATCTATTAAGACACTTTATAAAGTTACTGGGTTTTTTCTTTAAAAGAAATGTTCTAAGAAAACAGATGTTTTTGGCCCTCCAAACACCGAGGATTTATTGGCCAAGGCATTGAGTATTGCGACTCAGTGCAGACCTCTTCTGGTCCCACGACTGCAACTGCATCCAGGGAGTATAATCCAGGCTTGGCTAAATTCTGTTTCAGACCTGCTGACAAAGTTCAAACATCAGCCTGCAATCCAGAAATAGTCATTAAAAAAACTCCTGGGGAAGCTATAGTTTTTTTTATTTATTTATTCATGGGATGTGGGCGTCACTGGCTAGACCAGCATTTGCTGCCCATCCCTAATTGCCCTTGAACAGAGTGTCTTGCTAGGGCATTTCAGAGGGCAGTTAAGAGTCAACCACATTGCTGTGCATCTGGAGTCACATGTAGGCCAGACCAGGCAAGGATGGCAGATTTCCTTCCCTAAGGGACATTAGTGAACCAGATGGGTTTTTACAACAATTGATGATAGTTCCAATTCCAAATTTTTATTGATTAATTAAAATTATTGATTAATTGGATTTAAATTCAAGCCCGTGTCCTCAGGGCATTAGACTGGGCGTCTAAATTACTAGCTCAGTGTCATTACCACTAAGCCACCGTCTGCCCTGCCAAAGGAAATGATTTGTAAGGTGATTGCCAAAATAATGAGAGGCGACATGAGGAAAAACCTCTTTACACAATAAGTGATTAGGATTTGGAATGCACTGCTTGATAGGCTGGTGGATACAGATTCAATAGTAACTTCCCAAAGGGAATTTGATAAATACTTTTACTTTTGAAGTGTCGTCACTGTTGTAATGTAGGAAAAGCAGCAGCCAATTTACACACAACAAGATCCCACAAACAGCAAAGTGATAATGACCAGATCATCTGGTTTTTTTTCTGATGTTGATTGTGGGATAAATATTGGCCCCAGGACACTGGGGAGAACTCCCCTGCTCTTCTTCGAAGTAGTGCTGTGACCACAGGATCCTTTATGTCCAGCTGAGGGGGCCTCGGATTAATGGCGCATCTGAATGACGCCACCTCTGACAGTGCAGCACTCCCTCAGTACTGCACTGGGTACGTCAGCCTAGATTTTGAGCTTAAGTCCCAGAGTGGGACTTGAATCCACAACTTTCTATATCAGCAATGAGTGCACTAACCACTAAACCATGGCTGTCACCTTAACTACAGCTGGCACATCCCAGTTCTCCAACTGGCTACCATTCTGTCCTCCCTGGGCAAGACGGCCAAACTTGAATGAAATCAGAGTCTGGTTGTGATTCTGTTTTGCTGGAATGGGAAGCTGCAAATGAGGCAAGGATTCTGGCAGTTTTCCCGATGTAACCTCATGAACATATATATCAACTTTATAACGAGTCTTGCGAGCATGAAAACAGAAACACATGTTTAAATAGTTAGTGTCATGGCAAATGAACCATCCCAGAGTGCTGCTGGATATATTTCTTTGGCTGGAATGGAGTCTGCCTTGGTCTGGAATCGTTCCTTTGTTCTGATGTGCAAGGTCAACAACTCAACTGTGTTACACGCATTATTCTGAATTTTTCTATTTGCAAAGATGGAATAATGTTTCCTTTATAGAATCTTACAGCACAGGAGTCCATTCGGCCCATCGTGCCTGTGCTGGCTCTTTGAAAGAGCTATCCAATTAGCCCCACTCCCCTGCTCTTTCCCCAAAGCCCTACAATTTTTTTTTTGTTTCCAAGTATTTATCCAATTCCCTGTTGAAAGTTATTATTGAATCTGCTTCCACCGCCCTTTCAGGCAGCGCGTTCCAGATCACAACAACTCCCCCCTGGTTCTGTTGCCAATTACATTAAATCTGTGTCCTCTGGTTACAGAACCTTCTTCCTATTGGAATCAGTTTCTCATTATTTACTCTATCGAAACCCTTCATAATTTTAAACACCTCTATTAAATCTCCCCTTAACCACCTCTGCTCTAAGGGGAACAATCCCAGTTTCTCCATGTAACCATTCTAACAACCTGGATGTATTCTGGGGACAGAAAGGATCAGGGTGTATGCAGCAAGGGTGCAGCTCACCCCCTGACAAAAGGGGCAAGTTTATTGAGGTCCCAGCAGCTTTTCATTGATCCTAACATTCAACAGGTTCATAAATAAGTAAAACAAGATTAATTCAACTATTTCCCTCACCCTTCAGCTCAAAAATGTTTTGCGCCATAACCTACTGGAAGCGTGAGTTGCTAATGAAGCAGAGAGGGTAACGGGGCATCTGGGACCTTTGTGAAGGACAGGACCAACAGTCTGGCTCATTAGCGGATGAGATTTAAGGATTGAGAAAGAAACAGAGGAACGATGGAGGAGGAGGGTGAATTAATGTCAAATCAGGTACAGAAAGAGAAATAAAGAGGGAAATGGAGAGAAAAAAGACAAAGGAAGAATAAGAACATTTTAAAAATTTATACATTTTTAAAATCTCCAAGAGGAATTGACTAGCTGTTAGGAATGAGAGTCAATAGTCTGGGCCAGAGAGGTTGATTGGCATTCCATTAACAACTTATATTTATATAGCATCTTTAACGTAATAAATTCACAGAAGCATTATAAAACTAAATAAGACACCAAGCCAAAAGCTTGGTCAAAGAGGTAGGTTTGAAACAGCGTCTTAAAGTTAGAGAGATGGAGAGGTTTAGGGAGGGAATTCCAGAGCTTAGGATCCAGGCAGCTGTAGGCACGGCTGCCAATGACAGAACAATTAAAATCGGGGATGCTCAAGAGGCTGGAATTCAGAGCGCAGAAAGCGCAGAAGTCTCAGAGGGTTGTGGGGTTGGAGGAGATTACAGAGATAGGGAAGGGCAAGGCCATGGAGAGATTTGAAAACAAGGGTGAGAATTTGAAAATCATTGCATAACTGGGAGCCAATGTAGGTCAACGAGCACAGGGGTGATAGTTTTATACAAATTGCATATTATAAATTATGAAGTTCAAATACATTTGTTGTGTTTACAGAATGCACATACAGCACAGAAGCAGTCAGGGAGCTACATTGATTCATCTCTGCCCTCCTTTCAATTGCCAATTCCACTCCCCACCGCTACCCTTTGAGGAAACCAACTGCTTACATCTTGCTGGGTCCAAGTGCGGTCACTTTTCATACATGAGGTGACAGGTCTGAGCTTGACCCTGTCCTCACCTGATCAATCACCCGGCCAGACACTCGGCCAATCACCCGGCCAGACACTCGGCCAATCACCCGGCCAGACACTCGGCCAATCACCCGGCCAGACACTCGGCCAGCCATCAAGCAGCAACTGACGGGACAGCAATCCAGACTGTAAATCCAGACCCATTCCCCCACCACACGGAGCTCCCTCCTCAATCCAGAATTAACAGGACTAATGTCAATTGCCACATCTCTCGGAGACAGTGAATTGGGAGTGAGTCAATTCTGGGATTAGCTCCCTCAAGCTCAACATCTCCCTTTTTTGCTTTTAAGACCCAAGCTCTTGGACACATTCCTCAATATCCCCTCCGTTGTCTCAGCATCCATTAGGGCTCTGTGAAATGCAGGGCGGGTTATTTCTATGTTAGAGATGCTGTATAAAGGGTGTTGGTCTGCATAACAGAGTTTCTCTTAACTAAATTAAGACTGTACAATACCTGAGCCTAGTTAAGGCAGACATGCATTTATATAGCGCCTTTGACAATCTCAAGACTTCCCAAAGTGCTTTACAGCCAATTAAGTGTCACTGTTGTAATGTAACAAACGTGGCAGCCAATTTGTGCACAGCAAGCTCCCACAGACAACAATGTGATAATGACCAGACAATCTGTTTTAGTGATGTTGGTTGAGGGATAAATATTGGCCCCAGGACACCAGGGAGAACTCCCCTGCTCTTCTTCTCATAGTGGCCGTGGGACCTTTTACATCCACCTGAGAGGGGGTGACAGAGCCCCAGTTTATCCGAAGGACTGGTGGTTTAATAGGTGCTTCATACCCAAGCATTAAAACCCACAGCAATTGAAATTCAATCGTTTGAATTCAGAGGGAAGAAGTCACTGTCTATTTCCTCTTATTTTGATGGTTCAATTTCATGGTTTGAATCATGAATGAAGTTTATCACATAGCTCCACAGCACCACTTAAAGGCCAGTGTGGCACACTGTTTAATAGAGGACCAGAACAAACCATTTGTCAAATATAATTCTTTCACAGGCAAAGGAATAGCGCAGAGAGCTAGCAATTTGCATTGGCATTCCCAGGAAATGGAAACTGCAAAGAGAGATTTAAAATTGAACACAACTAGTATTCCTCATTAACATGGGCAGGGCTTAGCCTTTGGGTTAAAGTTTCCACACCATTTTATTTCACTGTGACACTTTTTTAAATGAAGCAAAATACAAGTTAGCAGATACAACACTACAAATAAATAGACTTACGCTAAAAATGGTACCTCTTAAGTAGATTTCTCCTTTTGATCAACTCTACCTTCTTTAGCACTTGCCTCACTGTTTCCTTAACACCTTCTTTACCCATGTAACAATACTGACTGCATGTCAGGAGTAATCCATGGAGTATGAAATGCCCTGGGACATCCTGAAGGATGTATAAACTCTATTTATAATTAGACTGGCAAATGTAACAGTTTTCCTGTTCAATTGCTGTGTTCCACATGTACACAGACAACATCCACCTTGATCTCACCAACACCTCTCTCAACACCTCCATTGGCTTGGATTTATCAGACTCCTCCTTCAACATCCAGTATTGGACCAGCAGAAATATCATCCAACTAATTACTGGGAAAACTGAAGCTATTGTCTTCAGCCCCCACTGCAAACTCTGTTCCCCGGCCACCGACTCCAAGCCTCTACCGGTGGTCACTGACTGAAGCTGAATGAACCACACAGCTCCCAATCGTAGCGTCGTATCTGACCCCAAGGTGAGCTTCTGACCACATATCCGCTCCATCACCAAGACCGCCTACTTCCATCTCCGCCCTTGCCTCAGCTCATCCATGCTTTTTTATCCATACACTTGACAATTCTAATGCTTTCCTGGTCAGTCGCCAATGTTCCATCCACAACCCCACCCCCCACCCACTCACCCACCCACCATCAGCTTGAACCCATCATCCAAAACTCTACTACCCATATCTTAACTAGGACCAAGTCCCATCACCCGTCACCCCTGTCCTCCATGACCTACATTGACTCTTGGTCTTGCAACAACTCAACTTAAAAATTCTCAACCTTGTTATCAACTTCCTCCATGACCTTGGCAAACCCGCCCCCACCCCAGCCCCCTCTCCTATCTCTGTAACCCCCTCCAGCCCTACAACCCTCCAAGACCTCTGCACTCCTCCCATTTTGGCTTCTTGCACAATGCCAATTTCCGCCGGTCCACCACTGGTAGTCGTACCTTCAGCTGCCAAAGCAACCAGCTCTGAAATTTCCACCCTAAACATTGCTGCCTCTTTCCCTTCCAATCTTCTTCAAATCTCTCACCTGTCTCAAAATCCCACAATGTCGCTTGGTGTCAAATTCTGTTCGATAATGCTCCTGTGAAGTGCCTTGGGACGTTTTATTACAAGAAAAGTGCTATATAAGGTGGTAGAGTGTACGTTGCTAAAATAATTTCATGCAAGCGATATTAGCCCAAAATACTCCAATTTTCATTTCAGCTGCCTGTCGTTGGTATATTAGAGAAGAAAAATAAATTTGGACAACGGGAGCAGACATCAGATATTTAGAACAGATAAATGTCTCACTCACAATGTCCAAGTAGGAACATCAGAACAACAACATGACCTTCTCGAAATGCACTGGCATTGGGGGAAGTTTAATTCTCTCAGATCAGAACCTCGTTAGGAGAATTGAGGTGCAAAGTTCACATTCACACAAATTACATCCAACATATCGATATACCACGCTGTGGCCCCAGTCTCAGAGTTCTGATTTTTTTCAATCATTATATATGCAGAATTAAAAAAAAAATTAGACAAGAATTTCATAGGAACATCATTTCATAACATGCTTAAACTACCAAACTCTCAGAACTGTTTTGCCGAGGAGTGTATTTTCATTTAATTGCAGAGTCACAGAGAGATACAGCACTGAAACAGGCCCTTCGGCCCACTGAGTCTGTGCTGACCAACAACCACCCCTTTATACTAATCCTACATTAATCCCCAATTTTCCCGACCACATACTTACACGAGGGGCAATTTATAATGACCAATTTACCTATCAACCTGCAAGTCTTTGGCTGTGGGAGGAAACCTGAGCACCCGGCGAAAACCCATATGGTCACAGGGAGAACTTGCAAACTCCGCACAGGCAGGACCCAGAATCGAACCCAGGTCGCTGGAGCTGTGAGGCTGCAGTGCTAACCACTGCGCCACTGTGCCGCCCGCACAGCTGACTGACTTGTCATGTTCCTTGTTTTCCTTTTCCTTTCCACTCAAAAAAGGTCCAGAAGTCGGCATCTAGTCAACTGAAGTTATTTTATCATTGGTTAAATAGTTTATTGCCAGTGTTACAGAGGGTGGTGGGTGCGTGGAATGCACTGCCAGCGGTGGTAGTAGAAGCAGATACATTAGGGACATTTAAGCGACTCTTGGATAGGTACATGGATGATAGTAGTATGAAGGGTAGGTAGTTAGTTTCATATTAGAGTAAGTTAAAGGTTCGGCACAACATCGTGGGCTGAAGGGCCTGTACTGTGCTGTACTGTTCTATGTTCTATGTTCTATGTAGAGGGATAGAGTACAAAAACAAGGAAGTTATGATGAACCTTTATAAAACACTGGTTTAGCCTCAACTGGAGCACTGTGTCTAATTCTGGGCACCACGCTTTCAGAAGGATGTGAAGACTTTTGAGAGGGTGCCGAAAAGATTCACATGAATGGTTGCAGGGATGAGGGATTTCAGTTCTGTGGATAGATTAGAGAAGCTGGTGTTGTTCTCCTTAGAGAAGGTGGAGAGGAGATTTGATAGAGGTGTGCAAAATCATAAGTGGTCTAGAAAGCAGATAGTGAGAAACTGTTCCCATTGGTGGAAGTGTGGAGAACCAGAGGTCACCGATTTAAGGTGAATGGCAAAAGAACCAAAGGCACCATGAAGAAAAGTTTTTTACGCAGTGAGTGGTTAGGATCTGGAATGCACTGTCTGAGAGTGTGGTGGAGGCAGGTTCAGTGAGTGTTTAGGATTTGGAATGCACTGTCTGAGAGTGTGGTGGAGGCAGGTTCAGTGAGTGTTTAGGATCTGGAATGCACTGTCTGAGAGTGTGGTGGAGGCAGGTTCAGTGAGTGTTTAGGATCAGGAATGCACTGTCTGAGACCGCGGTGGAGGCAGGTTCAGTGAGTGTTTAGGATCTGGAATGCACTGTCTGAGAGTGTGGTGGAGGCAGGTTCAGTGAGTGTTTAGGATCTGGAATGCACTGTCTGAGAGTGTGGTGGAGGCAGGTTCAGTGAGTGTTTAGGATCTGGAATGCACTGTCTGACAGTGTGGTGGAGGGAGGTTCAGTGAGTGTTTAGGATCTGGAATGCACTGTCTGAGAGTGTGGTGGAGGCAGGTTCAGTGAGTGTTTAGGATCTGGAATGCACTGTCTGAGAGTGTGGTGGAGGCAGGTTCAGTGTGCGTTTAGGATCTGGAATGCACTGTCTGAGAGTGTGTCGGAGGCAGGTTCAGTGAGTGTTTAGGATCTGGAATGCACTGTCTGAGAGTGTGGTGGAGGGAGGTTCAGTGAGTGTTTAGGATCTGGAATGCACTGCCTGAGAGTGTGGTGGAGGCAGGTTCAGTGAATGTTTAGGATCTGGAGTGCACTGTCTGAGAGTGTGGTGGAGGCAGGTTCAGTGAGTGTTTAGGATCTGGAATGCACTGTCTGAGAGTGTGGTGGAGGCAGGTTCAGTGAGTGTTTAGGATCTGGAATGCTCTGTCTGAGAGTGTGGTGGAGGCAGGTTCAGTGTGTGTTTAGGATCTGGAATGCACTGCCCGAGAGTGTGGTGGAGGCAGGTTCAATTGTGACTTTCAAAAGGGAATTGGATAAGCACCTGAATGGAAAAAAATCTGCAAGGCTAGAGGGGAAAAGGCAGGGGAGTGGGACTAGCTAAATTGCTCTTGCAGAGAGCTGGCACAGACTCGATGGGCCAAATGGCCTCCTGTGCTGAAACCTTTCAATGATTCCTTCTATGATTCCTTCTATGATTGAGTGTCAGTAAAATCCAATCATTAAAAGCTCTCCCCTTACCTGACGGAGTTACTTTTTCGATTTTCTACCTTCATTAAGATGCTTAATTTATTGAGAGAGGCCATCATATAAACCTTCAACCTGCAAAATATAACACAGGACAGGATTACAGAATCAGGTACAGGCATCAATATAAAATCAGAAAATGTCGTTAACTCTCAGCAGGTCTGGCCGCATCTGTGGAGAGAGAAACAGCTAATGTTTCAGATCGCTAACCTTTCAGTTCTGATGAGATTAGCAACTTGAAACGTTAATTCTGCTTCTCTCTCCAACAGATGCTGCCTGACCTGCTGAGTATTTCAGCACTTTCTGTTTGTATTTCAGATTTCCAGCATCCGCAGTATTTTACTTTTGTACAGGCTTTAATATGCCACCTGAAGAAGCAATTTAATAACTGTCGATTAGTGTTTGAGATAGGAAATGTTGCTCAGTGTGTTGTTTAGCTTGGCATTAAAAAAAATTACATCTTTAACAAATGGCACAGAACTTACAGCACAAAAAGAGACCATTTGGCCCAACTGGTCTGTACCAGTGTTTATGCTCCACATGAACCTCCTCCCTCCCTACTTCATCTCACTCCATCAGCCTATCCTTCTGTTCCGTTCTCCCTCATGTGTTTATCTAGCTTCCCCCATTCACCTCAACCACTCCCTGTGGTAGTGAGTTACACATTCTCACCACTCTCTGGGGTAAAGAAGTTTCTTCTTAATTTCTTATTGGATTCATTACTGATTATCTTGCGTTCATGACCTCTAGATTTGGTCTTCCCTGCAAGTGGAAGCATCTTCTCTACATCTACCCCATTAAACCTACCAACGATCAGGCCACCCCTTAGCCTGTTTAATTATAACTGCATCTCTTAAATGGAGCCTGCAAAGTTTGCAAACACCTTAACACTGCTGCATCAGATGTTAAAATGTAATGCAAGTTAGAAGTGTGGAGCACAGAACACAACCACAATAAAAAGCTACTTGTCCTGTGCTGCTATTGACCTCTAACCTCTTCCCAACTCAGTTCAGATCAAAAGGAATCTTCCAAAGAAGTTAATGCTCAAAACAACCATTTGGTGTTAAATTAAAATATTAAGTTGCTGATTGAACTTTAAACATATTTTTCCAAGGTAATTGTCCAGAGGACTATACATTTTCCACTTCATGCTTCAATTCTTATCCTTGTTTTCAAATCCCTCCATGGCCTCGCACCACCCTCCCTGTGACCTCCTCCAGCCCAGAGCTCGGAGATCTCTGCACTGCTCCAATATTGGCCTCTTGTGTTATACTCCAGAAAGCCGGTTGCTGAAGGATGAAGCTGAAGCCAATCTTTAGGGAGTCTAGCATTTATTTACAAAGTGAAACAATACAAGTATACACTCCCTAATTCAACCACACCATAGTTTCAGTAAGTTGCTCTTTATATGGGCTAGATTTTGCCAGCCCTCCGGGGTCATGGCAGGGGTGGGGGGGGGGCCCGGAAAATTCTGCCGGGAGAGGCCCGCCTCAACCCCCACGTTGAGAAGGCCTCCCCGCATTTTACTGGCAGCAGCGAGGCCTTGGTGCATGTCACCCACTCCCCAGGTCAAGTGGCGAGGCCTTCATTTGCATTGCAAAACGTATTCAAATAAATGTAAATAAACATACATATTTCAGCCGGAGGCCAGAAGTCCTTGCCTTCGGATCCCCGTTTGGGGAACTGAGGCGAAACACTGGTGAGGAGGGGGGAGGAGTGTAATTCTCAGGGCGGGGGTGGTGGAGGAGCAGGGAACAGTCTTTTGATTGGTGGGGGGGGGATGGTGGGAAGGGATTAAGGTATAAAGTTAATAAAGGTTGAGGGGGAGAGATCGGAATCGGCATAAAAGTTTTTTTGGGGGGGGGGGGGGCGGAAATGGGCAATTATTAAATCGATTCTTCCATAGGGGTGTGGTGAGAGGAGTGAAAATGTTACTACATGTGTAACTTTAATTTTGAACTTTTGTTCCCTATAAAAATGCAAATGATAGTGAAGGGCTAGAAGCCCTTTAAAAATGGCGCCGTTGCCCGTGCGCTGGCGCCAGGCGCCTTTGCCAGCTACGGAGCAGTCGCCCTCTCTACGTCATTGGGGGGCGGTCGCTCCGCGCCTTCCATTTAAATAAGCTCCCGCGTGAAATATCGCGGCCGCTGCACATGGGTGGACCGCCAACTTCAAAGCACACTGCCACGGGTTGCGGGGCACAAGTAAGATCCAGCCCTATGTGCACAAGTAAAACACAAATTAATGCCCTCCACCAACAATCATCATCACTCGGGAAAAAGTACCGAGCAAACTATTGGGATTGAAAGCAGACAAGTCCCCAGGGCCTGATGGCCTACATCCTAGGGTCTTAAAGGAAGTGGCAGTGGAGATAGTGGATCCATTGGTTATAATATTCCAAAATTCCCTGGATACGGGAATGTTCCAGTGGATTGGAAAAAAGCTAACACCCTTATTCAAAAAGGGAGGGAGGCAGAAAGTAGGAAACTATAGACCATAGTTCCGAAGAAGGGTCACTGACCCGAAACGTTAACTCTGCTTCTCTTTTCACAGATGCTGCCAGACCTGCTGAGTGGTTCCAGCATTTCTTGTTTTTATTTCAGATTTCCAGCATCCGCAGTATTTTGCTTTTACTAAACTACAGACCAGTTAGTTTAACATCTGTTGTTGGGAAATTGTTAGAATCCATTATTAAGGAAGTAATAACAGGACATTTAGAAAGTCAAAATTCAATCCATCAGAGTCAGCATGGTTTTATGAAGGGTAAATCGTGTTTGACTGATTTGCTAGAGTTCTTCGAAGATGTAACAAGCAAAGTGAATAATGGGGATCCGGTAGATGTAGTATATCTGGACTTCCAGAAGGCATTTGATAAGGTGCCGCACAAAAGGTTAATACACGAGGTAAGTTCACATGAAGTTTGGGGCAATTTATTAGCTTGGATAGAGGATTGGCTAACCAACAGAAAACCCAACTATTTACAATCTATATAAATGACTTGGATGCAGGGATAGAAGGTACTATAGCCAAATTTGCAGATGACAATAAAATAGGTGGGATAGTAAGTTGCAATAAAGAAATAAGAAATTTACAAATGGATATGGATAGGTTAGGTGAATGGGCCAAAATTTTTCAGATGGAGTTTAACGTGGATAAGTGTGAGGTTATCCATTTTGGTTGGAAGAATAGAAAGGCAAATTATCTAAATGGAGAGAAACTTCAGAGTGCTTCGGTGCAGAGGGATCTGGGTGTCCTCGTGCATGAATCGCAGAAAACTAGTTTGCAGGTACAGCAGGTGATAAGGCAGGCAAATGGAATTTTGGCATTTATTGCTAAAGGAATAAAGTATAAAAGTAGGGAAGTGTTGCTGCAACTGTACAAGGCATTAGTGAGAGCACCTGGAGTATTGAGTACAGTTTTGGTCCCCTTACTTGAGGAGGGATGTAGTTGCATTGGAGGCAGTTCAGAGGAGGTTCACGAGATTGATTCCAGAGATGAGGGGTTTGTCTTATGAAGAGAGATTGAGCAGTTTAGGCCTTTACTCTCTAGAGTTTCGAAGAATGAGAGGAGATCTAATTGAGGTATACAAGATGATTAAGGGGATTGACAAAGTAGACGTAGAGAAGATGTTTCCTCTTGTGGGGCAATCTAGAATGAGAGGTCATAGTTTTAAGATAAGGGGTAGCAGATTTAAAACAGAGATGAGGAGAAATTACTTCTCTCAAAGGGTCGTGAGTCTGTGGAATTCACTACCCCAGAGTGCGGTGGATGCCGGGACATTGAGTAAATTTAGGGAGGAGATAGACAGATTATTAATTAGTAAAGGGTTGAAGGGTTATGGAGAACGGGCAGGAAAGTGGAGTTGAGGCCGAGATGAGATCAGCCATGATCGTATTGAATGGCGGAGCAGGCTCGAGGGGCTGAATTGCCTACTCCTGCTCCTAGTTCTTATATAATTAAACACCATTAATATACAATTAACACCTTGCGCATCTCCAAACTCCAACGGCAACATGTGGAATTTTCAACAGGAGTTTCCTGAAATTTAGGAGAGCAACAATGACCAGTTTTTCTGTGTGTATCAGAAGGGAAAACCATCAATTTATAATCTTCAAGAATAAAATATCTCAAAGTGATTACATACTTCTGTCGAATAACTGGGTCTGCTTCTACTGGATCAACGTACTTTTTCAGTAACTCTTTCAACGTCTTGCTGCCCGATACCCTGAAAAAGAAAAAAAATCTTGGGATTCCACACAATGCTCATCTCAGTGTTACTCATCAGCATAACCTTCTAATCCCTTCTCCCTCATGTGTTTATCATTCTCCTCTTAAATGTATCGATACTATTCACCTCAACCACTCCCTTTGGTAGCGAGTTCCACATTCTCACCACTCTCTGGGTAAAGAGTTTCTCCTGAATTTACGATTTATTAGTGACTATCTTATATTGATGGCCCCTAGTTCTGGTCTTGCCCACAAGTGGAAACACCTTCTCCCCATCTCCTCTATCAAAGCCTTTAATACCCCTATCACTGCCACAGTAGAAACACAATTCATTGTACCCGCTACATCACCGCCATGAAATAAAAACAACACTAGGACCCTCTGCTGGGCCCTCTGTTGTTTGTCATATATATTAATGACTTGGATGCGAATGCAAAGGGCATGATTAGTAAGCTTGCAGATTACACCAAAATTGGCAGTATAGTGGACAGTGAAGAAGGTTGTCTAAGGTTACAACAGGATACAGATCAACTGGGAAAGTGGGCAAGGGAGTGGAATTTAATGCAGACAAGTGTGAAGTGATGAATTTTGGGAAGTTAAACCAGGGCAGGACATAAACAGTGAATGGCAGGCCCCTGGGGAGTTTTGTTGAGCAGAGTGACCTTGGGGTGCAAGTACATAGTTCCCTGAAAGTGGCAACACAGGTGGACAGGGTGGTGAAGAAGGCATATGGCATGCTTGCCTTCATTGGCCGAGGCATTGAGTACAAGAGTTGGGACGTCATGTTACAGTTGTACAGTTGGTTAGGCTGCATTTGGAGTAGTGTGTGCAGTTCTGGTCGCCACACTACAGGAAAGATGTGATTAAGCTAGAGAGGGTGCAGAAAAGATTCACAAGGATGTTGCCTGGTTGGGAGAGCTTGAGTTATAAAGAGAGATTGGATAGGCTGGGTCTGTTTTCCCTGGAGCGAAGGAGGCTGAGAGGGGACATGATAGAGATATATAAAATTATGAGAGGCATAGATAGGGTAGATAGCCAGAGTCTGTTTCCCATGGTAGGGGTGACTAAAACTAGAGGGCATAGATTTAAGGTGAGAGGGAGGAGGTTTAAAGGGGATCAAAGGGGTAAATTTTTCACACAAAGAATAGTGGGTATCTGGAATGAACTGCCTGAGGAGGTGGTGGAGGCAGAAACAGTAACAACATTTAAGAGGCATCTGGACGGGTACTTGAATGAGCAAGGCATAGAGGGATATGGAATTAATGCAGGCAGGTGGGATTAGTATAGATGGGCATTATGGTTGGCATGGATGCGGTGGGCCGAAGGGCCTGTTTCTATGCTGTACGGCTCTATGACTAGTTATTTGTGGGGAAAAGAACAGAAATGAGAAAATACAACTTCACCTGAATTTCCAACTTGGGATTATCAACACTATTCTGAACAATAACTAACTAGGTTGACACAAAATAAAACAGGTTTCCAAGCTGTAATTTCAAGGAAAATATAAATGTCGATACTGATGGTAATTTTTTTTAGTTTAGTTTAGAGATACAGCACTGAAACAGGCCCTTCGGCCCACCGAGTCTGTGCCGACCATCAACCACCCATTTATGCTAATCCTACACTAATTCCATATTCCTACCACATCCCCACCTGTCCCTATATTTCCCTACCACCTACCTATACTAGGGGCAATTTAGAATGGCCAATTAACCTATCAAACAGCAAGTCTTTGGCATGTGGGGGGAAACCGGAGCACCTGGAGGAAACCCACGCACACAGAGGGAGAACTTGCAAACTCCACACAGGCAGTACCCAGAATTGAACCCGGGTCGCTGGAGCTGTGAGTCTGCGGTGCTAACCACTGCGCCGCCCTGAATGTCAACCAGCAACAGGGATTTCAAGTTTTTGAAGACATGCAGCAAACAAGATTTCACCCAAATTCACATCCAGTCACTCATATCTTTTATAATAAGCCAGCTGTGGTTTACCTCCTTTCTGTGTATTCAGTGTGACTCTCAGCAAATACCAGCTTCAGGTGCCAATAAAACATCTGCTCTCTAAATACAGAAGAAAAAGCAGGTTAAATCACGGCAAATCTTTACAGGTCAATACCGCACAAGTGGCCAGTCAGCAATGATTAAAATCCACCTCCTACCATTTAGATGAAAATTCCATTTATATAATTTTTGGTAACTCCTAAACATGTATCATTTGTAATGTGTAACGAGAGGAACTTTCTTCAGTCACCAACACATCCAACACTCATCCACAATATTAGTATTCGTACAGATTCGTAAAGAAAGGACTTTCATTTCTGTAGCATCTTTTACAACTGTACAATGACCCAAATCGTTTTACAGTCGATGAAGTGGTTTTGAAATATAGTTGAGTCAGTGGCACAGTGGCAATACTGCTGAACTAGTAATCTAGAGGCCAGGCTAATGTCCTGGGAACATGGGTTTGAATCCCACTACGGCAGTTGGTGGAATTTAAATTCAATTAATTAATTTTTAAAAATCTGGAATTGAAAGCTAGTCTCAGTAATGGTGCCATGAAACTATCATCGATTGTCGTAAAAACCCATCTGGTTCGTTCACTAATTCCCTTAAGAGAAGGAAATCTGCTGTCCTCACCTGGTCTGGCCTACATGTGACTCCAGACCCACAGCAATGTGGTTGATTCTTAACTGTCCTCTGAATTGGCCGAGCAAGACACTCAGTTGTGATGGGCAACAAACGCTGGCCTTGCCAGTGATGCCCGCATCCCATGAAAGAGTTAAAAAGAAATCACTGTTGTAATGTAGGAAATGAGGCAGCCAATTTGTGCACAGCAAGATCCCACAAGCAGCAATGTGATAATGATCAGATAATCTGTGTTTTACTTATTTTTTTCTCTATTCGTTGCCCTCGAGGAGGTGGTGAGCTGCCTTCTTGAACCGCTGGAGGCCAGGCGGTGTAGGCACACCCACAGTGCTGTTAGGGAGGGAGTTCCAGGATATTGACAGCAAAGGAATGGCTTGATTATGTTGTGATGAAGTATAGGCATAATGGAGATAATTAGAGAAAAACTATAGATAATTAATACATACACTTAATTAGGTAGAATTCAGATATAATTAATACATTACACTTTAGAAATAAAGATTCATTTAATAGAATTAAAGATTGAATAAATGGTTACGATTCACAGGAATTCCCTTTCAGAGCAGAGTTAAAAACTCACGGGGCGGCACAGTGGCGCAGTGGTTAGCACCGCAGCCTCACAGCTCCAGTGACCCGGGTTCAATTCTGGGTACTGCCTGTGTGGAGTTTGCAAGTTCTCCCTGTGTCTGCGTGGGTTTCCTCCGGGTGCTCCGGTTTCCTCCCGCATGCCAAAGACTTGCAGGTTGATAGGTAAATTGGCCATTATAAATTGCCCCTAGTGTAGGTAGGTGGTAGGGAAATATAGGGACAGGTGGGGATGTGGTAGGAATATGGGATTAGTGTGGGATTAGTATAAATGGGTGGTTGATGGTCGGCACAGACTCGGCGGGCCGAAGGGCCTGTTTCAGTGCTGTATCTCTAAACTAAACTAAACTAATTAAAAAAGCCCATCCCAACAATGGAATGTGTAACAAAATTATCTTTTAGTTAAAAAAATCCATCCCAATGTCTCTGCTACACTGGAATCTATAAACTAATTAAAAAATAAGGCATACTGAGACATACTGTACCTAGTACACACTGATAACTAAAGCCAAGCTATGGTCCTAATTGGTTGAGAATAATAATTGTATAGACTGACTATCTTAAAGAGATAGTACAAAGTAACACTAATGCACCATTACGAATGACCAATCACAAAAATGGCACATTGCATAATAAAAACAGACGTCATGTAACCCCAAAAGAAAAAAAGTTACTGCATAAAGTTAGTTTAAAAAGCTTTTACGAAAAGAACACATTTATGAAGTTAAGTAACCAATAAAACAAAGAAATGGCGTAAAACACAACAGACATTTTGACCAGATAAAAGCTCACAATTTCATGATAAGGGAATTCTCAGCAATTAAATGAACTGGGGATAATAGTAAATGATACGACCATATATGGATAATGAAAGCAGGAGGAACATCTACAGAAAGGTAACACCCACATCTGCAAAGGATGAGCTATCGATTAGAAACAGTATAAAAGTGAGAATTTTGAATCAAAACATCAGAAGCATTGAATTCCTCAACAATGCTTCTCAACCAATGGTAAAGGCAGCTGACTGTGTGACAAGAGAACTCTCCTCTTAACTGAGAGTGTTTTATCTTGTTAAGCAGGAGTCCTACTCGGGAATTTAAGCTAACAGTTTACTTTGGATTTTGATGGATATTTTAAGCCATTTTTCTGTAACATTGCCAAGGTTAAACTTTTGGATTCTATTTTAGAAATAAGAGTATGTTTTACACCTTTTAGTAATCTTTTATGTTTTCGTATACTTAGGCACTTAAAGTGTATTGCATGTTCAATTCTTTAATAAATTTACAAAAGTTAATACATCGTCTCATGTAGCATTCTGTATACAATGACAAGAACCCCCACTCTGTCTATCCTTAAGTGGGAAGATATGTATTGAAGAGAGTTTCCCAGACCCTTATAATATCTGGGATATTTATGACTTAGATATAATTATTAACAGATAGGCAATGCGAAAGATGGTAAAATTCTCTGTTAGTTTCTTTCTTTGAGGGAGAGCTAGTTCAGTTCTTCAGACCCAAACAAGTGTCTGTGGGAATCTGTCTGGTTTTAACTTAATTGAAAGAGATTCACAGGGGAGTACTCCTGATTTGGTTTAGCCCCTAAAAGGTCATAAATTACTTCAATGTGACTTGGAAGGGAACTTGAAAGTGTTGGTGTTCCCATGCGTCTGCTGCCCTCGTCTTTTTAGGTGGTAGAGGTCACAGGTTGGAAGGTGCTGTCAAAGGAGACTTAGTGAGTTGCTGCAGTGCATCTTGTAGATGGTACACATTGCTGCCACTGTGCGTCGGTGGTGAATGTTTAAGGTGGTGGATGGGCTGCCAATCAAGCGGGCTGCTTTGTCTGGATGTTGGTCGATGGACAAATACTGACCAGGACACAAAAGAGAACTCACCTGCTCTTCTTTGAAATAGAATCATTGTGATATTTTATGTCCACCCAAAAGGGCAGATGGGCTTGATCTGAAATACAGCACTGTTGACACAACAGTTCTCCCTCAGTACTGATCCTCCAAAAGGGCAATGCTCCCTCAGTACTAATGTGCTTAAGTCCTGGAATGGGACTTGAACCCACAACTTTGTGACTGAGAGAGGAGAGTGCTACCCACTGAGCTCAAGCTAAAGAAAGATAAACTCATTGATAATGGTGCCTTATTGCGTCCTCCGAGAAAAATAAACTGCTTGACAATCTATGATTTATTTTTAAAGCACTTTGTTGGCAAACCAGGCTGCAAGGTTCCACCAACAACAAACTAAGGAATGGTCTGGTCAGTTATCTTTGGTGATTTTAGATCAGCATTTGGAGCAATGGATTGTGGATAATGCTGTGGATTGGATAAGGAAACAATCCTGGAGAACAAATATAAACTTTCCAACAGGTGCCCACTTAAATGGCAAGTGAACTAACAAATTGATGGTAGATAAGTTGGACAAGACTGCCCCTACTCTTCAATGTAATTGGATCCAACATTACAGAGACCGGTTAATGGGACAAACCTGGACAGTACAAACACGTTGATGCCAATGTCAGCAATGATGACTACAGTCTCCAGGAACAAGTAAACAGAAAGAGAGCAGATAGTTTAAATTTACACAGAGAGATGAAATTCCAGGGCAACTCAGAACTAAGACTTCTATTATCGGGGAAGAAATGAAGAAAGTAGATGCATTTCTTGGAACAATTTCAGAAGATGGGAGGTATAGTATGGAATCACACCGTTAACTGTGCCTTTAGTGATGGAATCACACCGTTAACTGTGCCTTTAGTGATGGAATCACACCGTCAACTGTGCCTTTAGTGATGGAATCACACCGTCAACTGTGCCTTTAGTGATGGAATCACACCGTCAACTGTGCCTTTAGTGATGGAATCACACCGTCAACTGTGTCTTTAGTGATGGAATCACACCGTTCACTGTGTCTTTAGTGATGGAATCACACCGTTAACTGTGTCTTTAGTGATGGAATCACACCGTCAACTGTGCCTTTAGTGATGGAATCACACCGTCAACTGTGCCTTTAGTGATGGAATCACACCGTTAACTGTGTCTTTAGTGATGGAATCACACCGTCAACTGTGCCTTTAGTGATGGAATCACACCGTTAACTGTGTCTTTAGTGATGGAATCACACCGTCAACTGTGTCTTTAGTGATGGAATCACACCGTCAACTGTGCCTTTAGTGATGGAATCACACCGTCAACTGTGTCTTTAGTGGTGGAATCACACCGTTCACTGTGTCTTTAGTGATGGAATCACACCGTTAACTGTGTCTTTAGTGATGGAATCACACCGTCAACTGTGCCTTTAGTGATGGAATCACACCGTCAACTGTGCCTTTAGTGATGGAATCACACCGTCAACTGTGCCTTTAGTGATGGAATCACACCGTCAACTGTGCCTTTAGTGATGGAATCACACCGTTAACTGTGCTTTTAGTGATGGAATCACACCGTTAACTGTGTCTTTAGTGATGGAATCACACCGTCAACTGTGCCTTTAGTGATGGAATCACACCGTTCACTGTGCCTTTAGTGATGGAATCACACCGTCAACTGTGCCTTTAGTGATGGAATCACACCGTTAACTGTGCTTTTAGTGATGGAATCACACCGTTAACTGTGTCTTTAGTGATGGAATCACACCGTTCACTGTGCCTTTAGTGATGGAATCACACCGTCAACTGTGCCTTTAGTGATGGAATCACACCGTCAACTGTGCCTTTAGTGATGGAATCACACCGTTAACTGTGCTTTTAGTGATGGAATCACACCGTTAACTGTGTCTTTAGTGATGGAATCACACCGTCAACTGTGCCTTTAGTGATGGAATCACACCGTCAACTGTGCCTTTAGTGATGGAATCACACCGTCAACTGTGTCTTTAGTGATGGAATCACACCGTCAACTGTGCCTTTCTGGAACTTGAAGATGTTTAGGGAAACATGATTATCTCTGCAAATTGAGCTTAAATTGTCTGAAACTTCGATTTCACCTATTCAATCCTATAATTCTCATTCCCATGTTCAAATCCCACGGCCTTGCCCCCTCCCTATCTCTGTAACATCTTCACACCCTACAACCCACCAAAAACACTGGATTCCTCTGGATCATCCAATTCCTTCACTGCACCATCAGCTGCCGGTGCCCTGCAGCTCTGGAACACTCTTCCTAAACCTCTATCTCCTTTTTAAGATGCTCCTTGAAACCTATCTGTTTCATCTGCTCCAATGTCTCCTTCTTTTGGGTTAACACCAATTTTTCTGTCTGATTACTCTCCTGTGAAGGGCTTTGGAGGCATCTTGCTATTTTAAAGTTGTTGGCCATTTATTAGTGACAGTGAAATAAGTTGTCTTGGGGTGGGGGGAGGAGATGATGAACAAAAATTGGAATGTCACAATTTGAGACACGTTCCGAGGCTTACAATCTTAGAAGAGTCATGATCGGAGTTTATGCAGTCTCTACTGTAGATGACACAGAGAGTTTGTTTATGCTCCTTAATAGATTTGAAATACTACCAAGAATTGCAAGTTATTGTGATTTTCTGATGTGAGCTGACGTACTCCAGTTTACAAACAATAACAGCACAAAATAATTGGAATAGAATGTTGCAGCTAACTCAAACCTGCATCGGCCTGGATTATTTCTCAGATTAAAGGGAGGGCTGCTTTCTGTCAAAGTACTTCTGTTCTTATCGAATGGATAATCAAATTCTCCCATCCATTGCTCCAAGCTGTGGATTAAGTAATTGAGGGAAGGAAACCAGCCTTCCTGTGTGGAACTCTGAGGAACGCTGATCTCCAGTCTGAACAGAAACATCACTGGTGCTGACTGAGCAAAGTTTAACCCACTTTATTCTCGATGAAACAGCCCCAGAACTTGCTCCTGGACACAGTGCGTGTTTCATGCTTAAAGCTATTACATGGAATTTACAGCACAGAAACAGTCCATTTAGCCCAACTGGTCCGTGCTGGTCTTTATGCTGCACAGGAGCCTCCTCCCACCCCTCTTCGTCTCACCTTATCAGCATACCCTTCTATTCCTTTCTCCCTCACGAGCTTATTCAGCTTTCCCTTAAATGTATCGATACTATTCACCTCAACCACTCCCTGTGATAGTGAGTTCCACATGGCTTTTAAGCTGCAGATGCCCCTGAAAACCTGCTACTTGTTCTCATGCTCTTCACCAGCTGGGTTTACGAGCAGCAAGACAATTGATATTTTACAACGGAACGCTGCATACAAAGCTGTTCACCTGGGTGAAGGAACTAGCTCAGGTATTGGCAACTGTAGAAAACCTTTCATCAGTTTTTAAAATCATCTTGTATCCTCTTGGCTCAGTGGGGTAGCGCTCTCACCCGAGTCAGAGGGTTGTGAGTTCAAGTTCTACCCCACAGACTGCAGCACGTAATCTAGGCTAACACGCTCAGTGCAGTACTGAGGGAGTGCTGCACAGAGATGCCGCCTTTGGATGAGACATCAAACCAAGGTCCCGTCTGCTCTCTCAAGTGGATGTAAAAAGATCCCATGGCCACTGTTAGAAGAGGAGCCGGGGAGCTATCCCTCAACCAACATGACTAAAACAGATGATCTGGTCACTATCACACTGTGATTTGTGGGATCTTGCTGTGCGCAAATTGTTTGCCAGGTTGCCTACAATACAACAGTGACTACACTTCAAAAAAAAGACTTTCATTGGCTGTAAAGCGCTTTGGCCGTGAAAGGCGCTATAGAAATGCAAGTGCTATTATTGTTCTATTTCTATTTATTTGGATAAGGAGGCTGAGGTTAAACAGATACTCTATTGTGTGTCACCTTAATGAACATTCCTTCAAAGGCACAAACACCCCAAAAGTAAAGGCAGTCAACCATGACTCACAAAGAAAGTTAAGGGTTGTATAAGATTAAAAGAAAAGGCCGATAAAGTTGCCAGAAATAGTAGTAAATCTGAGAATTGGGAGGATTTTAGATACAGCAAAGGAGGACCAAGAAATTGGTAAAGAAATGGAGAATAGAATACGAATGTAAGCTGGCAAAAAATATAAAAACGGACTGTAAAAACTTCCACAGGTACGTAAAAAGGAAATGTTTTGCTCAGACAAATGTGGGTCCATTACAGGCAGAGTCAGGAGAATTTATAATGGGGAATAGAGAAATGACAGAGAAGCTAAATGATTACTTTGTGTCTGTCTTCACTGAGGAAGATGCAAGAAATCTCCCAGCATTAGAGATCCAAGGGATTAGGGGGAATGAGAAATTGAAGGAAATCAGTATTGGTAAGAAGGTTGTATTGGAGAAATTAACAGGGCTGAAGGTTGATAAGTCCCCAGGACCTGATATTCTGCATCCCAGAGTGTTGAAAGAGTTAGCTACGGAAATAGTGGATGCATTGGTGATCATCTTCCAAAATTCTATAGATTACTGCGAAAAATAGAGACATGTTGTCGAAGCTTTTCGTCTTGCAGTCATCAGCACAATCCATAAGAATACCCAATGTAAGGGAAAACAACTTATACTGCATGAGAAGAGAATGCTGATTGGTTGGCAAGTGAATTCTGATTGGCGGAGGTGTTGCCATGAAGAATGCACCAGTTTACAGTGACTGATGTCCAGTCTACCTCAAATTACCCTGGAAGGGTAATGTATCCCAAAAATTGAGCAACAGGTGAAGCTAGCTGTTTCACGCTGCTACTATGCAGTAGCAACACGTGTGGTGTTTGCTACTAGCAGGATGCTGCTGTCAAGCCAAAAAGACGTCCTGTCTATCACACAAATGAGTAATGTGATATCTGAATTTCAATGCCAGTGTGATGCTAGGTATATAGGCCGTAAGTCCCAAAGACTGAAGGATCGTAGCAAACAAATGTCCCTTTTGCTGTTCGCAACGGGCAAGGTACAGACCGTACCCAACCAGCCCGTGCTTGCAAAACTCAAAACACAGTGTCCAACATTAGATGTGATTCTGCGATTGGACGACATTTGCTAAATAATCCACAGTGTGCTAAGAATTACACTGGAAACCAATTTAAGATTGTCAGTAGGGCTCGCAGTGTGGCACATTAGCGTGCACCGGAAGTTACATATATTAATACACAGGGCCCTGTTCTTTGCTGACAGAAAGAATATGGACAAACATTGTCCCTGTTTCAGCTGAACAAAACAGCCATTCGCTGGTTCATTCCTAAGGGCAATGCCTTGACCAATCAGAGTCAAGCTGCCTCGTTTAAATTTCAAACAAAGCTTGGCAGTTAACTATCAGTCACCAGATACTGGGGTATTCTCCATGGCAACGCCTCTACCAATCAGAGTTCACTTGCCAACCAATCAGCACTCTCTCCTCATGCAGTACAAGTTGTTGTTTTCCCTTACATTGGTTATTCATGCGGATTCTCCCGATGAGCGCAAGACGAATAGCTTCAACAGCATGTCTCTATTTTCAGCAATACTCAAAGTTCTGTACTACTAAACAAATATTCTATAGATTCTGGAGCGGTTCCTGCAGATTGGAAGGTTGCAAATGTCACCCCACTATTTAAGAAGGGAGGGAGAAAACAGGGAATTACAGACCTGTTAGCCTAACATCAGTCATTGGGAAAATGCTAGAATCTATTCTAATGGATGTGATAAATGGACACTTGGATAATAATGATCTGATTGGGCATAGTCAACATGGATTTATGAATGGGAAATCATGTTTGATGAACCTGTTGGAGTTTTTTGAGGATGTTACTAACAGAATTGATAAAGGGGAGTTGGTGGACATGGTATACTTGGATTTCCAGAAGGCTTTTGATAAAGTCCCCCCCCCCCACAGGAGGTTGGTTAGCAAAATTAAAGCATGTGGGATAGGAGGTAACATATTGGCATGGATTAAGGATTGGTGAACAAGGAAAAATCAGAGTAGGAATAAATGAGTCATTCTCACATTGGCAGGCTGTGACTAGGGGGGGTACCGCAGGGATCAGTGCTTGGGCCCCAGCTGTTCACAATATATATCAATGATTTGGATGTGGAGACCAAATGTAATATTTCCAAGTTTGCGAATGACACAAAACTAGGTGGGAATGTGTGTTGTGAGTAAGATGCAAAGCAGCTTCAAGGGGATTTGGACAGACGTAGTGAGTGGGCAAGAACTTGACAGATGGAATAATGTGGAAAAATGTGAGGTTATCCAGTTTGGTAGGAGGAACAGACATGATAGAGGTTTACAAAGTTATGAGCAGCATGGACAGAGTGGATAATCAGAAGCTTTTTCCCAGGGTGGAAGAGTCAGTTACTAGGGGGCTTAGGTTTAAGGTGGGAGGGGCAAAGTTTAGAGGGGATGTGCGAGGCAAGTTTTTTTTACACAGAGGGTGGTGAGTGCCTGGAACTTGCTGCCGGGGGAGGTGGTGGAAGCAGGTACGATAGAGACGTTTAAGACTCATCTTGACAAATACATGAATGGGATGGGAATAGAGGGATACAGTCCCCGGAAGTGCAGAAGGTTTTAGTTTAGGCAGGCATCAAGATCGGTGCAGGCTTGGAGGGCCGAATGGCCTGTTCCTGTGCTGTACTGTTCTTTTTTCGGGGAGTCTAGAACCAGGGGACACAATTTCAAAATAAGGGGGAAGCCACTTAGGACAGAGATGAGGAGAAATTTCTTTACTCAGAGGGTTGTGAATATCTTTGGAATTCTCTACCCCAGAGGGCTGTGGAAGCTCAGTCATTGAGTATGTTTAAAGCAGAGATTGACAGATTTCTAAATACAAATGACATTAGGGGATATGGGGATAGTGTGGGAAAAAGGCGTTGAAGTGCAAGATCAGCCGTGATCATATTGATTTGCGGGGCACGCTCGATGGGCTGAATGGCCTACTCCTGTTTCTATGTTACTAGCTTTTAACCAAGCAATTAATCAATTCTTGTTGGTCATTTAATTTGCCCAGATTGTCATAAATACGTTAGCTGCAATACTCAGAGGATCAATTTCCAACAGATTTCTTGCGCTCGTTTTTGGTTTTCTTTTTGAAAAGCAGCACTCTGCGTTTCCCCAGTTTTTTGGGAGGCAATTTCTCACCCAATGGATTTTGCTTGGATTCAGATTTTCTTAGGTGCTAAATCACCTCCACCTCAATACTGTCTTCATTTCTCGTGACAACCAAACATATATTTTACCCTGATTTTCCCTCAAGTTGAAATAGTATATTTAAGTTTGTTTACATTTAATTTCTTATTGCTTTCCATGGACTGCTACTGTTAATTCATTAACAGCCGTCTAAAGTTACAGCTTTTCACAGTTATTTTATGCCCAAGATCAGAGCACATAAGGAGGCTATTTGGCCCATTGTACTTATGCTAGCTCTTTGAAAGAGCAGTGCATTCAGTCCTACTCCCCCCCCCCACCCCCGCTCTTTCCCCACGGCCTCAGATTTTTTTTTTCCTTTCCAAATATGTTTCCAATTCCCTTTTGAAAGTTATTATTGAATCTGCTTCCACCGCCCTTTCAGGCAGCACATTCCAGATCACAACAACTCACTGTGTAAAAAAAATTCTCATCTCACCTCTGCTGCTTTTTGCAATTACCTTCAATCTGTGTCCCTCTGGTTACTGACCCTCCCACCAATGGAAACAGGGATGGTTCATTGCCTTTTTCCCAGCTAATCTACTGGTTACTGCTGGAATGTGACCAGCATTTCCAGTTCCTGCCAGATTCCCGATGCCAAATTTTACACGGGGATGAAAACCACCAGCAACAAATTCTGGGTGGATTCGTTTACATAGAAACACATAAAATAGGAGCAGGAGCAGGAGTTGACCATTCGGACCTGCTCTGCCATTCAAAAAAAGATCATGGCTGATCGTCTAATTCAGTGTCCTGTTCCCGCTTTCCCCCCATATCCTTTGACCCCTTTGGCATTAATATATCTATCTCCTTCTTGAATATATTTAATGACTTGGCCTCCACTGCCTTCTGCGGCAGAGAATTCCACAGGTTCACCACCCTCTGAGTGAAGAAATTTCTCCTCATCTCGGTTCTAAATGGCATACCCCGTATCCTGAGACTGTGACCCCTGGTTCTGGACTCCTCAGCCATCGGGAACATCCTCCCTGCATCTAGCCTGTCTAGTCCTGTTAGAATTTTATAGGTATCTATGAGATCCCCTCTCATTCTTCTAAACTCTAGTGAATATAGGCCTAGTCGACCTTCATACATCAATCCTGCCATCCCAGGAATCAGCCTAGTAAATCTTTTTTGCACTCCCTCCATGGCAAGAACATCCTTCCTCAGATAAGGAGACCAAAACTGCACACAATACTCCAGATGTGGTCTCACCAAGGCCCTGTATAACTGCAGTAAGACATCCTTGCTCCTGTACTCAAATCCTCTTGCAATGAAGGCCAACATACCATTCGCCTTCCTAATTGCTTGCTGCACCTGAATGCTTGCTTTCAGCAACTGGTGTACAAGGACACCCAGGTCTCGTTGCACCTCCCCCTTTCCCAATCTATCACCATTCAGATAATAATCTGCCTTTCTGTTTTTACAACCAAAGTGGATAACCTCACACTTATCCACGTTATACTGCATCTGCCATGCATTTGCCCACTCACCCAACTTGTCCAAATCACATTGGAGCCTCTTTGCATCCTCCTCAAAGCTCACATTCCCCCCCAACTCTGTGTCGTCTGCAAACTTGAAAATGTTACATTTAGTTCCCTCACCCATTCATATATATTGTGAATAGCTGGGGCCCAATAGTCACTGCCTGCTACCTGGAAAAAGACCCGTTTATTCCTACTCTCTGTTTCCTGTCTGTCACCTTAAATATCCAGGCAGGACTGGTTTCCAAAGCGCAAGGCAAAACTGTTTGAAATTAAATCAGTCAATCGATTTTCAGGCCTCCCAATACCAGGCCACCATCACGGCTGTAATTTTGGATGAGACGTTAAATTGTAGCCCTCCCAGGGGAACGCAAAAGATCCCGCAGCCACTATTTCAAAGACCAAACAAGTTCCCCAGTGTCCTGGCTAATATTTATCCCTCAACCAACATCATTAAAATATACAGTTTTGGTCTCCTTCCCCAATGAAGGACACACTTGCCTAAGAGGGAATACAGCAATGGTTCACTAGACTGATTCCTGGGTGAAAGTGTGGCCCCCTGAGGAGAGACTGAATAGACTAGGCCGACATTCCCTAGAGTTTAGAATAAGAGATGATCTCATTGAAATAAATAACATTCTTGAGGGGCTTGAAAGGGTAGAAGGTGATAGGATGCTTCCTTCTGGCTGGACAGCAAAACATGGGGTCACACACTTAGAATAAGGGGTCAGCTGAGATAGAACACAGAACATAGAACAGGACAGCACAGTACAGGCCCTTCGGCCCACGATGTTGTGCCGACCCTTTAACCTACTCTAAGATCAAACTACCTACATACCCTTCATTCTACTATCATCCATGTACCTATCCAAGAGTCGCTTAAATGTCCCTAATGTATCTGCTTCTACTACCACCGCTGGCAGCGCATTCCATGCACCCACCACTCTCTGTGTAAAGAACCTACCTCTGACATCTCCCCGAAACCTTCCTCCAATCACCTTAAAATTATGCCCCCTGGTGATAGCCCTTTCCGCCCTGGGAAAAAGTCTCTGGCTATCCACTCTATCTATGCCTCACATCATCTTGTACACCTCTATCAAGTCACCTCTCATCCTTCTTCGCTCCAATGAGAAAAGCCCTAGCTCCCTCAATCTTTCTTCGTATGACATGCCCTCCTGTCCAGGCAGCATCCTGGTAAATCTCCTCTGCACCCTCTCTAAAGCTTCCACATCCTTCCTATAATGAGGCAACCAGAACTGAACACAATATTCCAAGTGTGGTCGAACCAGGGCCTTATAGAGCTGCAGCATAACCTCACGGCTCTTAAACTCAATCCTCCTGTTAATGAAAGCCAACACACCATACGCCTTCTTAACAACCCTATCAACTTGGGTGGCAACTTTGAGGGATCTATGGACGTGGACCCCATGATCCCTCTGTTCCTCCACACTACCAAGAATCCTGTCTTTAAGCCTGTATTCCGCATTCAAATTCGACCTTCCAAAATGAATCACTTCACACTTTTCCAGATGAAGAGACAATTCTTCATTCAATGTGCATCTTTGGAATTCTCTATCCCAGAGAGCTATGGATGCTCAATTGTTGAGTATCTTCAAGATAAAGATGGATAGACTTATTATTGGTTGCAAGAATAGAAGAGCCGGACATTTTTTAAAAAGGCACGACACTTGTAAATGTTGATGTTCAGTGACATTTGGGTGTGCTCGTACGAGAACACAAAGTTAACATGCAGGTACAGCAAGCAATTCGGAAGGCAAATGGCATGTTGGACTTTATTACAAGGGGATTGGAGTACAAGAATAAAGGAGTGTTGCTACAACTGTATAGGGCTTTGGTGAAACCACACCTGGAGTACGGTTTGCAGTTTTGGTCTTCATATCTTAGGAAGGATATACTTGTATTGGAGGCAATACTGCGAAGGTTCACTTGAGTTGTTCCTGGGATGACAGGACTGTCCTATGATGAGAGGCCGAGTAAATTGGGCCTATACACTCTGGAGTTTAGGAGGATGAGAGTTGATTTCATTGAAACACACAGAGTTCTGAAGGGCTTGATAGGGTAAACACTGAGAGGTGGTTTCCCCTGGCTGGGGAATCTAGACCACGGGGGCAGAATCACAGGTTAAGGGGTCGATCATTTAGGACCGAGATGAGGAGGAATTTCTTCACTCAAAGGGTTGTGAATCTTTGGAATTCTCTACCCAGAGGGTTGTGGATGCTCCCTCGTTGAGTATATTTAAGGCTGAGAGAGACAGATTTTTGGTCTCTCAGGGAATCAAGGGATAGTGTGGGAATGTGGCGTTGAGGTAGAAGATCAGCTATGACCTTGTTGAATGTTGGAGCAGGCTTGAAGGGCCGAATGATCTGCTCCTGATCCTATTTCTTACATGCTTAAATTGATTAACTGACCATTTATCTCATTGCTGCTTTTGGGATCACGCTGTGTGCAAATTGGTTGCACATTTCCCTACATTACAACAGTGTCCATACTTCAAAACTACCTTACAGGGTGTAAGGGGTGTCCAGTCGTCATGAAAAACACTACAGAAATGTAAATGTTTCCATCATTCCAGCTGCAATTGCTCTGTCAGACAAGCTTTCTGCTTCAGAAGTGCAGTCAATGTTGGATTGTAAGCAAATGTGGCAGCTAATTTGAGCACAGCAAGCTCCCACAAACAGCAATGACAGAAATGAGCAGATAATCTGTACTGGTGGTGTTTGTCGAGGGATAAATATTGGCCAGGCAACATCAGGAAGAAAGGAAATATTGACAGGGTGAGAAGGAGGGGGAGTGGGCAAAGATGGTGGTGGAGTGGGCAAAGGTGGAGGAGTGGGCAAAGGTGGAAGAGTGTGGAGCACAAACACCAGTATTGACCAGTTGGGCCGAATGGGCTGTTTCGGTGCGGTACAATCTATGAAATTATCATTTCATTTTGGACACGAATTAGGCAAATAATTTTAAACTGTTGTATAAACATTCCATTCAAAACACAACTAATTACTCTTTAAATTATGCCTTGGGTGAGCAAGTTAAATTAGTAACTTTTTGCATCTATTAAACAATAACTCAAGGTTATATTCTAGAAAAGAACTGGTTTAAATGCATCAGAACATATGTAAATATATTGTGCCGGTATTTATGAAACAATTCAAATATTTGAGATTCCTTCAGTCGGAGCAAAGCAAACTACAATCAGTCATTTTATCAGCACCACCAACCCAGCAGGAATGCACGATTTTTTTAATGCTCCTTTGTACTCTGCCCTTTAAATATGGATCACACAGAATATTAAACAAAAACAAGAGGCTGCAACTCAAAATGAGTAACACGCCTTGGGAAGAAAGTTACAAATTCCAACGAGTAAGCTGACCTTTCAGTTCTGTGAAATCAGGCTCACATATGCTGACAAAAGAATGGGGCTCGCACCTTTAATCCAGACAATCAGAGCTACAAGCTGCTGAAGCAGAATTCTGTTCTGCCTCTTGCACATCCCTGATTTCCATTGTTCCACCATTGGTGGCCGTGCCTTCAGCTGCCTGGGCCCTAAGCTCTGGAATTCCCTCCCTAAACTCTCTTCCTCTCTCTCCTCCTTTTAGACACTCCTTAAAACCGACCTTATTAACCACGCTTTTGGTCTCCTGTCCCCAATATCTCCTTCTGAATATCTCCCGTGAAGGGTCTTGGGTCATTTTACGACATCACAGGCACTACATAAATTCAAGGTGTTGCTGTTGAGTTTGTATTATCTGCCACCACACAGTAGACAGGAAACACAGTAACAGTTCAATAGGAATGATATTCTTCCAGCTGTTTCACTCTCACATCCCCTTTCCAACTCACTCTTGGCTTTACATCACCATGTGATGAATGAAATAGTTTGCACACCAATACTGAGCATTTCCTGTTTTTTTAAGTCATGCAACTGCAATAGTTCCCAGGCTTCAAAAGCAACTCATACAATGATGCAGACAGAGGCCATTCAGCCTACGTGCCTGTGCTGGCTCTCCTTTATTCGTACATGACTGTGGCTGATAACTTTCTCCCAGTAACATTTTTATAATAATCCTTCAGCTGCATCTGTTAGAACAGGCAACTTACAAATTCCTTTCGACAACGAAAATAATCTTCATTCATTGCAGTTACATTTCAAAGCTGTCCCAACCAGTCCAAAATCTATAACCTTACCCGCAATGCCAACTTTCCTTTGACAGGTCAAGTTTCAAAATGGCATCTGATGCATCAGAAACTTGGAAACCTCAAAAGTCTAAACAACTTGAGAACAGTCTTGAAGTCTGTCTTTAGGGGAGCGGATGTGTTTATGCGAACTTGCTGGTGTAAACCCACATGCCGGTGGTTGAATGCAGCGACACAGAAATGGCTCAAAACCTGGCAGTCTCCGTGGCATCAATGGTGCGGCAAAACTACAAGAATATCTTAATTCTCTGGGGGCGAGACACAGAATCTTTATAGTATTCATGGAGAATTCTAATTAGATAGTTCCACCACACATCTTGTCGTATGGTGAGGTGCTTTTGGTTTTTGCACGGATACTAACTGCGCAGTTTGATTCAGCTGTGAAGGCTCTCGATATGAATTTAAGCACGTGTTCCAACACCACTTTAGAGAAGGAAGCCTCACATCATCATGGCTGTACATCGATCAGAAAACCTTAGTATTTCCAGGTATTCCATTAATCTTATATAAAAGCAAAATACTGCGGATGCTGGAAATCTGAAATAAAAACAAGAAATGCTGGAACCACTCAGCAGGTCTGGCAGCATCTGTGGAAAGAGAAGCAGAGTTAACGTTTCGGATCAGTGACCAAAGAAGGGTCACTGACCCGAAACGTTAACTCTGCTTCTCTCTCCACAGATGCTGCCAGACCTGCTGAGTGGTTCCAGCATTTCTTGTTTTTATTCCATTAATCTTGTTAACTTTAGCCAACAGTCCTCTCAGCTAATATTAGTAAGCACATGGCAGATACGACTAAGAGAAGATACAAAAAGAACACCCCATTTAAGATATGAATTAAGTGGGATCCATCAGTAACTCTACGATTGTACCTGTCCCCAAGAACAGCCACAACTGTGAATGAAAGATGTACTGAAGTAACTCACCAAGGCTCCTTAGACAGCACCTTTCGAACCCGCGACCTCTACCAACTAGAAGGACAAGGGCAGCAGGTGCATGGGAACATCACCACCTGCAAGTTCCCCTCCAAATCACACACCATCCTGACTTGGAACTACATCGCCGTTCCTTCACGGTCATTGAGTCAACATCCTGGAACTCCCTTCCTAACAGCACTGTGTATGTACCTACCCGACATGGACTGCAGCGGTTCAAGAAGGCAGCTCACCACCACCTTCTCAAGGGCAACTAGGGATAGGCAATAAATTCTGGCCTTGCCAGTGATGCCCACATTCAGAGAATCAATAAAAAGAATGTTTAAAAAGTTGGGAGGCGTTGGGAAAGAGGCCTCAATCGAAAAGTTGTTGACTTTCATTTTGAAAAAATGAATATTTTTCTTTGCAACCAAGTTTTAACACACCAGAGAAATTAAATGGAAATCAGTGCATGGGTAGGGGGGGGGAGCCTGGCAGTGGTGGGACTGTCTACCAGTGCATTGATTTGGGGGGAAATGGGGCACCTCTACTACTGTCAGTTTTCCAATCTCCGCTAAAGCAGAGAATTCCCCTCACCATTATTCCCGGATAACGGATCAGTCAGAATGAGTGCAGTGTGACACATCTGACCTTGACCAGTATTACTCCTGGGTACTTTGCATTGATCCACATTAAAGTTACAACAACTTGAATTTATATAGTACCTTTAACGTAGTAAAATGTCCCTAGGTGCTTGACAGGAGCGTTACAAAGCAAAATTTAACACTGAGCCTCATAAAGAGATATTAGGACAGGTGACCAAAAGCTTCGACGCCGAGAATGGCATTTTAATTTGAGTTTTTTTGTTTATTTATCTGTTTTAATAAAGTTATTTTAAAACTGTAAATATGTACATAAAGGGGGCCTGAGGGATAAAGGCCCCCTCGATGTGAAAAAAAAAGCTTAGTCAAAGAGATATGTTTTAAGCAGAAAGGTGGAGGGAATTCCAGAGCTTAGGGCCCTGACAACTGAAGTCACGGCCTCCAGTGGTGCTGGGATTAAAATCCTGGACACTCAAGAGACCAGAATTGGAGGAGCACAGAGATCTCGGTGGGTTGAGGACTGGAGGTGACTACAGAGATGGAGAGGGGTGAGGTCATGGAGGGATTTGAACACAAGGATCAGAAGTGAGCCAAATGAACTCTTGACAGGGCTGCATAGATCCACATCTTGTAGATCGTGTGACCCGAGCTGTTTCTTCAATTCTTGTGCAGGTTTGGAGACTGGTACTTGTTAAAAGGGAACAAGACCAGGACTTCTTCACAAGGACAGTAATGCTGCTCTCCTGCTCAACTTAACTGGCTTCAATCCCTTTTTCCAAAAAGGAACATCTTTATAGAAACTGCACTAACAGATCCAATTTAAAGATAATGAATGACAGTCTGTGTCTCAGCAACATGTGGTATTCATTACTGAAAGTTAGGGCCACAACTGGAATTCAAGACCATTTATCACCTTCTTCCCTCCCAATCAAAACCAAAGAAAAAAACTTTCCCAGTCAAGATGCTAAAGATCCCACATCAAGCAAGGTAGTTTTTAAAAATTTGTTTGTAGGTTGTGGGCGTCCCCGGCAACGCCAGCATTTATTGCCCATCCCGGATTGCCCTTGGGAAGGTGGTGGTGAGCTGGCTTCTTGAATACAACTGACTGTCTTGCTAGGGCATTTCAGAGGGCAGTTAAGAGACAATCACATTGCTGTGGGTCTGGAGTCACATGTTGGTCAGGCTGAGTAAGGACAGCAGATTTCCTTCCAGATGGGTTTTTGCGACAGTCGGTAGTGGCATGGTCACCATTGCTGAGACTAGCTTTTTATTCCAGCTTTATTCAATTAAAAGTAAATTCCCCAGCTGCCATGGTGGATTTGAAATCCTGTCTGTACATCATTAGTTACGTCTCTGGATTACTAATCCAGTAACATAACCACTACACTACCGTACCCCAATAAAGCTACAGAACACATTGACAGCTAAAAAAAAATCCCAATTTTTGCAGACCTTTTTTAGCACGTGCTTAGAGGATGTGGTGGCGTAGTTGTAATGTCACTAGACTAGTAACCCAGAGCTCCAGGCTAATGCTCTGGGGTCTTGGGTTCGAATCCCATCACGGCAGAAGGTGGAATTTGAATTCAATTAACAAATCTGGAATTAAAAGCTAGTCAAATGAAACCATTGTCGATTGTTGTAAAAACCCATCTGGTTCACTAGTGTCCTTTAGAGAAGGAAATCTGCTGTCCTTACCTGGTCTGGCCGACATGTGACTCCAGACCCACAGCAATGTGGTTAACTCTTAAATGCCCTCTGAAATGGCTGAGCAAGCCAGTCGGTTGTATCTAACCGCTACAATGTCAATAAGGAATGAAACTGGACGGACCACCCGGCAGTGACCTAGGCACTGGAAACGACAACGGCAAACCCAGCCCTGGCGACCCTGCAAAGTCCTCCTTACTAACATCTGGGGGCTTGTGCCAAAATGGGAGAGCTGTCCCACAGACTAGTCAAGGAACAGCCTGACAGTCATACGCACGGAATCATACCTTACAGACAATGTCCCAGACACCGCCATCACCAGGTATGTCTTGTACCACCGGCAGGACAGACCCACCAGAGGTGGCGGCACAGTGGTATACTGGCGGTAGGGGGTTGCCCTGGGAACCCTCAACATTGACTCCAGACCCCAAGAATTCTCATGGCATCAGGTCAAACATGAGCAAGGAAACCTCCTGCTGATTACCACCTACCGCCCTCCCTCAGTTGACGAATCAGTACTCCTCCATGTTGAGCAGCAATTGGAGGAAGCACTGAGGGTGGCAAGGGCACAGAATGTACTCTGGGTGGGGGACTTCAATGTCCATCACCAAGAGTGGCTCGGTAGCACCACTACTGACCAAGCTGGCCGAGTCCTAAAGGACATGGGCGGCGCAGTGGTTAGCACCGCAGCCTCACAGCTCCAGTGACCCGGGTTCAGTTCTGGGTACTGCCTGTGCGGAGTTTGCAAGTTCTCCCTGTGACCGTGTGGGTTTCCGCCGGGTGCTCCGGTTTCCTCCCACAGCCAAAGACTTACAGGTTGATAGGTAAATTGGCCATTATAAAAATTGCCCATAGTGTAGGTAGGTGGTAGGGAATATGGATTAATGTTCTTCTTTGGCCTCCTTATCTCGAGAGACAATGGATAAGCGCCTGGAGGTGGTCAGTGGTTTGTGAAGCAGCACCTGGAGTGGCTATAAAGGCCAATTCTAGAGTGACAGGCTCTTCCACAGGTGCTGCAGAGACATTTGTTTGTCGGGGCTGTTACACAGTTGGCTCTCCCCTTGCGCCTCTGTCTTTTTTCCTGCCAACTACTAAGTCTCTTCGACTCGCCACACTTTAGCCCCGTCTTTATGGCTGCCCGCCAGCTCTGGCGAACGCTGGCAACTGACTCCCACAACTTGTGATCAATGTCACAGGATTTCATGTCGCGTTTGCAGACGTCTTTAAAGCGGAGACATGGACGGTCGGTGGGTCTGATACCAGTGGCGAGCTCGCTGTACAATGTGTCCTTGGGGATCCTGCCATCTTCCATGCGGCTCACATGGCCAAGCCATCTCAAGCGCCGCTGACTCAGTAGTGTGTATAAGCTGGGGATGTTGGCCGCCTCGAGGACTTCTGTGTTGGAGATACGGTCCTGCCACCTGATGCCAAGTATTCTCCAGAGGCAGCGAAGATGGAATGAATTGAGACGTCGCTCTTGGCTGACATATGTTGTCCAGGCCTCGTTGCCATAGAGCAAGGTACTGAGGACACAGGCCTGATACACTCGGACTTTTGTGTTCCGTGTCAGTGCGCCATTTTCCCACACTCTCTTGGCCAGTCTGGACATAGGAGTGGAGGCCTTTCCCATGCGCTTGTTGATTTCTGCATCTAGAGACAGGTTACTGGTGATAGTTGAGACGAGGTAGGTGAACTCCTGAACCACTTCCAGAGCGTGGTCGCCAATATTGATGGATGGAGCATTTCTGACGTCCTGCCCCATGATGTTCGTTTTCTTGAGGCTGATGGTTAGGCCAAATTCATTGCAGGCAGACGCAAACCTGTCGATGAGACTCTGCAGGCACTCTTCAGTGTGAGATGTTAAAGCAGCATCGTCAGCAAAGAGGAGTTCCCTGATGAGGACTTTCCGTACTTTGGACTTCGCTCTTAGACGGGCAAGGTTGAACAACCTGCCCCCTGATCTTGTGTGTAGGAAAATTCCTTCTTCAGAGGACATGAATGCATGTGAAAGCAGCAGGGAGAAGAAAATCCCAAAAAGTGTGGGTGCGAGAACACAGCCCTGTTTCACGCCACTCAGGATAGGAAAGGGCATAGGTGGTAGGGAATATGGATTAATGTAGGATTAGTATAAATGGGTGGTTGTTGGTCGGCACAGACTTGGTGGGCCGAAGGGCCTGTTTCAGTGCTGTATTTCTCTACGACATTGCTGACAGACTGGGTATGCGGCAGGTGGTGAGGGAACCAACATGAGGGAAAAACATACTTGACCGCATCCTCACCAATCTACCTGTTGCGGATGCATCTGTTCATAGGAGTGACCACTGCACTGTCCTTGTGGAGACGAAGTCCCGTCTTCATACCGAGGGTACCTACCATTGTGTTGTGTGGCACTGCCACTGTGCGAAATAGGATAATTTCGAGCAGATCTAGCAACACAAAACTGGGCATCTATGAGGCGCTGTGGGCCATCATCAGCAGCAGAATTGTACTCAACCACAATCTGTAACCTCCTGGCCTGGCATATCCCCCACTCTACCATTACCATCAAGCCAGGGAATCAACCCTGGTTCAATGAAGAGTGGAGGGCATGCCAGGAGCAGCACCAGGCATACCTCAAAGTGAGGTGTCAACCTGGTGAGCTACAACACAGGACTACTTGCGTGCCAAACTACATAAGCAGCATGCGATAGACAGAGCTAAGCGATCCCATAACCAACAGATCAGATCTAAGCTCTGCAATCCTGCCACAGCCAGTCGTGAATGGCGGTGGACAATTAAACAACTAACTGGAGGAGGTGGCTCCACAAATATCCCCATCCTCAATGATGGGGGAGCCCAGTACATCAAAGCAAAAGACAAGGCTGAAGCATTTGCTTCCATCTTCAGTCTGATGTGTCCAGTTGATGATCCATCGGCCTCCTCCTGAAGTCCCCAGCATCACAGATGCCAGTCTTCAGCCAATCTGATTCACTCCACGTGATATCAAGAAACGACTGAAGGCACTGGATACAGCAAAGGCTATGGGCCCTGACAATATTCTGGCAATAGTACAGAAATCTTGTGCTCCAGAACTAGCCGTGTCCCTCGCCAAGCTGTTCCAGTACAGCTACAACACTGGCATCCAACCAGCAATGTGGAAAATTGTCCATGTTTGTCCTGTGCACAAAAAGCAGGACAAATAGGATCCGGCCAATTACCGTCCTATCAGTCTATTCCCAATCACCAGGAAAGTGATAGAAGGGGTCGTCGACAATGCTATCAAGTAGCACTTGCTTAACAATAACCTGTTCACCTGTGCTCAGTTTGGGTTCCGCCAGGTCCACTCAGCTCCTGACCTCATTACAGCCTTGGTTCAAACATGGACAAAAGAGCTGAACTCAAGAGGTGAGGTGAGAGTGACTGCCCTTGACATCAAGGCAGCATCTGACCGAGTATGGCATCAAGGAGCCCCAGCAAAACTGGAGTCAATGGGAATCAGGGGGAAAACTATCTGCTGGTTGGACAACATACAGGCTTGGGCTGATAAGTGGCAAGTAACAGTCATGCCACATAAACAAAGGAGAATCTAACCATCTCCCCCTGATGTTTAATGGCATTACCATCGCTGAATCCCCCACTATCAACATCCTGAGAGTCACCATTGACCAGAAGCTGAACTGAACCAGCCACATAAATGCTGTGCCTACAAGAACAGGTCAGAGGCTAGGAATCCTGAAGCGAGTAACTCACCTCCCGTCTCCCAAAGCCTGTCCACCATCTACAAAGCACAAGTCAGGAGTGTGATGGAATACTTTCCATTTGTCTGGATGGGTGCAGCTCCAACAACACTCAAGAGGCTCGAAACCTTCCAGAACAGAGCAGCCCACTTGATTGGCATCTCATCCACAAACAATCACTCCCTCCACCACCGACGCACAGTGGCAGCAGTGTGTACCATCTACAAGACGCACTGAAGCAACGCACCAAGGCTCCTGAGACAGAACCTTACAAACCCGCGACCTCTACCACCTAGAAGGACAAGGGCAGCAGATACATGGGAACACCACCACCTGCAAGTTCCCCTCCAAGTCACACACCATCCTGACTTGGAACTATATCACCGTTTCTTCACTGTCGCTGGGTCAAAATCCTGGAACTCCCTTCCGAACAGCACTGTGGGTGTACCTACACCACATGGACTGCAACGGTTCAAGAAGACAGCTCACCACCACCTTCTCAAGGGCAATAAATGCTGGCCTGGCCAACGTCCCACGAATGAATTAAAACATTTTTTAATTTATGCTTCTGATTTCCATTCCCTCACTTTTCCCTCTGTAAGCCAAATAACATTGTGCCAAAAATATTTCAAAATAATTCTGGATGTGGAAGGCTATTTTAGTCAAGTTTTTAAAAAACTAGATCGATTATGTAAAAAACCTCTGCTGATGGTTCTGCAAATGTTTGTAGAACCAAGACTGCCCTATGGGGGAAATAGGAACATAGGAAATAGGAGGAGTAGGCGATTCAGCCCCTCGAGCCTGCTCCACGATTCAACTAGATCATGGCTGATCTGCTACCTCATCACCATTTCCCCGCACTATCCCCATATCCCTTGATATCTTTAATATCTAGAAATCTATCGATCTCTGTCTTGAAAATACTCAATGACTCAGCCTCCACAGCCCTCTTCTCAATCTCTCAGCATTTAAGAAATACTCTGCATTTCTGTTTTCCCTATCAGTGGATAACTTCACATTTTTTCACATTATATTCCATCTGCCATGTACTTGCCCACTCACTTAGCCTGTCTAAATCTCCTTGAAGCCTCTTTGTATCCTCCTCACAACTCTCATTCCCACCTACTTTTGTGTCATCAGCAAACTTGGAAATATTACATTTGGTCCCTATCTAATCATTGATACAGATTGTGAATAGCTAGAGCCCAAGTAGTGATCCTTGTGGTACCCCACTAGTCACAGCCTGCCATCCTGAGAATGACCCGTTTATTCCTACTCTGCTTTCTGTCCGCTAACCAATTCTCAATCCATGCCAGTATATTATCCCCAATCCCACGTGCTGTAATTTTTAAAATTATCTCCTGTGTGGGACCTTATTGAAAGGCTTCTGAAAATCCAAGTACACCACATCCACTGGTTCCCCCGATCTATTCTGCTAATTACATCCTCACAAAACTCTAACAGGTTTAATAATGGGTTAAAATGGCTATATACCAGAAGGATGTGGAGGCTTTGGAGAGGGTACAGAAGAGGTTTACCTGGATGTTGCCTGGTCTGGAGGGCATTAGCTATGAGGAGAGGTTGGATAAACTCTTGATTGTTTTCACTGGAACGACGGAGGTGGAGGGGCGACATGATAGAGGTTTACAAAGTTATGAGCGGCATGGACAGAGTGGATAGTCAGAAGCTTTTCCCCAGGGTGGAAAAGTCAGTTACTAGGGGACATAGGTTTAAGGTGCGAGGGGCAAAGTTTAGAGGGGATGTGCGAGGCAAGTTCTTTACACAGAGGGTGGTGAGTGCCTGGAACTTGCTGCCGGGAGAGGTGGTGGAAGCAGGTACGATAGCGACGTTTAAGAGGCATCTTGACGAATACATGAATAGGATGGGAATAGAGGGATACGGACCCCGGAAGTGCAGAAGGTTTTAGTTTAGGCAGGCATCAAGATCGGTGCAGGCTTGGAGGGCCGAATGGCCTGTTCCTGTGCTGTACTGTTCTTTTTAATAGTTTCAGAGGTTAGCAGGCACTAGGAAGGTCAGTCTGCAACACAGTATAAAACTTCAACAATGAATCAGGTCTTAAATTAAAATTAATTCACCTATATTTAGCAAATTTCAGATTCCCACACAAAGGAATAGGAAAGACAAGGACTTGCATTTAGAAATTAGGATCATTGCTTGTCTTGTTTTTTTCAGTCTGTCATAGGACATGGGTGTTATTGGCAAGGCCAGCATTTGTTGCCCATCCCCAACTGTTCTTGACAACTGATTGTCTTGCTAGACCATTTCAGAGAGCATGCAAGAGATAGCCACATTGCTGTGGGTCTGGAATCACATGTAGGCCAGACCAGGTAAGGAGGGCAGATTTCCTTCCCAAAAGGACATTGGTGAACCAGAGGGGTTTTTAACTTGTTAATCAAGGAAAGTATTACAGCGGCAGAAAGGACGTTTGAGGACTCGTCTACTGAGGTAGTATGGGCCGAGGTTAGAAACAGGAGAGGAGAGGTCACACTGTTGGGAGTTTTCTATAGACCTCCGAATAGTTCCAGAGATGTAGAGGAAAGGATAGCGAAGATGATTCTCGACAGGAGCGAGAGTAACAGGGTAGTGGTTATGGGGGACTTTAACTTTCCAAATATTGACTGGAAATACTATAGTTCGAGTACTTTAGATGGGTCTGTTTTTGTCCAGTGTGTGCAGGAGGGTTTTCTGACACAGTATGTGGACAGGCCAACCAGGGGCGATGCCACATTGGATTTGGTACTGGGTAATGAACCCGGCCAGGTGTTCGATTTAGATGTAGGTGAGCACTTTGGCGATAGTGATCACAATTTGGTTAGGTTTACCTTAGCGATGGGCAGGGACAGGTATATACCGCAGGGCAAGAATTATAGCTGGGGGAAAGGAAATTATGATGCGATTAGGCAAGATTTAGGATGTGTAGGATGGGGAAGGAAACTGCAGGGGATGGGCACAAACGAAATGTGGAGCTTATTCAAGGAGCAGCTAATGCGTGTCCTTGATAAGTATGTACCTGTCAGACAGGGAGGAAGTTGTCGAGCGAGGGAGCCGTGGTTTACTCAAGAAGTTGAAGCGCTTGTCAAGAGGAAGAGGGCGGCTTATGTTAGGATGAGACGTGAAGGCTCAGTTAGGGCGCTTGAGAGTTACAAGCTAGCCAGGAAGGATCTAAAGGGAGGGCTAAGAAGAGCAAGGAGAGGACACGAGAAGTCATTGGCGGATAGGATCAAAGAAAACCCTAAGGCTTTCTATAGGTATATCAGGAATAAAAGAATGATAAGAGTTAGAACAGGGCCAATCAAGGATAGTAGTGGGAAGTTGTGTGCGGAATCAGAGGAGATAGGGGAAGCGTTAAATGAATATTTTTCGTCAGTATTTACAGTAGAGAAAGAAAATGTTGTCGAGGAGATTACTGAGATACAGCCTACTAGGCTAGATGGGATTGAGATTCACAAGGAGGAGGTGTTAGCAATTTTGGAAAGAGTGAAAATAGATAAGTCCCCTGGGCCAGATGGGATTTATCCTAGGATTCTCTGGGAAGCCAGGGAGGAGATTGCAGAGCCGTTGTTGTTGATCTTTATGTCGTCATTGTCGACAGGAGTAGTGCCGGAAGACTGGAGGATAGCAAATGTTGTCCCCTTGTTCAAGAAGGGGAGTAGAGACAGCCCTGGTAATTATAGACCTGTGAGCCTTACTTCGGTTGTGGGTAAAATGTTGGAAAAGGTTATAAGAGATAGGATTTATAATCATCTTGAAAAGAATATGTTCATTTGCGATAGTCAGCACGGTTTTGTGAAAGGTAGGTCGTGCCTCACAAACCTTATTGAGTTTTTCGAGAAGGTGACCAAGCAGGTGGATGAGGGTAAAGCCGTGGATGTGGTGTATATGGATTTCAGTAAGGCGTTTGATAAGGTTCCCCACGGTAGGCTATTGCAGAAAATACGGAAGTATGGGGTTGAAGGTGATTTAGAGCTTTGGATCAGAAATTGGCTAGCTGAAAGAAGACAGAGGGTGGTGGTTGATGGCAAATGTTCATCCTGGAGTTTAGTTACTAGTGGTGTACCGCAAGGTTCTGTTTTGGGGCCACTGCTGTTCGTCATTTTTATAAATGACCTGGATGAGGGTGTAGAAGGGTGGGTTAGTAAATTTGCGGATGACACGAAGGTCGGTGGAGTTGTGGATAGTGTCGAAGGGTGTTGTAGGGTACAGAGGGACATAGATAGGCTGCAGAGCTGGGCTGAGAGATGGCAAATGGAGTTTAATGCGGAGAAGTGTGAGGTGATTCACTTTGGAAGGAGTAACAGCAATGCAGAGTACTGGGCTAATGGGAAGATTCTTGGTAGTGTAGATGAGCAGAGAGATCTTGGTGTCCAGGTACATAAATCCCTGAAAGTTGCTACCCAGGTTAATAGGGCTGTTAAGAAGGCAAATGATGTGTTAGCTTTTATTAGTAGGGGGATCGAGTTTCGGAGCCACGAGGTCATGATGCAGCTGTACAAAACTCTGGTGAGGCCGCACCTTGAGTATTGCGTGCAGTTCTGGTCACCGCATTATAGGAAGGATGTGGAAGCTTTGGAAAGGGTGCAGAGGAGATTTACTAGGATGTTGCCTGGTATGGAGGGAAGGTCTTACGAGGAAAGGCTGAGGGACTTGGGGTTGTTTTCGTTAGAGAGAAGGAGGAGGAGAGGTGACTTAATAGAGACATACAAGATAATCAGAGGGTTAGATAGGGTGGATAGTGAGAGTCTTTTTCCTCGGATGATGATGGCAAACACGAGGGGACATAGCTTTAAGTTGAGGGGTGAAAGATATAGGACAGATGTCAGAGGTAGTTTCTTTACGCAGAGAGTAGTAGGGGCGTGGAACGCCCTGCCTGCAACAGTAGTAGACTCGCCAACTTTAAGGGCATTTAAGTGGTCATTGGATAGACATATGGATGAAAATGGAATAGTGTAGGTCAGATGGTCGGCGCAACATCGAGGGCCGAAGGGCCTGTACTGCGCTGTAATGTTCTAATTCTAATTCTAACAATCAATGTTAGTTTCATGGAACCATTACTGAAATTTGAACCTATGCCCCCAGGGCACTAGCTTGCACCTCTAGATTGCTAGGTCAGTGACATTACCACGACACCACTGTCTCCCCCTAAGTGGCCTGGAATTGGGTATTCAAAATTATGAGGGGCTTTGATAGAGAAAAGAGGGAGACACGGTTTCCTCTGGGAAGTGAGTCAGTAACCAGAGGCCACAGATTTACAATAACTGACACAAGAACTGGAGGGGAAATGAGGGAAGATTTCTTCACACAAAGGGTTGTTAAGATCTGGAACACACGACCTGAAATGGTGGTGGAACCAGATTCCAGAGAAACTTTCAAAAGGCAACTGGACATACAGGAAGAAGACACTTGCAGGGAAAAAGCTGGTGTGTGGGACTAAATTGCACAGTTCTTTCACAGAGCTGGCACAGGTGTGACGGACAGAATCACCCACTTCTGTTCTATGATTCTCTATAAAGCGCCTTTCACATCTTTTGCGGTCCACGAGTTAGTGTTGGAGTACAGTCATTATGCAGACATCCACAACAGTCATTTTTACACAGCAAGATCCTACGAACAGCAAACGAACATACGAATTAGGAGTAGGCCACTTGGCCCCTCGAGCCTGTTTCGCCATTCAATAAGATCATGTCTGATCTGATTGTAACCTCCGCTCCACATTCCCGCCGATGAGATAAATGACCAATTAATTTTTTTGTGTGGTATTGGTGAAGGGATATGTGCTGACCAGAACACTGTCCTCTTTCACAGAAACATCGGAACAGGAGTAGGCCATTCAGCCCATCGAGCCTGCTCTGCCATTCAATACGATCATGGCTGATCATCTACTTCAATGCCTTTTTCCTCACACTATGTTCATATCCCTTTCTGTCATTTGTATTTAGAAATCTGTCAATCTCTGCTTTAAACATACTCAATGACTGAGCTTCTGCAGCCCTCTAGGGTAGAGAATTCCAAAGATTCACAACCCTCTGAGTAAAGAAATTTCTCCTCATCTCTGTCCCAAGTGGCTTCCCCCTTATTTTGAAATAATGTCCCCTGGTTCTAGATTCCCCAACCAGGGGAAACATCTTACCTACATCTATCCTGTCTATCCCTTTACGTATTTTGTAGGTTTCAATGAGATCACCTCTCATTTGCCGAAACTCTAGAGAATACAGGTCCAGTTTCCCCAATCTCTCTTCATAGCACAGTCCCGCCATCCCAGGAACAAGTCTGGTAAACCTTCACTGCACTCCCTCTATGGCAATAATATCTTTCCTAAGGTAAGGGGACCATAACTGCACACAGTACTCCAGGTGCGGTCTAACCAAGGTTCTATTCAATTGAAGCAAGACTTCACTACTCTTCTACGCAAATCCTCTTGCAATAAAGGCTAACATACCATTAGCCTTCCTAATTGCTTGCTGCACCTGCATGTTCGCTTTCAGTGACTTATTGATGAGGATACCCAGGTCCCTTAGGACATCTACACTTTTTAATCTCAGCATTTAAGAAATACTCTGCACATCTATTCCTCCTATCAAAGTGGATAAGCGCACGTTTTTCCACATTATATTCCATCTGCCACATTCTTGCCCACTCACTAAGTCTGTCCAAATCCCCTTGAAACCACTTTCCATCTTTATCACAACACACATTCCCATTTAGTTTTGTGTCATTGGCGAACTTGGAAATACTACATTTGGTCCCCACATCGAAATATATTGTGAACAGCTGGGGCCCAAGCACTGATCCCTGCGGTACCCACTAGTCACAGCCTGCCAATGCGAGAATGACCCGTTTATTCCAACTCTCGGTTTTCTGCCTGTTAACCAATCCTTAATCCACGCCAGTATGTTACCCCCTATCCCATGTGCTTGAATTTTGCTAACCAACCTCCTGTGGGGGACTTTATCAAAAGCCTTTTGAAAATCCAAGTCCACATCCACTGATTCCCCTTTATCAATTCTGTTAGTATCATCATCAGAAAATTCCAACAGGTTCATCAAACATGATTTCCCATTCATAAATCCATGTTGACTATGCCCATATGTGATAATAATCCAAGTTCAGATAGTACAGTGGGATCTTTCACAGTCTCTGAACAGGTCAGTTGGGAGTCTGCTATCATTCTAAAAGATGATGGGCTGAATCTTCTTGTCCACCGGAGTGGGGGTGGGCGAAAAAAATGACAGCTGGCACGTACGGGCCACACACTGCCACGATCTTGAACCCGGCGGCTCATCATCATACGTAGGGCGGCCGCAACCGCTCTCCCATCACGTGGTGTGGGCGGTCTCGGCGACGCTGTTTCTGCACAGGCGCTGGCGCCATTTTTAAAAGGGTTGCCAGTCCTGTGAAGAAACTGCAGAGTTGCCCAATCCCCCCCCCGCTCTCAACTACACAACAAATGCAGATTCACCCCATTCCCAACTCAGTGGCGCCAGCTTTCCCTGGACAGGAAAGTGAAGGCGAGAGAGTGCCACATGGTGGGCTGAAGATCCGGAAGTGCAGGTACGATTAACCTGGTTTTCATTTTAGACATGCAGACAGGTGACTTAAATATGTAAATTCGTGTCCCGTCGCAGGGTGATGGAGGTACCACCATGGAGCTTCCCCGCTGCTGGGAAGATCGGGGCCTGGCAATCTCGGCATCGGGTTCCATGGCGGCTGCTGCCGCTCCGATTCGCCAGCCGGCACTCCCCACCCCGGAGTGGGCGCTGACCAGAGGTCCTTCAGCCCAGTCAGTGGTCAGTACTTTAGATTTATTTTTTCACTACCTCCACTTCCATCAGTGTCTGAGGTTTACCCGTTCATGGTCTGTTCACTAACTTGGTGCAGCCTACTGTTTCCGATAGCATGGACATCCCTACATTTACAGTGGGGCCCCATCAACGGCCAACTCCTAACTAGGTGGAATGCAAGGCAGCAGATACTAGATTTGTATTCCCTGTAATGGAGAAGGTTTATTCCCTTCCGAGACCTCTCCAACTCCCTCTCCGTAGACACTCCTTCAAACCTCCCTCTTTGACCAAGCTTTTGCTCACCTCCAGATGTGGCTCCGTCTCAAATTTTATTTGATAATTGCTCCTGTAAAGGGCCTTGGGGACCTTCCATTACATTTAAGACGCTATATAAATGCAAGTTGCTGTTGATAAGGGATGAACTGATGGGAGACTTTTGTTATTTTGAAATGAATTGCAAGGGTAATAGAAAGAAACATATTCTGAGGGATTCCAAGACAACGGGACATACGTTCAGCAGAGGGGCCAGGAAGAGCACTTTCATGTAAAGGGTGGTCAAACTGTGGAACTCTCTCCCACCACAAGCAGTAGACGGCAGCTTAATGAAAAGCTTCCCCAAATCAGGCAGCATTTTAAAATGTAACTTTTAAAGAAAAAAAGATTTTTCTCTACAAGTTACTCCTTGATGTATTTAACAGCAGTAACTTGGTGCAGTTTGTCACAGGAAAAAATAAACATTTTTAATCAGCGTCAATCCATCACCTCTGAGCAACCGGATTTCAAATGACTGAAAATGACTTTTAAAAAATATACAAAACCAATCGCTCATTAGATTGGGCACAGTGGTCAGTTTCTTAGCAAACTCAAAAACATTTACACTGGATAAGCTTTTATTATGTTCCTATCAGTGTCCTTGTGCTCAAAGGAAACTGCTTATTTTTGGAGCTTCCTCAAAAGCTCCAAACTAGTTTGGCAGGGGGATGGGAACCGGAGCTACGGATCAGTGGATGGGGTAGCTGTTGAACAGGCAGATACCGAGTGCAGAGAGTCTGTGAGGAAGGTTAGACAATTGACACGAGAAAGTTGCAGCCAGTATGATGGGTTCAAGTGTGTCTATTTTAGCGCAAGAAGTGTCAGGAATAAGGGTGATGAACTTAGAGCATGGATCAGTACTTGGAGCTACGATGTTGTGGCCATTACGGAGACTTGGATATCACAGGGGCAGGAATGGATGTTGGATGTTCCGGGGTTTAGATGTTTCAAAAGGAATAGAGAGGGAGGTAAAAGAGGTGGGGGAGTGGCATTGCTAATCAGGGATAGTATCACAGCTGCAGAAAGGGAGGTCGTCGATGAGGGTTTCTCTACTGAGTCATTATGGGTGGAAGTCAGAAGCAGGAAAGGAGCAGTCACTTTATTGGGAGTTTTCTATAGACCCCCCAATAGCAACAGAGACACGGAGGAACAGATTGGGAGGCAGATTTTGGAAAGGTGCAGGAGTAACAGGGTTGTTGTCATGGGTGACTTCAACTTCCCTAATATTGATTGGAACCTCCTTAGTGCAAATAGTTTGGATGGAGCAGTTTTTGTCAGGTGTGTCCAGGAAGGTTTCCTGACTCAATATGTAGATAGGCCGACTAGAGGGGAGACTATGTTGGACTTGGTGCTTGGCAACGAACCAGGCCAGGTGGCAGATCTCTCGGTGGGAGATCATTTCGGTGATAGTGATCACAACTCCCTGACCTTTACTATAGTCATGGAGAGAGACAGGAGCAGACGGGATGGGAAAATATTTAATTGGGGGAGAGGGAATTACAATGCTATTAGGCAGGAACTGGGGAGCATAAACTGGGAACAGATGTTCTCAGGGAAATGCACAACAGAAATGTGGAGGTTGTTTAGGGAGCACTTGCTGCGACTGCTGGATAGGTTTGTCCCGATGAGGCAGGGAAGGGATGGTAGGGTGAAGGAACCTTGGATGACAAGAGATGTGGAACAGCTAGTCAAGAGGAAGAAGGAAGCTTACTTAAGGTTGAGGAAGCAAGGATCAGACAGGGCTCTAGAGGGTTACAAGGTAGCCAGGAAGGAACTGAAGAATGGACTGAGGAGAGCTAGAAGGGGACATGAAAAAGTCTTGGCGGGTAGGATTAAGGAAAATCCCAAGGCATTCTACACTTAAGTGGGGAACAAGAGGATGGCCAGACTGAGGGTAGGGCCGATCAGGGATAGTGGAGGGAACTTGTGCCTGGAGTCGGAGGAGGTAGGGGAGGTCCTAAATGAATACTTTGCTTCAGTATTCACTAGTGAGAGGGACCTGGTCGTTTGTGAGGACAGTGTGGAACAGGCTGCTATGCTCAAACAGGTTGATGTTAAGAGGGAGGATGTGCTGGAAATTTTGAATGATATGAGGACAGATAAGTCCCCGGGGCCAGACAGGATATACCCAAGGATATTACGGGAAGCGAGGGAAGAGATTGCTGCGCCTTTGGCGATGATCTTTGCATCCTCACTGTCCACTGGAGTAGTACCGGATGGTTGGAGGGTGGCAAATGTTGTTCCCTTGTTCAAGAAAGGGAATAGGGATAACCCTGGGAATTATAGACCAGTCAGTCTTACGTCGGTAGTGGGCAAATTATTGGAGAGGATTCTGAGAGACAGCATTTATGATTATTTGGAAAAGCATGGTTTGATTAGAGACAGTCAGCATGGCTTTGTGAGGGGCAGGTCATGCCTCACAAGCCTTATTGAATTCTTTGAAGATGTGACAAAACACATTGATGAAGGAAGAGCAGTGGATGTGGTGTATATGGATTTTAGCAAGGCGTTTGATGAGGTTTCCCATGGTAGGCTCATTCAGAAAGTAAGGAGGCATGGGATACAGGGGACGTTAGCTGTCTGGATACAGAATTGGCTGGCTCATAGAAGACAGAGTGTGGTAGTAGATGGAAAGTATTCAGCCTGGAGCTCGGTGACCAGTGGTGTTCCGCAGGGATCTGTTCTGGGACCTCTGCTCTTTGTGATTTTTATAAATGACTTGGATGAGGAAGTGGAAGGCTGGGTTAGCAAGTTTGCCGATGACACGAAGGTTGCTGGAGTTGTGGATAGTGTGGAAGGCTGTTGTAGGTTGCAACGGGACATTGACAGGATGCAGAGCTGGGCTGAGAAGTGGCAGATGGAGTTCAACCTGGAAAAGTGTGAAGTGATTCATTTTGGAAGGTCGAATTTGAATGCAGAAAACAGGCTTAAAGACAGGATTCTTGGTAGTGTGGAGGAACAGAGGGATCTTGGGGTCCATGTCCATAGATCGCTCAAAGTTGCCACCTAAGTTGATAGGGTTGTTAAGAAGGCGTATGGTGTGTTGGCTTTCATTAACAGGGGGATTGAGTTTAAGAGCCGCGAGGTTATGCTGCAGCTCTATAAGGCCCTGGTTAGACCACACTTGGAATATTGTGTTCAGTTCTGGTCGCCTCATTATAGGAAGGATGTGGAAGCTTTAGAGAGGGTGCAGAGGAGATTTACCAGGATGCTGCCTGGACTGGAGGGCATGTCTTATGAAGAAAGGTTGAGGGAGCTAGGGCTTTTCTCATTGGAGCGAAGAAGGATGAGAGGTGACTTGATAGAGGTGTACAAGATGATGAGAGGCATAGATAGAGTGGATAGCCAGAGACTTTTTCCCCAGGGTGGAAAGGGCTATCACCCGGGGGCATAATTTTAAGGTGATTGGAGGAAGGTTTCGGGGAGATGTCAGAGGTAGGTTCTTTACACAGAGAGTGGTGGGTGCGTGGAATGCGCTGCCAGCGGTGGTAGTAGAAGCAGATACATTAGGGACATTTAAGTGACTCTTGGATAGGTACATGGATGATAGTAGAATGAAGGGTAGGTAGTTACTTAGATCTTAGAGTAGGTTAAAGGTTCGGCACAACATCGTGGGCCAAAGGGCCTGTACTGTGCTGTACTGTTCTATGTTCTAAGCTCACAAACAAGCTGAAACTCTCAATGGCACAGACACGATGGGCTGAGTGGCCTCCTTCTGTGCCGTAATTTTTCTCTGGTTCTATGGTGATTAGTTCGTCCTGGGGCGTGACCAGTACTCTGTGTGGGGGCAACTTCTAGATTGATGTTCCTTATTCCAGATTATTCTAATACGATTAATATAAGTTGCACTTCAAGTACTGAGTACAAGAATCATTACATTTTTCTTCTAGAAAAAGGGCGGCACAGTGGCGCAGTGGTTAGCACCGCAGCCTCACAGCTCCAGTGACCTGGGTTCAATTCTGGGTACGGCCTGTGTGGAGTTTGCAAGTTCTCCCTGTGTTTGCGTGGGTTTCCTCCGGGTGCTCCGGTTTCCTCGCGCGGCCAAAGACTTGCAGGTTGATAGGTAAATTGGCCATTGTAAATTGCGCCTAGGGTAGGTAGGTGGTAGGAGAATGGTGGGGACGTGGTAGGGAATATGGGGTTAATGTAGGATTAGTATAAATGGGTGGTTGATGGTCGGTACAGACTCGGTGGGCCGAAGGGCCTGTTTCAGTGCTGTATCTCTAAATAAAATAAATAAGAAGTGAATTTATGTCCTCTACTGCTTTACCCAGGGTTGTCAGTGCACAATCCCTTTGTAGTCAAGGGCTAGGATGAAAGCCAACTGAATTTTACATGTTTCCATTCTTCACTGCCACACCTCACTAAGAAAACTTACTTCTTATTAAAAAATGTTGAATTCTCTCTTCTTTTCGTAAACCCAATAGGTAAAAGTTTCAGGTCGATGTTAAATTTACGAGCTCTGTTTTTCATAAAATTTAGCTGCAAGGAGAAAAGACATCACCACCAAGACACGGAAGAATGTTTTTTGAAAAACAAATCACTTCTCATTAAAATGTTGCACAAGTGGCTGATTAATACACAGAACTCGAAAATTATTAACCTGGTTTTCAAATCCCTCCATCCCCTTGCCCCTCCCTTTCTCTGTCACCTCCTCCAGGGCTACAGCTCTGAGATCTCTGCGCTCCTCCAATTCTGGCCTTTGGAGTATCCCCGATTTTAATCACTCCGTCATTGGCAGCCATGCCTTCAACTGCCTTGGCCCTAAGCTCTACAACTCCCTCCATGAACCTCTCCGCCTCTCCATTGCCCTCTCCTCCTTTAAAGATGCTCCTTAAAGTTTAACCCTTGGACCAACCTGTAGATCCTGTCCTAATAGGTCCTGATGTTACACAATGTCAAACTTTGTTCCTGGGAAGGCCTTGGCATGTTTCTGCACATTAAAAGCACTGCATAAATGCAAGTTTTATTTTAAATACAGAGGATGTGGGAATCACTGCCAAGGACAGAATTTATTGAGAAAGTCTTCTTCAATCTTAGGAGTCAACTACATTGCTGTGGGTCTGGAGTCACATATAGGTCAGACTGGGGAAGGACACTAAATTCCTTACTTATAGAATATTAGCGAACCAGATGGGTTTTTACAAGAAACCAGCAGTTTCATGGCCACCAGACATACTTAATTAATTGAATTTAAATTCTCCAGCTGCTGTGGTGGGATTTGAACTCACATCTCCGCATCATCAGTGCAGGATTATTAGGCCAGTAACATAGCCACTATGCTATCATACCCCTGTGGTTAAATTCACAAAAAAGGGTGAGGAAAGACTGTCAAGATAACTTATCCTGCACAGTCTCCTGAACTACTAGTTATTACTAACCACTGGAGTGCGAGTTGGAGAGACTCTGACACGTAATGGACTGGAGGAATTTCTGGACAGTTTTATCCAGAATATAGTCGCATCCCAGAGGAAAAGACAGGTTCAGGAAAGGGAGGGTGTGACCGTTCGGGAGCTGGGTAGAAGGGATTTAGGAGATGTTGAGAGGGAGATCCTGTAGATGCTGGTCCTGTCCAAAAGGTATGATGTACTCGCTCCCTGTGAGGACAAGTAGAAAGTCTTGTCTTGGACAGCTGCAATGCAGACCAAGGCACCATGGCTCAGAAGGCTGTCCAAGGCGGGGGTGGGGAAGATTAGAATCGAAATGTGGTAGTAATAGGGGACTCTACAATTAGGGGAATGGAGAACATCCTCGGCAGCCAAGAATGAGAATGCTAAAGGGTGCAGTGCCTGCTGCCCGGATCAGGAATAACTCGTGGCAGCTGGAGAGAAAGCTGGAAAGGGAGAGATAAATTCAGTTGTCGCGGTCCATGTCGGGACAAATGACATAGGTAGGGACAGGGAAGAAGAAGAGTATCAGGAGTTAGGCTCCAAATTAAAAAGCAGGACCGTGAGTGTAGTAATCACTGGATTATTGCCCAAGCCACATGCAAACTGGCACAGGAGTAGACAGATCAGGAGAATGAACACATGGCTAAAGGGCTGGTGTGAGAAAGAGGGGTTCCTTTTCCTGGGACACTGGCACCAGTTCTGGGACAGGAAGGAGCTGCACCAATGGGATGGGCTCCACCTGAACCGGGATGGGACCCGTGACCCACATGAAAGGATAAATAGGGAGGTTGCAAAGGCTTTAATCTAATGATGGGGTGAGGATCTACACGGAACATAAGCAGCCCAAATGTCAACAAAACTAGGAAGGGAGAGCATTGGAAAGAATAAAGTAAGGGAGGACATTGATGGTAAGGGAATAAATAGTTATTGAACAGGAGTCCAAAAAGATGGTTAAATATAAAGAGAGAAAATCCAATTAAAAAGGAGTTAAAATAATAATCTGGGACAAAATTAACAGTCACTTGGACAAAGGTGGATTAATTAAAGAAAGCCAGCACAGATTTGTTAAGGGCAAATCATGTTTGACTAACTTACTTGAGTGTTTTGATGAGGTAACAGAGAGGGTTGATGAGGGTAATGTGGTTGATGTGGTGTACATGGACTTCCAAAAGGCGTTTGATAAAGTGCCACATAACAGGCTTGTCAGCAAAGTTAAAGCTCATGGAATAAAATGAACAGGAGCAGCATAGATACAAAATTGGCTGAGTGACAGGAAACAGAGAGTAGTTGTGAACGGTTGTTTTTCAGACTGGAGGAAGGTACACAGTTGTGTTCCCCGAGGGAGCAGTGTTGGGACTCCTGCTTTTCATGATCTATATTAATGGGTGTACAGGGCACAATTTCAAAATCTGTGGATGACACAAAACTCGGAAGTGATAGACAAATCACTGAAGGTGGCAGGAGAGGTTGAGAAAGCGGCTATTAAAGCATGTGGGATCCTGGGCTTTATAAATAGGGGCATAGAGTACAAAGACAAGGAAGTTATGATAAACTAGTATAAAACATTGCTTTGGCCTCAAATGAGTACTGAGTCCAGCTCTGGGCTCCGCACTTTAGGAAGGATGTTAAGGCACTAGAGAGGGTGCAGAGAAGATTCACAGAAATGGTTCCAGGGATGAGGAACTTCAGTTTACGTGGATAGGCTGGAGGACGCTGGGACTGTTCTCCTTACAGAAAAGATTGAGGAGATTGCACCAAGGATCCTGAGACAGCGCCTTCCAAACCCGCGACCTCTACCAACTAGAAGGACAAGGACAGCAGATGCATGGGAACACCACCACCTGCAAGTTCCCCTCCAAGTCACACACCATCCTGACTTGGAACTATATCACCGTTCCTTCACTGTCGCTGGGTCAAAATCCTGGAACTCCCTTCCTAACAGCACTGTGGGCGTACCTACCCCAAATGGACTGCAGCGGTTCAAGAAGGCAGCTCACCACCACCTTCTCAAGGGCAATTAGGGATGGGTAATAAATTCTGGCCTGGCCAGCAACACCCACATCCCATGAATGAATAAAAAAAAAGATTTGATCGAGGTGTTCAAAATCATGAGGGGTCTGGACAGAGTAGGTAGAGAGAAACTGTCCCCATTGGTCAAACAATACAGAACCAGGGGTCACCCAATTAAGGTGACTGGCAAAAGCAACATGAGGAGAAACCTTTTTCACACAGCGAGTGGTTAGGATCTGGAATGCGCTGCCTGAGAGTGTGGTGGAGGCAGATTCAACTGAGGCTTTCAAAAGAGAACTGAATGATTATTTGAAAGAAAGAATTTTGCAGGGCTACGGGAAAAAGTCGGGGGAGTGGGACCAGGTAAGTTGCTCTTGCAGGGAGCTGGCACAGTCATGATGGTCCGAATGGCCTCCTTCTGTGCTGTAACCATTCTGTGATTCTGAGCATTCCAAGGTGCTTTACACAATCAGACAAAAACTGACACTGAGCCAAAGAAGGAAGCATTAGGATAAGTGATGAAAAGCTTGGTTAAGGAGGCAGGTTTTAAGGATTTTCTTAAAGGAGGAAGGAGAGGTGTGGAGAAGCAGGGAGCAAACTCCAGAGCTCAGGGTCATGGCAACAATCTAAAGCCACCCCATCTTATATTGCAAAGGGTTCACTCTCCTCAGATACTGTTTCCCTTCCTTTCAAAACTGCTGTCATCACCCTACCCTCCCCCCCCCACTCCTCAGAAACCTCACCCCACTGCCCTTGCAAACTAACATTTCCTGAAGGCTACTCACCACCATCCTCTGAGGACAACTACTAGCAATGGGCAATAAATTCTGACCTTGTAAACAACACTAACATCCCCAGAATGAATAATTAAAACAAATACATACGTTCATTAACGTACATTGGTTCTGGGTTCTCTTACACCTCAAGCTGAACATTATGGTGTTAGAATCCCGCCATAGCTTCGCCCTTCCCTACTCTTTGTATCCTTCACCAGCCGGATAACTGTCCGGAAGCTGCATTCCTCCAGCCCTGGCACCTTGTGCATGCCCAGTATTGCTGGCAATGCCTTCAGCTGCCTCGGCCCAAAACCTAAATTCCCTCCTGAAAGCTCCCAGTTTCTGCCTTTAAAAACCCTCCTCAAGCCCAACTCTTTGATCAGCTTTTGGTCGCCTCCTTAGACTATTTTTTTTATTGATATTACTCCTGTGGTGCCTTCTACATTTCTTTCTTTTCTTTTCTTTTGGGCCTCCTTATCTCGAGAGACAATGGATACGCGCCTGGAGGTAGTTGCAAGTTGCTGTTAGCAGATAAGATGCAGCTTTACATCCACAACTCTGCAGTCAGTCAATGACTTTGCAATCCCACTCATGCAGAAAGGAGGCTCGGTTCTTCTGCAGATGAGGGAGCAACAGGGGAGATGGGTCAACCGAGCCACCTACCAACACCAGGCCGAAGGGTACCCTTGGGCTTCAAGGAGATGTAGGTCCAGCCTACCCTGTCAACTGGGACAATCTGTACCATGGAGTTTTCAGAAGGGAAACGCATCAAAAAAGACAAAAAAATCCCATTAAAAAAAAACTTATTTTTATTCAAAAAAAGTTGCTTCCCCCTTAAAACATCTGGATACCAGGTGTTCTAAACTCATCATCAGGTAGCAGCAGTCCCTGAATAGACTAAAACTCTCCAGTTCATCTGTTTTCTTTGAAACAAAACTCTGATGAATGCCGTCAAACTGTGAAGGAGGTTGAACAACTTACCGATTTACTTGTTATCGGTCTGTGAACGACATTGTCTCGATTCGTGCTGTCTGCCAGCCTCCCAGTGTCCTCCAAAAACCTGTAATCTAAATCACCAAGATCACTTCAGAATCTGGCAGGGAGACTGAAGCTTTTGTAGAATCTGACTGAAATCTGATTGAAATACACTTACCGCTGAGGAGATGCATTTCATTAAAACGACTGAGGGGCATAAACGCGGTTTTATCCCGGACTCCATTACATCCATTCTCTGCTTTGTGCTTCTTCACACAGAATAAGCTTCAAACGAAGTAAAGAAGTCATCAGAATTGTACAGACGACACTCTTCCCCCCACCACCACAGACCGGTGACTCTGGGTTGGAGACATGACTAAGATGTGCAGATGGGAGAAGGGAGTTACACAGGGACACAGACAGGTTAAGCAAGTGTGCAAAAACTATGGAAAATGGAGTTTGATGTGGGCATGTGCAAAGCTATCCGCTTTGGATCCAAGGAAGATAAAACAGGAGCATTTTCATAATGGCGAGCAATTAGAAAGTATGGAAGAGCAGACAGATTTAGGTGTCCGGGTACATAGATCACCAAAGCTAGTGCACAGGTAAGAGAATAATGGAATGTTATCGCAAGGGGACTGGAACACAAAGGGGTGAAAGTTATGCCACACTTATATAAAGGTCTGGTCAGACTCCATCCGCAGAATTCTGTTCAGTTCTGGGCACTTCAGGAAGGATATACTGGTCTTAGACAGGATACAGCACAGATTCACCATAATGGTACCAGGGCTGAAAGGATTAAATTATAAGCAGAGGCTTGTATTCCCCTGAATGCAGAAGGTTAAGGGGTAATCTAATCCAGGTCTTCAAAACGACGACGGGATTTGATGGGGTAGAGACAACGAAAATAATTCCTCTTGAGAGAATCCAGAACAAGGGGGGGCACGATTTTAATATTGTACCCAGGCTATTCCAGGGAGACGTTTTGAAGCAATTCTTCACACAAAGGGGAATGGAAATCTGCAAAACTCTCCGCCGTGTGTGGGGGATCAACAGATTTTAACATAATGGAGTCAAGAGATAGAGATCAAAGGCAGACAAGAAGAGCTGAGGCACAGATTAGCCATTTTCTGACTGATTGGTGGAACCCACTATGACAGGGAGCAGTAGAGGTGAACAGTATACATATTGGATGCATTTAGGGGGAAGCTGGATACACACACGAGAAAGAGGGCAATGAAACGATGTGCTGATAGAGTGAGATGAAGAGAGTGGGAGGCGGCTTGTGTGGAGCATAAACACCAGTATGGAGCAGATGGGCTGAATGGCCTTGTTTCTGTGCTGTACACATTCCTTGTAACTCTGTTAATGATATGCAGTAAACTCAAGGGGCTGAACAGCCTATGACTACTCCTGCCAAAAGTTTATAGAACTATACAATGGTTACAACACATGAGGCCGTTCTACAAGAGCAACTTAGCTAGTCCCACTTCCCTGCTTTTTCCCCGCCCTGCAAATTTTTTCCCTTCACGTGCTTATCCAATTCCCTTTTGAAAGCCACGACAGAACCTGCCTCCACCGCACTCTCAGACAGTGCATTCCAGATCCTAAACACACACTGAACCTGCCTCCACCACACTGTCAGGCAGTGCATTCCAGATCCTAAACACACACTGAACCTGCCTCCACCACACTCTCAGGCAGTGCATTCCAGATCCTGAACACTCACTGAAACTGCCTCCGCCACACTCTCAGACAGTGCGTTCCAGATCCTAAACACTCGCTGTGTAAAAAATGATTTTCCTCATCTCGCCTTTGCCAATCACTTTAAATTGGAGTCCTCTGATTCTCAATCCTTCTGCCAATAGGACCAGATTCTCTCTATCTACTCTGTCCAGAATCCTCATGGTTTTATCAAATCTCCTCCCAACCTTCTCTTCTCCAAGGAGAACAGCCCCAGCTTCTCCAATCTTTCCACATAACTGAAGTTCCTCATCTCCGGAACCATTCTCATGAATCTTTACTGCTCCCTTTCTCAAGCCTTCACATCCTTGCTAAAGTGGGGTGCCTAGAATTACATAAGAACACAAGAACTAGGAGCAGGAGTGGACCATTCAACCCCTCGAGCCTGCTCCGCCATTCAGTAAGATCGCAGCTCATCTGATCTTGGCCTCAATTCCACTTTCCTGCCTGTTCCCCTTAACCTCTGACTCCCCCATAGTTCAAAAATCTGTCTAACTCAGCCTTGAATATATTCAATGATCCAGCCTCCACTGCTCTCTGGGGAACAGAATTCCTAAGATTAACCACCCTCTGAGAGAAGAAATTCCTTCTCATCGCTGTTTTAAAAGGGAGACCCGTTATTCTGAAACTGTGCCTCCCAGTTCTAGATTCCCCGCCCCCCAAGGGGAAACATCCTCTCAGTATGTACCCTGTCAAGCCCGTTCAGAATCTTGTATGTTTCACGATCACTCCTCATTCTTCTAAACTCCAATGAGTATAGGCCCAACCTGCTCAACCTTTCCTCATAAGATAACTCCTTCATCCCAGGAATCAACCTAGTGATCCTTCTCTGAACTGCTTCCAATGCAAATATATCCCTCCTTAAGTAAGGAGACCAAAACTGTACACAGTACTTGAGGTCTCACCAATGTGCTGTACAGTTGTAGCAAGACTTCCCTACTTTTATACTCTGTGCCCCTTGCAATAAAAGCCAACATTCCATCTGCTTTCCAAATTACTTGCTGTACTTGTTTTGTGATTCATGTACAAGGACATCCAGATCCCTCTGTACCCCACCATTCTGCAGTCTCTCTCCATGTAAATAATATTCTGCTTTTCTATTCTTCCTGCCAAAGTGGACAACCTCACATTTTCCCACATTATACTCCATCTGCCAAATTTTTGCCCACTCACTTCACCTATGTATATCTCTTTGCAGACACTTTCTGTCCACCTCACAACTTACTTTCCCTCCTATCTTTGTACCGTCAGCAAATTTGGCTACAATACACTCGGTCCCTTCATCCAAGTCACTAGTATGGATGGTAAATAGTTGAGGCCCCAGCACTGATCCCTGTGGGACTCCACTAGTTACAGTTTGCCAACCTGAAAATGCCCCATTTATCCCAACTCTCTGTTTCCTGTTAGTTAGCCAATCCTCTATCCATGCTAATATATTACTGCCAACACCATGAGCTCTTATCGTGTGCAGTTACTTGTTATGTGGCATCATAGCAAATGCCTGTTGGAAATCCAAATCCACTACATTTACTGGTTTCTCTTTGTCTCCCTTGCTCATTATTATCTCAAAGAACTCGAATAAATTTGTCAAACACAATATCTTTTTCATAAAACCACATTGGCTCTGCTCGATTGTATTATGATTTTCTAAATGTTTCCCAATACTCCCGTTGCAGCCGAATCATTGTTTTACAAAGGTTCATCATAACTTTAGCTTGTACCTGCAAGAATAGGTCATGCAGCGAGGACATCTATATTTCGCTTCTGCAGCATCACATGCTTCACACCTGTTAGGACACAAAGTGAAAAGACAACAGCTTTAAACGAGGCACTACAGAAGTCTACAAATACTTCAAAGCATTCACACCACAAGAAATAGCAATCACTATCCTATTTGTTGGCATTCAGTCCCCTGCACACAGCTTTACTCATCCAGATGTGACTGGACTCTGGGGTAGCTGCCAGACAGTTCACTCAGCTATAAGTGACCTCTCCTGTTTGCACCCATTGAGATGGGCACAGTGACATCTTCAACCATGTCAACTTCTGGACTGATTTTAATCGCTCCGCCATGGGCTGCCATGTCCTCAGCCGCCTGGGCCCTAAGCTCTGGAATTCCCTTCTTAAACCTCTCCGCCACTCCTCCTCTCTCTCCTCCTTTAAGGCGCTCCTTAAAACCTACCTCATTGTCCGAGCTTTTGGTCCTAATATTACGCCTGGTCATAATGACATTCCTTGGATGTGGAAACATTTCACCCAGGAAATCCCACGCGCTTGCAAAGAAACTGAATCATACAATGGCTACAGCACAAAAGGAGGCCAATCAGCCCATCATGTCTGTGCCTGCTCTCTGCAAGAGCTACCCAGCTAATCCCACTCTCCTGCCCTTTCCCTATAGTCCTGCAACTTTTCTGTCTTCAGGTGTTTATCCAATTCCTTTTTGAAAACCACAATTGAATCTGCCTCCACCACACTCTCAGACAGTGCATTCCAGATCCTAAACACTCACTGAACCTGCCTCCACCACACTCTCAGACAGTGCATTCCAGATCCTAAACACTCACTGAACCTGCCTCCACCACACTCTCATACAGTGCATTCCAGATCCTAAACACTCACTGAACCTGCCTCCACCACACTCTCATACAGTGCATTCCAGATCCTAAACACTCACTGAACCTGCCTCCACCACACTCTCAGACAGTGCATTCCAGATCCTAAACACTCACTGAACCTGCCTCCACCACACTCTCATACAGTGCATTCCAGATCCTAAACACTCACTGAACCTGCCTCCACCACACTCTCATACAGTGCATTCCAGATCCTAAACACTCACTGAACCTGCCTCCACCACACTCTCAGACAGTGAATTCCAGATCCTAAACACTCACTGAACCTGCCTCCACCACACTCTCATACAGTGCATTCCAGATCCTAAACACACACTGAACCTGCCTCCACCGCACTCTCATACAGTGCATTCCAGATCCTAAACACTCACAGTATAAAAATGATTTCCTTCATGTCGCTGTTGGTTCTTTTGCCACTCAACATAAATCGGTGTCCTCTGGATCTCAGCCCGTCCGCCAATGGGAACAGTTTATCCCTCCCTATCTACTCTATCCAGATCCCTCAAGATTTTGAATACCTCCATCGATTCACCTCTTAATCTTCTCTTCTCCAAGAACAATCCCAGTTTCACCAACCTATCCCTGTCACTGAAGTACCTCATCCCCAGAACTATTCTGGTGAATCTTTTCTACACCCTCTCTAAAGCCTTCACATCCGTCCTAAAGTACGGTGCCCAGAATTGGACACAATCCTCCAGTTGCAGCTGAACCAGTGTTTTAGAAAGCTTCACCATAACTTCCTTGCTCTTGTGCTCTATGCCTCGAAGAAAACAAATCTTCAAACAATTTCCCAGAAACTAGAACTGGAAATGTCTCAGCTGGAGTATTGCGTCCAATTCTGGGCACTGCACTCCAGGACGTCAGTCAAGGATTGGAGAGGATGCCGAAAAGAGTCACTAGAATGCCACCAGGGATGAAGGACTTCAGTTCAATGCAGAGACTGAAGAAGCTGGGATTGTTCTCCCTACAGCAGAGAAGTTTAAAGGGAAATTTAATCGAACAATTGAAAATCAGGAGGGATGTTGATCGAGTTAATAGAAAGGAACTGTGTCCAATGGTGAAAGGGTCAGTAACCAGAGGGACACAGATTTAAGATAATTGGCAAAAGATCCAGAGGGGGAGATGAGGAGAATTTTTTTGAACGCAGTGAGTTGTTGTGATCTGGAACACGCTGTCTGAGAGTTATCAATAATAACTTTCAAAAGAAAATATTTGCAGGGCTATGGGAAAAGAGAAAGGGAAGTGGAATCAATTGGATAGTGAGATGGGCTGAATGACCTCCTTCTGTGAACGTACGAAATCGGAGCAGCAGTAGGCCATTCGGCCCCTCAAGCCCAGTCCGCCATTTATTAAGATCATCACTGATCTGATCTTGGCCTCAACTCCGCTTTCCTGCCTGTTCCTCAGAACCCTCGACTCCCCTATAGTTCAAGGATCTATCTCAGCCTTGAATACATTCAATGACTCATACCTGCACTGCTCTCTGGAGTAGAGAACTCCAAAGATTCATGACCCTCAGAGAAAAAATTCCTATGTTGCAAGGTTCAATGAAAACGACCCTTTGCCCAAACGACTGATGAAGGATCATCTTCTAAAATAGTGCCACTTTTAGCCGGCACGGACACGATGGGCCGAAGGGCCTGTTTCTGTGCTGTATAACTCTATGACTCCATTTAGCATTGCTGTGAAACAGCATCCACTCTGTTTAGTTTTTTTTAGTTCAGTAATACAGCACTGAAACAGGCCCTTTGGCCCATCGAGTCTGTGCCGACCATCAACCACCCATTTACACTAATCCTACACTAATTCCATATTCCTACCACATCCCCACCTGTCCCTATATTCCCCGACCACCTACCTATACTAGGGGCAATTGCTAAAGGCCAATTTACCTATCAACCTGCAAGTCTTTGGCATGTGGGAGGAAACCGGAGCACCCGGAGGAAACCCACGCAGACACCTGTAGTGAATGCTCTTCCAAAGTGCTAACCCAAATTGGTGCCATAGGGGAGGTCATCAAGACCCATCCTGCCCCGAAAGAGAGAGTCTAGTACCACCTGAGTTTGGATACAATTCCAGTACCCCTGGATTCATAAATATTTTGATAAAGTGAGCAGTTCTGGGCACCACCTTAGGAAGGATATACTGTCCGTGGAGAAAGGGCATTTTAGATTTACCAGAGTGAAATGTGGACTCCAAGGATTAAGTGCTCCTTCAGCATGGCACTAAAGAATCTTCTCAGATTTACATGCTCAAGTCCTGCAGTATGATCCGAACCCATGATCACCCAACTCAACGGCAACTTTTACACATCACTACAAAACATGGTAAAATCACTCAAAGGTGCAAAGAGGCGGCAGAGGAATATAGATAGGTTGAGCGAGTAGGCAAGAACATGGCAGATGGAATATAATGTGGGACAGTGTGAAGTTATCCACTTTGGCAGGAAAAATAGAAACGCAGATTTTTTTTAAATGACAGACTGAGAAATATTCAGAGGGACCTGGGTGTTATTGTACAAATTACCTCCTAGAAATGTTGGGGAACATAGGGTGCAGTGAGAAGGAGGAACTGTCTGAAATCAGTATTAGAAGGGAAATGGTGTTAAGGAAATTGATGGGATTGAAGGCCGATAAATTCCCAGGGTCTGATAATCTACATCCCAGAGTACTTATGGAAGTGGCCCTAGAAATAGTAGATGCATTGCTAGTCATTTTTCAAAATTCTATAGACTCTGGAACAGTTCCAATGGATTGGAGGGTAGCTAATGTAACCCCACTATTTAAAAAAGGAGGTAGAGAGAAAACAGGGAATTATAGACCGGTTAGCCTGACATCAGTCGTGGGGAAAATGCTAGAGTCCATTATAAAAGATTTTATGGCAGAGAACTGGGAAAACAATGACAGGATCAGACAAAGTCAACATGGATTTATGAAAGGGAAATCATGCTCGACAAATCTACTGGAATTTTTTGAGGATGTAACTAGTGGAATAGATAAGGGAGAACCAGTGGATGTGGTGCATTTGGACTTTCAGAAGGCTTTCGATAAGGTCCCACATAAGAGATTAGCGTGCAAAATTAAAGCTCATGGGATTGGGGGTAAGGTACTGACATGGATAGAGAACTGGTTGGCAGACAGGAAACAAAGAATAGGAATAAACGGGTCTTTTTCTGAGTGGCAGGCTGTGACTAGTAGGGTACTGCAGGGATCAGTGCTAGGACCCCAGCTATTCACAATATATATTAATGATATAGATGAGGGAATTAGATGTAATATCTCCAAGTTTGCAGATGACACAAAGCTGGACGGGAGTGTGAGCTGTGAGGAGGATGCAGAGAAGCTCCAGTGTGATTTGGACAGGTTGAATGAGTGGGCAAATACATGGCAGATGCAGTATAATGTGGATAAATGTGAGGTTATCAACTTTGGTGGTAAAAAACAGAAAGGCAGATTATCTGAACGGTGATAGATTGGGAAAGGGGGAGGTGCAGTGAGACCTGTGAACCAGTCACTAAAAGTAAACATGCAGGTGCAGCAGGCGGTTAAGAAGGAAAATGGTATGTTGGCCTTCATAGCGAGAGGATTCGAGTACAGGAGCAAGGATGTCTTGCTGCAATTATACAAGGCCTTGGTGAGACCACATCTGGAGTATTGTGTACAGTTTTGGTTTCCTTATCTGAGGAAGGATGTTCTTGCTATGGAGGGAGTGCAGTGAAGGTTCACCAGACTGATTCCTGGGATGGCAGGACTGATGTATGAAGAGAGGTTGGGTCGATTAGGCTTGTATTCGCTAGAGTTTAGAAGAATGAGGGGGGATCTCATAGAAACCTCCAAAATTCTAACAGGACTGGACAGACTAGATACAGGAAGGATGTTCCCGATGGCGGGGGAGTCCAGGACCAGGGGTCACAGTCTAAGGAAAAGGGGTAAGCCATTTAGGACTGAAATGAGGAGGGATTTCTTCACCCAGAGAGTGGTGAACCTGTGGAATTCTCTACCACAGAAAGCTATTGAGGCCAAATCATAAAATATATTCAAGAAAGAGTTAGATATAGTTCTTAGGGCTAAAGGGATCAAGGGATACGGGGAGAAAGCAGGAACAGGGTACTGAGTTTGGATGATCAACCATGATCGTATAGAATGGCGGAGCAGGCTCAAAGGGCCGAATGGCCTACTCCTACCCTTCTATGTTTTTATGCACACTAATCACAAAAAGGTATTAGGAAAGCAAATGGTATGTTCGCCTTTAACAAGGGGATTGGAGGATAAGAGTAATGAACTTTTATTACAATTGTACAGGGCATCGGTGAGAGCACAGCTGGAGTACGGTGTGGTAATGCTCTGCTTACCTAAGGAAGGATATAGTTGCCTTACAGGCAGTGCAACAAAGGTTCACTAGACTGATTCCTGGGATGAGGAGAGATTAAGTAGACTAGGCCTATATTCCCTGGAGTTCAGAAGAATGAGAGGTGATGGAATTGAAACATATAAAATTCTTAAGGGGCTTTACAGGGTAGATGCTGAAAGGATATTTCCCCTGGCTGGGTAATCGAGAACACGGGGGTCACAGTTTCAGAATAAGGGGACTGAGACAAGGAGAAATTTCTTCACTCAAAGGGTTATGAATCCAGAGAGCTGTGGATGGTCAGTCGTTTGTACATTCATGATAGAGATTGATGGATTTTTGCGAATTAAGGGATACGGGGATAATACTGGAAGGTGGGGTCGAGATAGAAGATCAGCCATGATCTTACTGAATGGTACAGCAAGCTCGAGGGGCCGAATGGCCTCCTCCTGTTCTTATTTCTTATGTTCACAGGAGTGATTATCAAACAAAACTTGACAGCGAGACACATCAGGAAATATCAGGACAGGTGATCAAAAGATTGGTCAAAGAGGTAGGTTTTAAGGAGAGTCTTAAAGGGACAGCAAGAAGCAGTGAGGTTTAGGGAGGGAATTCCAGAGCTTAGGAGCCCAGGTAGCTGAAGGCAGGGCCGCCAATGGTGGAACGATGGAAATCGGGGGATGTGCAAGAGGCCGGAGTTAGAGGAGCGCAGAGATCTCGGAGGGTGGTAGGGCTGGAAGAGGTTACAGAAATAGGGAGGGGCGAGACAATGGTGGGATTTGAAAACTCAGTACAAACTGCTATCCCTCAGCCAAGCTGCTGTAAACCATTAAAATCATTACATTTTTCACTGAATATTGAACATCAGAGAAATAAATCCCACAACAACCTCCTCCTCCCAATTAATTTTAGGTCTGGAACCAAATTCAGATACAGTGCATCTTCAGAGAACCATCAGTCCTTCTGCTTCCTTGAGAGTGACTCCCTTTCTCCAGTGACAGTGTCACAGACCAGCTTCCCTGCTCTCTCCCACACGCTGCTCTCAGCTCTAAGTGGCCCTTCTTACCCGGATAGTGAAATCTTCCTCTTCACAGTTGCACGACGCTGCAACTCATCCACTGCAGCAGGGTTCGCACACTCTGCTCCCGTGCTCGCACTGCGACTCTCTCCCCAGGCACCCGGGCTGGGGCTCTCTCCTCTAGGACTCTCTCCCCTTGCCCCCGGACTCGGGCTCCGTCCTCTGGGACTGGGGCTGTCTCCTCTTGCCCCCGGACTGAGACTCTCTCCTCTTGCCCCCAGACTGGGGCTCTGTCCTCTGGGACTCTCTCCTCTTGCCCCCGGACTGGGGCTCTGTCCTCTGGGACTCTCTCCTCTTGCCCCCGGACTGAGACTCTCTCCTCTTGCCCCCGGACTGGGGCTCTGTCCTCTGGGACTCTCTCCGCTTGCCCCTGGACTGGGACTCTCTCCTCTTGCCCCCGGACTGAGACTCTCTCCTCTTGCCCCCGGACTGGGGCTCTGTCCTCTGGGACTCTCTCCTTTTGCCTCTGGACTGGGACTCTCTCCTCTTGCCCCCGGGCTGGGGCTCTCTCCTCTTGCCCCCGGGCTGGGGCTCTCTCCTCTTGCCCCCGGGCTGGGGCTCTCTCCTCTGGGACTCTCTCCTCTTGCCCCTGGACTGAGACTCCCTCCTCTTGCCCCCGGACTGGGGCTCTGTCCTCTGGGACTCTCTCCTCTTGCCCCTGGACTGAGACTCTCTCCTCTTGCCCCCGGACTGGGGCTCTGTCCTCTGGGACTCTCTCCACTTGCCCCCGGGCTGGGGCTCTCTCCTCTGGGGCTCTCTCCTCTTGCCCCCGGGCTGGGGCTCTCTCCTCTGGGACTCTCTCCTCTTGCCCCCGGACTGAGACTCTCTCCTCTGGCCCCCGGACTGAGACTCTCTCCTCTGGCCCCCGGACTGAGACTCTCTCCTCTGGCCCCCGGACTGGGACTCTCTCCTCTGGGACTGTCTCCTCTTGCCCCTGGACTGGGACTCCCTCCTCTTGCCCCCGGACTGGGGCTCTCTCCTCTTGCCCCCGGACTGGGGCTCTCTCCTCTGGGACTCTCTCCTCTGGGACTCTCTCCTCTGGGACTCTCTCCTCTTGCCCCTGGACTGAGACTCTCTCCTCTGGGACTCTCTCCTCTTGCCCCCGGACTGAGACTCTCTCCTCTTGCCCCCGGACTGAGACTCTCTCCTCTGGGACTCTCTCCTCTTGCCCCCGGACTAAGACTCTCTCCTCTGGGACTCTCTCCTCTGGCCCCCGGACTGAGACTCTCTCCTCTTGCCCCCGGACTGAGACTCTCTCCTCTTGCCCCCGGACTGGGGTTCTCTCCTCTGGCCCCCAGACTGAGACTCTCTCCTCTTGCCCCCGGACTGGGGTTCTCTCCTCTGGCCCCCAGACTGAGACTCTCTCCTCTTGCCCCCGGACTGGGGTTCTCTCCTCTGGCCCCCAGACTGAGACTCTCTCCTCTGGCCCCCGGACTGAGACCCTCTCCTCTGGCCCCCGGACTGAGACCCTCTCCTCTGGCTCCCGGACTGAGCCTCTCTCCTCTGGCTCCCGGACTGAGACTCTCTCCTCTGGGATTCACTCCTCTTGCCCCCGGACTGGGGTTCTCTCCTCTGGCCCCCGGACTGAGACTCTCTTCTCTTGCCCCCGGACTGAGACTCTCTCCTCTGGGACTCTCTCCTCTTGCCACCGGACTGAGACTCTCTCCTCTGGGACTCTCTCCTCTTGCCCCCGGACTGAGACTCTCTCCTCTGGGACTCTCTCCTCTTGCCCCCGGACTGAGACTCTCTCCTCTGGGACTCTCTCCTCTTGCCCCCGGACTGAGACTCTCTCCTCTGGCCCCCAGACTGAGACTCTCTCCTCTGGCCCCCAGACTGGGGTTCTCTCCTCTGGCCCCCGGACTGAGACTCTCTCCTCTTGCCCCCGGACTGAGACTCTCTCCTCTTGCCCCCGGACTGAGACTCTCTCCTCTTGCCCCCGGACTGAGACTCTCTCCTCTGGCCCCCGGACTGAGACTCTCTCCTCTGGCCCCCGGACTGAGACTCTCTCCTCTGGGGTTCTCTCCTCTTGCCCCCGGACTGAGACTCTCTCCTCTGGGGTTCTCTCCTCTGGCCCCCGGACTGGGGTTCTCTCCTCTGGCCCCCGGACTGGGGTTCTCTCCTCTGGCCCCCGGGCTGAGACTCTCTCCTCTGGGACTCTCTCCTCTTGCCCCCGGACTGAGACTCTCTCCTCTGGGACTCTCTCCTCTTGCCCCCAGGCTGAGACTCTCTCCTCTGGGACTCTCTCCCCTTGCCCCCGGACTGAGACTCTCTCCTCTGGGAGTCTCTCCTCTTGCCCCCGGACTGAGACTCTCTCCTCCTGCCCCCGGACTGAGACTCTCTCCTCCTGCCCCCGGACTGGGGCTCTCTCCTCCTGCCCCCGGACTGGGGCTCTCTCCTCTGGGACTCTCTCCTCTTGCCCCCGGACTGAGGCTCTCTCCTCCTGCCCCCGGGCTGAGACTCTCTCCTCTTGGACTCTCTCCTCTTGCCCCCGGACTGGGGCTCTCTCCTCTTGGACTCTCTCCTCTTGCCCCCGGGCTGAGACTCTCTCCTCTGGGACTCTCTCCTCTTGCCCCCGGACTGAGACTCTCTCCTCTGAGACTCTCTTCTCTTGCCCCCGGACTGAGACTCTCTCCTCCTGCCCCCGGGCTGAGACTCTCTCCTCTTGCCCCCGGACTGGGGCTCTCTCCTCTTGGACTCTCTCCTCTTGCCCCCGGGCTGAGACTCTCTCCTCTGGGACTCTCTCCTCTTGCCCCCGGACTGAGACTCTCTCCTCTGAGACTCTCTCCTCCTGCCCCCGGACTGGGGCTCTCTCCTCTTGGACTCTCTCCTCTTGCCCCCGGGCTGAGACTCTCTCCTCTGGGACTCTCTCCTCTTGCCCCCGGACTGAGACTCTCTCCTCTGAGACTCTCTTCTCCTGCCCCCGGACTGAGGCTTTCTCCTCTAGCCCCTGGGATCGCGCTGTGCTCCATGTGTAATTCTCCTGTCGTGAATTTGCTATTTCACCTCCGGGTCCGGTCTGAATCTTTCTGCTTCCTGTTTCTGAGGAAGGATTTTGCAGAATGCGCCGCTCAATGGTCACGCTGTAAATGCAGCAAAGAGTAACTTGATATCGCATTGTCAGACTGCACTTTGCAACTGTTCTAAATGCAACACTCGCAATCATATATTAACCTGTAATTTGTGCAAATTGCAGCTCATTCAGATAAGCTGCAATGTCTGGCTCGGGTTTTCTGAAGTCATTTCTTTTCAATGGTAAATTTATAAACTCAACATTTCCCAAGTTCCATTCCAGTATTGATGTCGGACTTAAATCATATTTATAACCCAGTAAAGTTTTAAGTTTGACTTTATTTAATTATGTAGTTACACTGCACTTAGATTCATAAGTCATTTATCACATAGAGGAAGGCCATTCAGCCCATCTAGTCCATGCTGGCTCTCCACAGAGCGATCCAGACAATCCCACTTCCCCACTCAATCCCAGTAGCTCTGCAAATTCATTTCCTTCAAGTGCCCATCCCATTACGTTTTGAAATCATTGATTGTCTCCACTTCCACCACCCTCATGGGCAGTGAGTTCCAGGTCATTACCACCCACTGTGTAAAAAAGTTCTTCCTCACATTCCCCCTGCATCTCTTGCTCAAAACCATCAATCTGTGTCCCCTAGTCCTTACACCATCAGTGAATGGGAACAGTTTTTCCTTGTCTAACTTATCTAAGCCTATCATAATCTTGTACACCTCTTATCAAATCTCCCCTCAATCTCCTTTGTCCTAAGGAGAACTCTTCTTTTTTCTTCTTCTTCTTTGGCCTCCTTGTCTCGAGAGACAATGGGTAAGCGCCTGGAGGTGGTCAGTGGTTTGTGGAGCAGCGCCTGGACTGGCTATAAAGGCCAATTCTAGAGTGAGAGACTCTTCCACAGGTGCTGCAGATAAAATTGGTTGTCGGGGCTGTTACACAGTTGGCTCTCCCCTTGCGCTTCTGTCTTTTTTCCTGCCAACTGCTAAGTCTCTTTGACTTGCCACACTTTAGCCCCGCCTTTATGGCTGCCCGCCAGCTCTGGCGATCACTGACAACTGACTCCCACGACTTGTGATCAATGTCACAGGACTTCATGTCGCGTTTGCAGACGTCTTTAAAGCGGAGACATGGACGGCCGGTGGGTCTGATACCAGTGGTGAGCTCGCTGTACAATGTGTCCTTGGGGATCCTGGCATCTTCTGGCAGCTCACATGGCCAAGCCATCTCAAGCGCCGCTGACTCAGTAGGGTGTATAAGCTGGGGATGTTGGCCGCCTCGAGGACTTCTGTGTTAGAGATACGGTCCTGCCACCTGATGCCAAGGATTCTCCGGAGGCAGCGAAGATGGAATGAATTGAGACGTCACTGGAGAACAATCCCAGCTTTTCCAACCTAACCTTGTAACTAAAATCCCTCATTCCTGGAACTATTCTGGTAAATCTCCTCTGCAACCTCTCAAGGACCCTCACATCCTTCCTAAAATGTGGTGACCAGAACTGGACACAATACTCCAATTGGGGCCTAACCAAGGTTATACCAATTATAAAGGTTCAGCATAACCTCCCTGCTTTTGTACAGAATGCCTCTATTTATGAAGCCCAAGATCCCATATGCTTTGCTAACCACTCTCTCAATATGCCCTGCCACCTTCAAAGATCGCTACACATGCACCCCCAGGCCCTTCTATTCTTGCACATGCTTTAAAATTGTGCTGTAAGATTAGATAAGATAGTGGGGGTTTAATGCCCCCTTCTAAGGCAGGAACAGATTTGGCAGCAAAAGCTTTATTGTGAATTGACTTTATTGAGATCCAGGTAAGGACGAGTTTATAAATTTTTCAGATAAACCATAGACACATCTCAGGCAGTGATTAACAGTCTAACATAGTTATTACCTGTATTAGAGACTGGACGACAGAATGCACCACTTACTAAATTACTATTTACGATGATTTACAACTATGATTTACTAAATTGGTTTCTGGGATGAAGGGGTTGTCCTATGATGAGAGGCTGATTGATTGGGCCTATATTCTGTGCAGCTTAGAAGAATGAGAGGGGATCTAATAGCAGCTCTGGAGCTGCGGATGGACTCACTTTGGAGCATGCGCGATGCTGAGGAGGTCGTGGATAGCACGTTTAGCGAATTGGTCACACCGCAGATTAGGATTGCTGAGGGAGAAAGGAAATGGGTGACCAAAAGGCAGAGAAAGAGCAGGAAGGCAGCGCAGGTTTCCCCTGCGGTCATCTCCCTCCAAAACAGGTATACCGTTTTGGATACTGTTGGGGGAGATGGCTCACCAGGGGAAGGCAGCAGTAGCCAGGTTCATGGCACCGTGGCTGGCTCTGCTGTTCGGAAGGGCGGGAAAAAGAGTGTAAGGGCTATAGTCATAGGGGATTCGATTGTAAGGGGAGTAGATAAGCAGTTCTGTGGTCAAAAACGAGACTCCCGAATGGTATGTTGCCTCCCAGGTGCACGGGTCAGGGATGTCTCAGATCGGCTGCAGAACATTCTGAAGGGGGAGGGTGAACAGCCAGTTGTCGTTGTGCACATAGGCACCAATGATATAGGTAAAAAACGGGATGAGGTCCTACAAGCAGAATTTAGGGAGTTAGGAGCCAAGTTAAAAAGTAGGACCTCAGAGGTAGTAATCTCAGGATTGCTACCAGTGCCACGTGATAGTCAGAGTAGAAATGAAAGAATAGTCAGGATGAATGCGTGGCTTGAGAGATGGTGCAGGAGGGAGGGGTTCAGATTTTTGGGACATTGGGACCGGTTCTCGGGGAGGTGGGACTATTACAAATTGGACGGTCTACAACTGGGCCGGACTGGAACCAATGTCCTTGGGGGTGCTTTTGCTAACGCTGTTGGGGAGGGTTTAAGCTAATGTGGCAGGGGGATGGAAACCAAATGAGGAGGTCAGTGGACAGTAAGGAGGTAGTAACTAAAGCCTGTAAGGAACTAGATAATCAAGTCAATGTGACTAAGGGGAAGAGTAGGCAGGGAGCAGATGATGAACGCAAAGGGACTGGTGGTCTGAGGTGCATTTGTTTTAATGCAAGAAGTGTAGTAGGTAAGGCAGATGAACTTAGGGCTTGGATTAGTACCTGGGTGTATGATGTTATTGCTGTTACTGAGACTTGGTTGAGGGAAGGGCACGATTGGCAACTAAATATCCCAGGATATCGATGCTTCAGGCGGGATAGAGAGGGAGGTAAAAGGGGTGGAGGAGTTGCATTACTAGTCAAAGAGGATATCACAGCTGTGCTGAAGGAGGGCACTATGGAGGACTCGAGCAGTGAGGCAATATGGGCAGAACTCAGAAATAGGAAGGGTGCGGTAACAATGTTGGGGCTGTACTACAGGCCTCCCAACAGCGAGCGTGAGATAGAGGTACAAATATGTAAACAGATTATGGAAAGATGTAGGAGCAACAGGGTGGTGGTGATAGGAGATTTTAATTTTCCCAACATTGACTGGGATTCACTTAGTGTTAGAGGTCTAGATGGAGCAGACTTTGTAAGGAGCATCCAGGAGGGTTTTCTAGAGCAGTATGTAAATTGTCCAACTCGGGAAGGGGCCATACTGGACCTGCTATTGGGGAATGAGCCGGGCCAGGTGGTTGAAGTTTCAGTAGGGGACTACTTTGGGAATAGTGATCACAATTCCGTAAGTTTTAGAATACTCATGGACAAAGACGAGAGTGGTCCTAAAGGAAGAGTGCTAAATTGGGGGAAGGCCAACTATACCAAAATTCGGCAGGAGCTGGGGAATGTAGATTGGGAGCAGCTGTTTGAAGATAAATCCACATTTGATATGTGGGAGGCTTTTAAAGAGAGGTTGATTAGCGTGCAGGAGAGACATGTTCCTGTGAAAATGAGGGATAGAAATGGCAAGATTAGGGAACCATGGATGACAGGTGAAATTGTGAAACTAGCTAAGAGGAAAAAGGAAGCATACATAAGGTCCAGGCGGCTGAAGAAAGACGAAGCTTTGGAAGGATATCGGGAATGTAGGACCAATCTGAAACGAGGAATTAAGGGGGCTAAAAGGGGTCATGAAATATCTTTAGCAAACAGGGTTAAGGAAAATCCCAAAGCCTTTTATTCATATATAAGGAGCAAGAGGGTAACTAGAGAAAGGATTGGCCCACTCAAGGACAAAGGAAGAAAATTATGCGTGGAGTCAGAGAAAATGGGTGAGATTCTAAACGAGTACTTTGCATCGGTATTCACCGAGGAGAGGGACATGACGGATGTTGAGGTTAGGGATAGATGTTTGATTACTCTAGGTCAAGTCGGCATAAGGAGGGAGGAAGTGTTGGGTATTCTAAAAGGCATTAAGGTGGACAAGTCCCCAGGTCCGGATGGGATCTAGCCAGGTTACTGAGGGAAGCGAGAGAGGAAATAGCTGGGGCCTTAACAGATATCTTTGCAGCATCCTTAAACACGGGTGAGGTCCCGGAGGACTGGAGAATTGCTAATGTTGTCCCCTTGTTTAAGAAGGGTAGCAGGGATAATCCAGGTAATTATAGACCGGTGAGCCTGACGTCAGTGGTAGGGAAGCTGCTGGAGAAGATACTGAGGGATAGGATCTATTCCCATTTGGAAGAAAATGGGCTTATCAGTGATAGGCAACATGGTTTTGTGCAGGGAAGGTCATGTCTTACCAACTTAATAGAATTCTTTGAGGAAGTGACAAAGTTGATTGATGAGGGAAGGGCTGTAGATATCATTTACATGGACTTCAGTAAGGTGTTTGATAAGGTTCCCCATGGTAGGTTGATGGAGAAAGTGAAGTCGCATGGGGTCCAGGGTGTACTAGCTAGATGGATAAAGAACTGGCTGGGCAACAGGAGACAGAGAGTTGTAGTGGAAGGGAGTTTCTCAAAATGGAGACGTGTGACCAGTGGTGTTCCATAGGGATCCGTGCTGGAACCACTGTTGTTTGTGATATACATAAATGATTTGGAGGAAAGTATAGGTGGTCTGATTAGCAAGTTTGCAGACGACACTAAGATTGGTGGAGTAGCAGATAGTGAAGGGGACTGTCAGAGAATACAGCAGAATATAGATAGATTGGAGAGTTGGGCAGACAAATGGCAGATGGAGTTCAATCAGGGCAAATGCGAGGTGATGCATTTTGGAAGATCCAATTCAAGAGTGAACTATACAGTAAATGGAAAAGTCCTGGGGAAAATTGATGTGCAGAGAGATTTGGGTGTTCAGGTCCATTGTTCCCTGAAGGTGGCAACGCAGGTAAATAGAGTGGTCAAGAAGGCATACGGCATGCTTTCCTTCATCGGACGGGGTATTGAGTACAAGAGTTGGCAGGTCATGTTACAGTTGTATAAGACTTTGGTTCGGCCACACTTGGAATACTGCGTGCAGTCCTGATCGCCACATTACCAAAAGGATGTGGATGCTTTGGAGAGGGTGCAGAGGAGGTTCACCAGGATGTTGCCTGGTATGGAGGGCACTAGCTATGAGGAGAGGTTGAGGGGGGACCTGATTGAGGTATACAAAATCATGAGAGGTATTGACAGGGTGGATAGCAAGAAGCTTTTTCCCAGAGTGGGGGATTCAATTACTAGGGGTCACGAGTTCAAAGTGAGAGGGGAAAAGTTTAGGGGGGATATGCGTGGAAAGTTCTTTACACAGAGGGTGGTGGGTGCCTGGAACGCGTTGCCAGCGGAGGTGGTAGACGCGGGCACGATAGCGTCTTTTAAGATGTATCTAGACAGATACATGAATGGGCAGGAAGCAAAGAGATACAGACCCTTGGAAAATAGGTGACAGGATTAGATAGAGGATCTGGATCGGCGCAGGCTTGGAGGGCCGAAGGGCCTGTTCCTGTGCTGTAATTTTCTTTGTTCTTTGTTTTTTTTTATACAAGATTCTGAAAGGGATAGGGTGGAAGCTGAGAGATTGTTCCCACTGGTCAGAGAATCTAGAACACGGAGACATAGTCTCAGGATAAGGGGCAAATCATTCAGGACTGAGATGAGGAGAAATTTCTTCACTCAAAGGGTTGTGAATCTTTGGAATTCTCTATCCCAGAGGGTTGTCAATGCTCCATCATTGAATACATTTAAGGCTGGGATAGATAGATTTTTGGTCGCGCAGGGAATCGAGGGATATGTGGAGCGGGCGGGAAAGTGGAATTGAAGCCCAAGATCAGCCATGATTGTATTGAGTGGCAGAGCAGGCTCGATGGGCCATATGGTCTACTTCTGCTCCTATTTCTTGTGTTACAGAGTCATGGAGCCATAGAGATATACAGCACAGAAACAGGCCCTTCGGCCCATTGTGTCTGTGCTGGCCATCAAGCACCTATCTATTCTAATCCCATTTTACAGCACTTGGCCCCTACCCTTGTATGCGGTGGCGTTTCAAGTGCTCATCTAAATACTTCTTAAATGTTGTGAGGGTTCCTGCCTCTACCACCTCTTCAGGCAGTGTTTTCCAGATTGTAACCACCCTCTGGGTGATAATTATTTTTCTCAAATCCCCTTTAAATCTCCTGCCCCTTACCTTAAATCTATGCCCCTGGTTATTGATCCCTCTGCTCAGGGAAAAGTTTCTTCCTATCTATCCTATCTATGCCCCTCATAATTTTGTATACCTCAATCATATCTCCCCTCAGCCTTCTCTGCTCTAAGGAAAACAACCCTAGCCTATCCAGTCTCTCTTCATAGCTGAAATGCTCCAGCCCGGGCAACATCCTGGTGAATCTCCTCTGCACCCTCTCCAGTGCAATCACATCCTTCCTAAAGTGTGGTGACCAGAACTGTACACAGTACTCCAGCTGTGGCCTAACTGGTGTTTTATACAGCTCCATCATAACCTCCCTGTTCTTATATTCTATGCCTCGGCTAATAAAGGCAAGTATCCCATATGCCTTCCTAACCACCTTATCTACCTGTGCTGCTGCCTTCAGTGATCTATGGACAAGTACACCAAGGTCCCTCTGACCCTCTGTACTTCCTAGGGTCCTACCATCATTGTATATTCCCTTGCCTTGTTAGTCCTCCCAAAATGCATCACCTCATTCTTCACAGCTCAGAGCTTTAAAATGAGGAATCACTGCACTGTCTCCGATGTTCAAATCTCTCTCTTGTACCTCAGTAACCAGAACATGCAGTGTTTTTTAAAAATAATTCTTTGGGATATAGGTATCACTGGTCAATAACAACAATGACAGCAATGTGCATTTATATACCAGCTTCAACCTTGTAAAATGCCCCAAGGTGCTTCACAGGAGCGATTATCAAACAAAATTTGACACTGAGCCATATAGTGAGATACTCGAACAGTGAGCAAAAGCTTGGTCAAAGAGGTAGGTTTTAAGGAGACTCTTAAAGGAGAGGAAGACTGGACTTTGCGGGGTTGACTGGGCTGGGTGTGACTTTGTTGTCTCCTGATTCAATGCCTCGGTTTTAATCAATTCATCCATCTGGTTATATTTGTGCTTGCTTTCCAGTAACTCGGACACTTGAGAAGTCAGTTAAGAGTCAATGGTATTGTTGTGGGACTGGAGTCATATATAGGCCCAGACCGGGTAAGGACAGCAGGTTTCTACGCTAAAGGAAGTTAGTGAAGCAATTGGGTTTTTACGGAAATCCAACAGCTTCATGGCCAGTTTTCACTGGTACCAGGTTTTTATTTCCAGTTTCTTTGGGTTCCGACCATAACATTATAAAGTTTGACTTCCTCTGATTTGGCTATAGAGTTCAGCGTTCTGTTAACCTTGTCATAATGGCACAGAAGGCAGCCATTCGGCCCATCAAGTCCATGCTAGCTCTCAGTAGAGCAACGCAATCAGTCCCATTCCCCTGCTCTATCCTCATAGCCCTGTAAGTTTATTTCCCTCAAGTGCCCATGAAATTTCCTTTTGAAATCATTGATCGCCTCCATTTCCACCACCCTTGTGAGTATCAAGTTCCAGGCCATTAGCACCCGCCATGAAAAATCGTTCTTCCTTACATTCCCCCTGCATCTCTTGCCCAAATCTGTGTCCCCTAATCCTTCTTCCATCAGCTAATGGGAACTGATTTTCTTTGTGTAACCCTATTCAAACTTATCATAATCTTGTACACCTCTATCAAATCACCCCTCAATCTCCTTTGCTCCAGGGAGAACAACCCCAGCTTCTCCAACCTAACCTTGTAACTAAAATCCCCCATCCCTGGAACCATTCTGGTAACTCTCTTCTGCACCTTCTCTTGGACCCTCACATCCTTCCTAAAGTCTGGTGACCAGAACTGGATGCTGTTCTGCAGTTGGGACCTAACCAGAGCTTTATAAAGGTTCGGCATAAATTCCCTGCTTTTGTACTCGATGCCTCTATTTATGAAGCTCATAAATCCCATATGCTTTACTAACCACTCTCTCAATACGTCCCGTCACCTTCAAAGATCGATGTACATGAACCCTCCAGTTCCCTCTGTTCCTGCACACTCTTTAGAACTGTGCCATTAAATCTATATTGCCTCTCCCTATTCCTTTTGCCAAAATGCCCGACCTCACATTTCTCTGTCTTAAATTACATCTGCCACTTTTCTGCCCACAGAGGCATTGAGTAAGCAGGGAAGTTATGTTAAACCTTTATAAAGCTCTGGTTAGGCCCCAACTGCAGAATTGCATCCAGTTCTGGTCACCACACTTTCGGAAGGATGTGAGGGTCCTAGAGAGGGTGCAGAGGAGATTTAACAACTGCAGGCAGTTCATATCATTCTCACTGTTTGCCATTCCTCCAAGTTTGGTATCAGCAAATTATGAAATTTTATTCTGTATTTCATGATCCAAGTCATTTATACATCGCAAAAAAAGCAGTGGTCCGAGCACTGACCCTTGGGGAACACCACTGTCTACCATCCTCCAGTCTGAAAAACAACCATTCACCATGACTCACTATTTTCTGTCTCCATTCAAACTCCATTTACTCATCTTGGTTCTGTAACTCTTAATCCTCTTACCCAACAGAAATCTATTGATCCCAATTTTGAATTTTTCAATTAACCCCAGCCTCAACAGCTTTTAGGGAAGAGAGTTCCAGATTTTCACTCCACTTTGTGTGAAGAAGTGCTTCCTGACATCACCCCTGAAGGGCCTGGCTCTAATGCCCTAATTTTAAAGTTATGCCGCACTCCCCCCACACCATTCTCCCCAACCAAGAGCAATATCTCCTTTAGCTCATGCCATTTGCATAATAATCATTATGGCAGGTTATGGTACCCTCATGCTAATAGAACAGCAGGAAAAGTTATTCTGCCTAATGGTTTTGCTCGACCTTACTTACAAACTGCCCCATGTTTAAATACGTCAAACTGCGTTGTAGTATTTTTTTATTTTATTTAATAGATATTTCTGTTCTCCATAATCCATTGATTGCAATATCTTAATTGACTGCCAATTTATATGAAGCTCTGAAGAGCATCAAAGCAGTTTGATCAAAAGCTCCTTTGTTCAGTTGTCACAAGAAATATCTTTAATGCTGTATTTCCTTCTACTAAATACTGTACTATTATACATGCATAACTCACTTAGTTGCACAATAAACATATAGTCTATATGCTCCAGCTGACTGTAAGCTTTTCTCTTGCATACACTTTTGAGCTGCTGGGAAACATGAGTAATGCACATCTCTGAATCATGATCTCCCAAACCCGCGACCAGTGCCACCTAGAAGGACAAGGGCAGCAGGTGCATGGGAACATCACCTCCTACAAGTTCCTCTCCTAGTTACACACCATCCTGACTTGGAACTATATTGCTGTTCCTTCACTGTTGCTGGGTCAAAATTCTAGTCGGCATGTATTACCCATCCCTAATTGCCCTTGAGAAGGTGGTGGTGATCTGCCTTCTTGAGCCGCTGCAGTCCATGTGGGGTAGGTACACCCCACAGTGCTGTTAGGAAGGGAGTTCCAGGATTGTGACCCAGTGACAGGGAAGGAACGGCGATATAGTTCCAAGTCAGGATGGTGTGTGGCTTGGAGGAGAACTTGCAGGTGATGGTGTTCCCATGCATCTGCTACCTTTGTCCTTCTAGTTGGTAGAGGTCGTGGGTTTGGAAGGTGCTGTCTAAGGAGCCTTGGTGCATTGCATCTTGTAGATGGTACACACCGCTGCTGCTGTACGTCGGTGGTGAAGGGACTGAATGTTTAAGGTGGTGGATGGGGTGCCAATCAAGTGGGCTGCTTAGTTCTAGATGGTGTTGAGCTTCTTGAGTGTTGTTGGAGTTGCACCCATCGAGGCAAGTGGAGAGTATTCCATCACACTCCTGACTGAGGGGTGATCTGATAGAGTTGTTATGAAGAGATTTAGTAGGATAGATGTAAAGAAGATGTTTCCAATCATGGGGGAGTCCAAAACTGGGGGCCATGATTATAGGTTTTAGTTTTAGTTTTAGAAATACAGCACTGAAACGGGCCCTTCGGCCCACCGAGTCTGTGCCGACCATCAACCACCCATTTATACAAATCCTACACTAATTCCATATTCCTACCACATCCCCACATGTCCCTATATTTCCCGACCACCTACCTATACTAAGGGCAATTTATAATGGCCAATTTACCTATCAACCTGCAAGTCTTTGGCATGTGGGAGGAAACTGGAGCACCCGGAGGAAACCCACGCAGACACAGGGAGAACTTGCAAACTCCACACAGGCAGCACCTAGAATTGTACCTGGGTCGCTGGAGCTGTGAGGCTGCAGTGCTAACCACTGCGCCACTGTGCCGCCCGTAAGATCATAATAAATCCAACAGGGAATTCAGGAGAAACTGCTTTATCCGGAGAGTGTCAAGAATGTGAATGTGAATGTGAGAATTCCTAGCCTCTGACCTGCTTTTGTAGCCTTGGTATTTATATGGCTGCTCTAGTTCAGTTTCTGGTCAATAGTAACCCCAGGATGTTGATAGTGGGGGATTCAGCGATGGTAATGCCATTGAACGACAAGGGGATATGGTTTGATTCTCTCTTGTTGGAGATGGTCATTGCCTGGCACTTGTGTGGCTCGAACATTACTTGCCACTGATCAACCCAAGCCTGAATGTTGTCCAAGACTTACTGCATGTGGGCATAGACTGCTTCAATATCTGAGCAGTTGTGAATGGTGCTGAACATTGTGCAATCATCAGCAAACATCTCCACTTCTGACCTTATGATGGATGGAAGGTCATTGATGAAGCAGCTGAAGATGGTTGGGCCTAGGACACTACCCTACGGAACTCCTGCAGTGATGTCCTGGGACTGAGATGATTTGCTCCAACAAACACAACCATCTTCCTTTGCGCTAGTTTTCACTCCAACCAGTAGAGAGTTTTCCCCCTGATTCCCATTGACCTCAGTTTTGCTAGGGCTTCTTGATGCTATACTCAGTCAAATGCTGCCTTGATGTCAAGGGCAGTCACTCTCATCTCACCTGATCAAAGTGGTTGTTCAGGTTGTTGATTGAGATGGAAAAGTGTCAGATCCAAAGAGCTAATTTAATGCAACAACTCTCTTTTCTCTCTTCAATCCGACTGAGCATTTTGGTTTGGAATTAGATCTGTAAATTATTCTTTTCATAAATGTATATTTAACTGAGCTCATTGTTGTGATGTATGAGTTTCCATTCCTAAAGGAACACTGACCATATGCAAGTGTACTACTATTATTGAGCTTTATTTGGTCATAACGTGGAAATAACAGTAAATAACGTTTTGATAACAGCTTTCTGTAAATAACACTTAAAATACATTTTTTTACATACTTAATTTATCTTTGATGGTAAACAATGTATCCTGTACACATTTCTTGGCTAAAACCAAATGTTTTTTCCAATTTAAATCGGAATGACTATTAACTCAATAAAACTGCAAAGATATTACAGAATGGCTGAATGCACCTTACCCTTGAATTAAGGGTTGAAATAATTACAATTACTTCCTCTTCGGAACCAGATTTTGCAATAGCAACAAGCAAGATTTTAAAAAAACTAAAATTGCCTTTTTGAGGATATTACCTTTTCACCAGTTCTATTTGTTCTAGAATAAAACGAGTTGTACAGAGTACATTTACACTTCATGGGCTTGCTTTTAAAAGTCAAGAATGCTTTCAAAAAATTCATTCAAGAGATGTGGGCATCGCTGGCCAGGCCAGCATTTATTGCCCATCCCTAATTTCCCTTGGGAAGATGGTGGTGAGCAGCCTTATTGAATATAACTGAGTGTCTTGCGAGGCCATTTCAGAGGGCAGGTAAGAGTCAACCACATTGCTGTGAGTCTGGAATCAAGTATAGGCCAGACTGGGTAAGGATGGCAGCTTTCCTTCCTCAAATGCCATTCGTGAACCAGATGGGTTTTTATAGCAATCCAGAAGTTAAAAGGCCACCATTACTGATACTAGCTTCTTATTTCAAATTTACTTTATTAATTCCCCAGCTGCTGTGATGAAAGTTGAACTCATACATCTAGATCATTAATCAAAGCTAATCCAGTGCCATAACCACTATACGACCGTTCCCAAATGACTTGGGAACAAAACAACCAGTTTGAAGTGTGAAAGGCAGCTGCCAAATGTATACAGATATTTTTCAATGATTTCAAAAGAGAGATATTCATTAAACTCTGGTAGTTCCTTCAGTTCCTATGGATTTTTAAAAACACAATAGAGAAGTTTGACATTCCACAAATATAAAGTTAACTTTTCAGGGTGTTTAGCAGTAATTCTGATCTTAGTGCATGATTAAAAACCCAGTTACACCTCATTCAACAAGGTGTAATTTTTTCAAGGGTTTTTACAGCAAGACTAATAGTGTAAGAATGAATTCGTTCTCATGAATTCATAGATTTCTCATTGATTGCAGCCTGGGGGCAGGTGGGGGTGCTTCAATAGCGCATGCTCTGGGAAAGCATAGAATCACAGACAGCAGCTTCTGGATTTCTGCATTAGTCTGCACATGTGCAGACTCCAAGAGTTACTGTCAGTTTAAGTGGAGTAATGACAGCGAAGGCTGACAGTTTCACCGACGTTAATCGCTGCAAAATCCGAGCTAAAGAGCAATGTGCATGCTTAATTTTCCAGCTTTTAGCAACAGTTGAGTTTAACCAAAGCCTTAACAACAATTCTATTTTTAAAAAAACAATGTAATCAATAAATCATCATTCTAAACTATCTGAACGACAGGGCCTCCTGATCGCTACAGTTACCGTTAAGACCAATATTCTTTGAGATGATGCTGTGTGTAGATTAGCAGATCAATGATTCATTAGCTTAAATGTTTCAAATTTAGTTGGTGTATTTTGGTAGGAGGAAAAGGAGGCCACATAGTCCTTGGAAAGTAAGAGTGTAAATGGGGTCGAGGAGCAGAGGGATCTGAGGGGGTAGTGATCCACAGATCACTAAATGTAGCAATGCACATGAAAAGGCCATAAAAAAGCATACAAAGCACTGGGGCTTCATTTCTAGAAAGATAGAATTAAAAAGCAGAGAAGTTATGTTAAAACTTGTATCAAACCTTGGTTAGACTACACCTGGAGTACTGTGTACAGTTCTGGTCTCCATATTATAAAAAGGATATCGAGGCACTAGAGAAGATGCAAAAAGGATTCACAAGGATGACACCAGATCTGAGGTTATAATTATCAGGAAAGACTGAACAGGCCGGGATTCTTTTCTCTCGAAAAGAGTAGACTGAAGGTGACTTGATCGCGGTCTTAAGATTATGAAAGAGTTTGGTAGGGTATATGTAGAGAAGATGTTTCTGCTCAAGGACGAGTTCAAAACTAGGGGTCCTAAGTATAAGATAGTCACTAATAAATCCAATGGGGAATTCAGGAGAAACTTCTTTGTTCAGAGAGAAGTGAAAATGTGGAACTTGCTACCACAAGGAGTGGTAGAGGTGAATAGTAGAGATACATTTAAGGCAAAGATGGATAAACACATGAGGAAGGAAAGAAGTGAAGGATATGTTGATAGGGTGAGATGAAGAGGGTGGGAGGAGGCTCATGTGGAGCATAAACACCAGGATGGAACTGTTGGGCCGAATGGCCTGTTTCTGGGCTGGAAATACTGTGGAATTCTATAGCTTAAACTTTCTGAGCCTGCCCAGGCAGTAAACTACCTGACAATGGCCACAGACTTGGACAATGTACCTACATAGCATCATTTAAAAGGGGTATGAATTTGAAAAGAAATAATGCGAAAGCAGACAGAGTAAAAGTAGGACAATGGGATTGTACGGCCTTCGGCTAGCTCCAGTACTAGTGCAATTTTTGTTTGTGGTGCTTTAAAATCTATGGTACTGCAATTGAATGGAAATCCTTTTCATCTCAAATGGTTTATTACCTTTGTTAAAAAAGCAAAGGGACTTCACCAGTACACTAAGCATTTATATGCTAATGTTCACAGAGAATAAATCAAAGTTCTTCTCTCCTCAGAGCAACTAAACTATGAAATATAATGACGAAATGATTTTGTTTGGAAAATGTAAAGTATGACTAAAAAAACCATAAAGGAAATAAAAGCAAAATACTGCAGAAGGTGGAAACCTGAAATAAAAACAGAGAGTTCTGGAAATACTCAGCAGGTCTGGCAGCATCTGTGGAGAGAGAAACAGAGTTAATGTTTCAGGTCTGTGACCTTTCATCAGAACTGGCAAAGGTAAGAAAAGTGTTAGGTTTTAAGCAAGTGAAGGGGGGAGTGGTGGTGGGAAAGAGAATAAAAGGGAAGGTGTGTGATAGGGCAGAGGGCAGGAGAGATTAAATAACAAAGATGTCATGGGACAAAGTCAAAGAATGTGTTAATGCTTGTGGTGAAAGACAAAGCATTAGTCCAGAGAGAGTGTTAATGGCAGAATAATGAACAGCTCTGTCCAAAAGCACAACATAAAAAAACAGGCACATGGTTAAAAAAAAATTAAAAAACGAAATAATATTTAAAGATGTGCTTGTTTTTCATGTTGGGCTGTTAATACACTCTCTTTGCCTTTGTCCCATGACATCTTTGTTATTTAATCTCTCCTGCCCTCTGCCCTATCATACACCTTCCCTTTTGTTCTCTTCCCTACCACCACTCCCCGCTTCACTTGCTTAAAACCTAATACTTTTCTGACCTTTGCCAGTCCTGATGAAAGGTCACAGACCTGAAACGTTAATCATAAAGGAAAATTCAGAGAAGGAATCTTGTATCGTACCGGATCTTGCAAGATGACAATGGAATGAGCAAGTCACTGATGATTAGAATTTAATAGCAGCAGATCAAAGAGATTTGTTGTGTTTGGGTTAAAACAATCTGGAGTTATGCCTATTATTTTGGGAATTGCGTATTCTATTAATCATTAAATTTGTTAGCATTATGTAGAAATGCAACACCATTAGGACAGTTATCACGAATTTTTAGTTAAGCATTTGATACAACAGTTAACGTTGTGTTGAGTGAAGTCCAATTTGTTAAGACATTTTCAGTAAATATGCAATAATCCAATTAACAAAAGACGAAAATAAAATACATTTCCCCAACTGTTGTCATAGCAATATTGTCCAACTGCAGTGGAAGGAGTGCTCATTAAGTGGGCACTGTCTGCAGTGCCAGTCATGCCTGCCTCAGTGATAAGTCAAGTTCAAGAAAACTTGTAACTGCGGCACATCCGGGAGGGGGAGAGTTACCTGGACGTTTTGTTTCAGGAGGCAGTCACACCTGGTAGATTAAGTAATTCAAATTCAGTTAGTGATCAGGGACAACAGGGTGTGATTGCAAGTGAGGCAGGTAGGGGGATCCTGAGTTCAGGAGTGGAGGAGCCTCAGCCTTTGACCTTATCCAACAGGTACGAGATACTTGCTCCCTGTGTGGATGAGGAAGAGGGCTGCGGGGAGGATGAGCCAACTGACCATGGCACCATGGTGCAGAAGGTCATTCAAGAGGGGGGAGCAAAAAGACAAGTGGTAGTTACAGGGGATTCTCTAATTAGGGGGATAGATAGTATCCTTTGCAAGCCGGATCGGGAGTCCCGCATGGTGTGTTGCCTGCCCGGTACCAGGGTGCAGGACATCTCTGACCGGCTTGAAAGGATATTGAAGCGGGAGGGGGAGGATCCAGTTGTTGTGGTCCACGTTGGGACTAACAACATAGGCAAGGCTAGGATGGAGGACCTGTTTGAGGATTATAAAGCACTAGGAACGAAATTAAGGAACAGGTCCTCGAGGGTCATAATCTCCGGATTACTGCCCGAGCCATGTGCAAATTGGCTTAGGGATAAGAATATTAGGGAAGTAAACATGTGGCTAAGGGAGTGGTGTGGGAAAGATGGGTTCCATTTCATGGGGCATTGGCATCAGTTTTGGAACCGGAGGGATCTGTACCGATGGGACGGTCTCCACCTGAACCGATCTGGAACCAGTGTACTAGCGAAACGGATAAATAGGGTGGTCTCTAGGACTTTAAACTAGTGACTCGGGGGGAAGGAAAGGGAAAACGACAGGGAGTATGATGGTAAATAAAAAGGTAAGCAGCAGGTTAACATGTGTGCAGGAGGGTTTAAGTTCAAGGCAGACTATGAAAGAAGCAGAAAGGAAGGATAACTCAGGAGTTATTATTAGAGATGTTGGGAATCATGAGGGTAAGAAAGCTAGCATAAAGGCACTTTACCTGAATGCTCGTAGCATTCGTAACAAGGTTGATGAGTTAACGGCACAAATCATCGTGAATGAATATGATTTGGTAGCCATTACGGAGACATGGTTACAGGTTGGTCACGACTGGGAGTTAAATATCCAGGGGTACCAAACTATTCGGAAGGACAGACAGGAAGGTAAGGGAGGTGGTGTAGCTCTGATATTCAAGGACGACATCAGGGCGGTGCTGAGAGATGATATAGGTTCCACGGAGAATAAGGTTGAATCCATTTGGGTGGAAATTAGAAACTCTAAGAAGAAAAAGTCATTGATAGGCGTAGTCTATAGGCCACCAAATAATATCACATTGGGGCGGGCAATAAACAAAGAAATAACTAATGCCTGTAAAAATGGTACGGCAATTACCATGGGGGATTTTAATCTACATGGAGATTGGTCGAACCAGCTCAGTCAGGGTAGCCTTGAGGAGGAATTCGTTGAGTGTATCCGTGATAGTTTTCTTGAACAGTATGTAATGGAACCGACGAGGGAGCAAGCTATCCTAGATCTAGTCCTGTGTAATGAGACAGGAATAATTAATGACCTCATAGTTAGGGATCCTCTTGGAAGGAGTGATCACAGTATGGTTGAATTTAGAATACAGATGGAGAGTGTGAAGATAAAATCCAATACCAGGGTCTAGCGCTTGAACAAGGGGGACTACAATTGAATGAGGGAGGACTTGGCTAAAGTAGACTGGAAACAAAGATTTTATGGTGGGACAGTTGACGAGCAGTGGAGGACTTTCAAAGCAATTTTTCAAAGTGCTCAGCAAAAGTATATTCCAGTGAAAAGGAAGGACTAGAAGAAAAGGGGTAATCTGCCATGGGTGTCGAAGGAAATAAGGGAGGCTATCAAATTGAAAGAGAAGGCATACAAAGTGGCCAAAAACAGCATGAAACTAGAAGATTGGGAAAACTTTAAAGGTCAACAGAAAGCCACAAAAAGAGCTATAAAGAAAAGTAAGATAGAACATGAGAAAAAACTAGCACAGAATATAAAGACAGATAGCAAAAGTTTCTATAAATATATAAAATGAAAAAGAGTGGCTAAAGTAAACGTTGGTCCTTTAGAGGATGAGAAGGGGAATTTAGTTATGGGATATGATGAAATGGCCGAGGCATTGAACAGGTATTTTGTATCGGTCTTCTCAGTGGAGGACATTAATAACATGCCAGTAATTGACAAAGAGACGAACGTAGGTGAGGACCTGGAAACAATCATTATTACGGAAGAGGTAGTGTTGGGCAAGCTAATGGAGCTAAGGATTGATAAGTCTCCTGGCCCTGATGGATTGCATCCCAAGGTACTAAAAGAGATGGCGGGAGAAATAGCAGGTGCACTGGCAGTAATTTTCCAAAATTCACTGGACTCTGGGGTAGTCCCAGCAGATTGGAAAACAGCAGATGTGACGCCACTGTTTAAAAAGGGAGGAAGACAAAAGATGGGGAATTATAGACCAGTTAGCTTAACCTCTGTAGTGGGGAAGATGCTTGAGTCTATTATCAAGGAAGAAATAGCAGGGCATCTCGATAGAAATTGTCCCCTTGGGCAGACGCAGCATGGGTTCATGAAGGGCAGGTCATGCTTGACGAATCTTTTGGAATTCTATGATGACATTACGAGAAAGTTGGACAAAGGGGACCCGGTGGATGTGGTGTACCTAGATTTCCAAAAGGCCTTCGACAAGGTGCCGCACAAGAGGCTGCTGCATAAGATAAGGATGCATGGCGTTAGGGGTAAAGTATTAGCATGGATAGAGGATTGGTTGACTAACAGGAAGCAGAGAGTGGGGATAAATGAGTGCTATTCTGGTTGGCAGTCACTAGTGGTGTGCCTCAGGGATCGGTGTTGGGACCGCAATTATTTACAATTTATATAGATGATTTGGAGTTGGGAACCACGTGTAGGTTGTCAAAGTTTGCAGATGACACTAAGATGAGTGGCAGAGCAAAGTGTGCAGATGACTGTGAAACTTTGCAGAGGAACATAGATACATTGAGTGAGTGGGCAGAGGTCTGACAGATGGAATACAATGTTAATAAATGTGAAGTCATTCATTTCGGTAGGAGTAACAGTAAAAAGGATTATTACTTGAATGGTAAAAAGTTGCAGCATGCTGCTATGCAGAGGGACCTGGGTGTCCTTGTGCATGAATCGCAGAAGGTTGGTCTGCAGGTACAGCAAGTAATTAGGAAGGCAAATGGAATTTTGTCCTTCATTGCTAAAGGGATTGAGTTTAAAAGCAGAGAGGTTATGTTGCAGCTGTTTAAGGTACTGGTGAGGCCGCACCTGGAGTACTGTGTGCAGTTTTGGTCTCCTCACTTGAGAAAGGAGAGGGTGCAGAGGAGGTTCACTAGGTTGATTCCGGAGTTGAGGGGGCTGGCTTATGAGGAGAGACTGAGTAGATTGGGATTATATTCATTGGAATTCAGAAGAATGAGGGGGGATCTTATAGAAACATATAAAATTATGAAGGGAATGGATAAGATACAAGTGGAGAGGATGTTTCCACTGGCAGGTGAAGCTAGGACAAGAGGGCATAGCCTCAAGATTAGAGGGAGCAGATTTCGGACTGAATTAAGAAGGAACTTCTTCATCCAGAGGGTTGTTAATCTATGGAATTCCTTGCCCAGTGAAGTAGTTGACGCTTCTTCAGTAAACGTTTTTAAAGCTCTTTTTGAACAATAAAGGAATTAAGGGATACGGTGAGAGCGCGGGTAAGTGGATCTGAGTCCACGAAAAGATCAGCCATGATCTTATTGAATGGCGGAGCAGGCTCGAGGGGCCGGACGGCCTACTCCTGCTCCTAGTTCTTATGATCTTATGAATTGATTATAGATTGATTATAGATTGGTTGGTCCAGCCCTAAGACCAACTATACAAAATATGCACAAGTAACATTTAATTGGATGTCTTTGAGTGAGTGATCAAGTTTTAATATATAATAGCAAGGTACAACCTCAAAGCTGAACAGAAAGCATGTAGTTGTTCTACAACATTCCTCTTACCAGCGAAGCGTTTCTGTCTATCTACAGTCACCATACATACTGAGTCAATCTGTACAGTACATCCACACAATAAAAGAAGCAATTGGCATAATTACACAGTTCATATAAATAATGTTCCTGATAGAAATAAATGACCAAATAAGTACTTTTAAAACAGAAAATACTGAATGTAGCCAGTACATACATTTTGAAAAAATATCAAAACCTTTGTTTGTTGAAATGATTTGCACCTTATTAGCGTAAGCGCCTAGGACATCCAGGAGGGTGATATGTCACAAGCTATCCTGTGCTGTTCCTTGTGTCCGTGCTGAAGAGTGACTTCCATCAAATGAGCAAGCTCTGAGGTTCAGGATGACAAGGGGGGGCATTACCTGGGAATGCCAACGCGTAGTCAACATCCAGGGTTCAGTACCCACCTTGGCTGAGTTCCAGCCAAAGTCCTGCACGTCTCACCTGGTAGAATCACTGATGGACGGGGTATGGGTGGGTGCAGTCTCTGTGCCATGCTCAGAAGAGATGGCAGCAATACACTGCACTGATCTTCAGCTCAGAGGTTTGTGGTGCCTGTTGTTCGCCCATCTGATGACCTTGTCTTTGGATGGTTGAGGGGTGGGGTGGAAATTAGGGGTGGGTTGGGGGGGTGGCGGGTGCACAAGGTAGAACGTGGGAGGTTTCATTAGGGCTGAGTCAGCTCCAAGGGCACATGCCTGTTAGTGGAGATCAGATTCTCTGTGGCAGGCTCAGTAATCTGCTACCCAAGCCAGGCTATATATCTAGAATATTCTAACATGGTGTTGGCAACTTGCCTTTCTTCACCAATGGCTGCTGGAGAACTCAGCCTGGCTCCTGGATGATTAGATGCTTCCCATTTGGGATACAAAAATCCTGCAAAGCAATACCCTAACGGGCAGGTGGCCTTACCTGCACAGACAGTGGGAAGATTGCCAGTGCAGGGTGCTGGTAAACTGTTTGGATTTAGCTGATTAAAATGACAGCAATAGCCTGTGCCTACTTGGGAACCTCCACTGCCAGGCTCTTGGTAACCTCAGGAAAGTGATTGTGTCCTTACAGGAAGAAGGTGGGGACTCAATATCAGCCAATTCAGATTTCTCAGTAGACTGGTCTGTCGACCCTTAAAGCGTGAGGAACATCCATGCCTGTCAGACACCAGGCTGGCCAATATAAAAGCCTGGATGGAAGACAGGCAGCATATTGGAGGTAGAGGATGGTTCCAGAAGTATCATCTTTCAAAACTGAAGAGAAGATGATAAAGGTGGGTATTTGTTATTTGATGTCGTCCATCCTCATTGCAAGACGCCTGCACATTTTTGCATCAGTGTTCTCAAAGATCTTTCTTCTTCAGTCTTTTATGGGTTTCCTTGCAGTTAGTGAATGGAGCTGAAGTTATAATCATTACTGAAAGGCTCCATTTCCTTTACTTTCAAAAGGAACTATGACAGAAGCACAAAATATTTTGCATGATGCAACATATATTTCCAGCCTTGCATTTCCTGCTAATTGCAATGAATGGTTTTCTGTAGATAGAAGGGGCATCAATCCTTCCTGAGAAGTCAGTTTTTATAAAAGTACCATGACTTTTTAAAAAGAAAATTGTCCCTGGATTTTCCGCAGTGAACAGAGATAATCTCTCCAAAAACTTTCAGCTAAGGGGAGTCTAACTTTCGGTAGCTTCCTTACAGAGTTCATAAGGATGACCCAAGTCCTTCGTCCTCTTATAGAAAGCACACTGGACCAATTTCTACATGGTATTGCTTTGCTGGCTTGACATGAGGAGGCCTCTGAATTTCAACAATTGGAAGTTGACTCACAACTTGAGTATGGAAAACAAATTGTGTCTGTTGCCATGTTCCATCTTGAATCTGCAATTAATAAACAAACACACTCAATAACTTGGATAGTAACAGTCCAAATGGGTTAGAGGAACAAAGAGATTTCGCTGTACAGATACACACACATCACTGAGCAACACAATTTAACAAGGCCTTCTGTGAATATGCTACCATAGTGGTTATGTTACTGGACTAGTAATCCAGTAGCCTGGCCTAATGATATGGAGATATGAGTTCAAATTCCACACACCATTTACATTCAATTAATGAAATAACTCTGGAATAAGTAGTTTTTTTTTATTGGGATGTGGGTGTCGCTGGCTAGACCAGCATTTGTTGCCCATCCATAATTGCCCTTGAACTGAGTGGCTTGCTCGGCCATTTCAGAGGGCATTTTAAGAGTCAACCACATTGCTGTGGGTCTGGAGTCACATGTTCACCAGACAAGGTAAGAACGGCAGATTTCCTTTCCTAAAGGACATTAGTGAACCAGATGGGTTTTTACCACAATCGACAATGGTTTCCTGGTCACGTTTAGACTAGATTTTAACGCCAGGTTTATAAATTGAATTCAAATCTCACCATCTGCTGTCGTTGGATTCGAACCCATGTCCCCGAAGCATTAGCCTGGGCTCTGGATTACTAGTTTAGTGACATCACCACTACGCCACCGCCTCCCCTAGTATCAGTGATGGTGACCATGGCTGGAAATTTTTTGAGGTGACAGAAATCCCACTGCCAGGGAAGAAAGCAGTAGCTGACCCTGCTTCGTCAGGACCCGGGGGAACATTTTCCCAATAAGGGCAACGCCCCCCTCCCCCCCATCCCACCCCCACAAACCCCCAAGAGCTGCCGACCCTATCAGAGGGTCAGCAGCCTCAGCAGCACCACCGCAATGGTGGCCATTGCTGAGGCTGCAGCTGCAGGATGAGGGTGCCTCAATGAAGATGGGTAAGTGGTGCTGGGGGTAGCTGGCTCTGGCTATCTGGTTGGTTGGGGAGGTGGGGGGGTTGCTCAGAGCAGGTGGCAATATTGCTGTCGGGGTGGGAGGGGGGGGGTGTCCTCTGTGGGACATGGGGGTTCCCTTAAGTAGGGCGTCTTCCCCTCTCCCGGAGCCCGCTGGGAGGCTCACGTTTCACTGGGTGGTCTCACCGTGTGGCAGTAGGCCCTCCCAACGCAGGCAAAATACCCACGGAGGTGGGAAAGTGGCCCTTAATTGGCCACTTAAGTGACTCAGTTGGTCTTCTGGCAGGTGGCTGATCTACCAGTTATTTCCATTGCTGGCAAAACGGCTTGGTGGTGGGAAGACATTGGGCACCTTCCTCAATGCCTTGCCAATGCCATTTTGCCAATCTTCACACCTCCCAGCCTGTCCCCAAGGGCCGGCAAAATCCAGCCCCATGAAATGACCGATTGTCATAAAAACCCATCTGGTTCACTAATGTGATAAAACTGAGAAGTAGAGAAGGTGTATTATACTTGCATAGATCCCTGTTTGGTCCACAACTACTGTGAACAGTTCTGATCTCTACATTACAAAAGGCACTGCAGACAGTGCAACAAATGATAGATGAGGATGATGCTAGAAATGAGAGGTTATATGAGAGGGCGGCACAGTGGCGCACTGGTTAGCACCGCAGCCTCACAGCTCCAGCGACCCGGGTTCAATTCCGGGTACTGCCTGTGTGGAGTTTGCAAGTTCTCCCCGTGTCCGCGTGGGTTTCCTCCGGGTGCTCCGGTTTCCTCCCACAGCCAAAGACTTGCAAGTTGATAGGTAAATTGGCCATTATAAATTGCCCCTAGTATAGGTAGGTGGTAGGGGAATTGAGGGAAGGTGCAGATGTGGTTGGGAATATGGGATTAATGTAGGATTAGTATAAATGGGTGGTTGATGATTGGCACAGACTTGGTGGGCCGAAGGGCCTGTTTCAGTGCTGTATCTCTAAATAAATAAATACCTATCAGGAAGGATTGAACAGGCTGGGGCTTTTTCCTCCAGAAAAGAGATGCAACAAATGTTAACAAAACATTATGAAAGTAAATAGCCAAAAAGTTAAATGACATTGTACAAATTTCCCAGTGCCCCAAGTTGAACAACAAATCCTCTCCTAGAGGGAATATTAGCTCTTTGGCTTTAACTAGTGGCAGTGGGAGTGGGTAAGGAGGGCTGGTGTTGTTTCACATTTGTCAGAGGTTTTTAAGATAATGGAAGGGTTTGATAAGGTAATCAATGAGAAGATAGAACAAAGAACAAAGAAAATTACAGCACAGGAACAGGCCCTTCGGCCCTCCAAGCCTGCGCCGATCCAGATCCTCTATCTAAACATGTCGCCTATTTTCCAAGGGTCTGTATCTCTTTGCTTCCTGCCCATTCATGTATCTGTCTAGATACATCTTAAAAGACGCTATCGTGCCCGCGTCTACCACCTCCGCTGGCAACGCGTTCCAGGCACCCACCACCCTCTGCGTAAAGAACTTTCCACGCATATCCCCCCTAAACCTTTCCCCTCTCACTTTGAACTCGTGACCCCTAGTAATTGAATCCCCCACTCTGGGAAAAAGCTTCTTGCTATCCACCCTGTCTATACCTCTCATGATTTTGTACACCTCAATCAGGTCCCCCCTCAACCTCCGTCTTTCTAATGAAAATAATCCTAATCTACTCAACCTCTCTTCATAGCTAGCGCCCTCCATACCAGGCAACATCCTGGTGAACCTCCTCTGCACCCTCTCCAAAACATCTACATCCTTTTGGTAATGTGGCGACCAGAACTACACGCAGTATTCCAAATGTGGCCGAACCAAAGTCTTATACAACTGTAACATGACCTGCAAACCCTTGTACTCAATACCCCGTCCGATGAAAAATGGGTGAGATTTTGCCAAAGCAGTGGAGGTCCTGTTGTCGGGTAGTTTTCGGGTGGCCTGCACCCTCAGGCAGGACGACCCTGCAATATTGCCAGCAGGAATCGGCACACCGCCACTGAGCAAGGTGACTGGTGCTGAGGCAGCAAGGAGAACGTGAGGTGCCCTCGGAAGGGTGGGCAGAAAATAACTTTTTACGTGGGCCAAGGAGGCAGAGCCCGGAGAACGGAGGGGAGACCCCTCCAGTGACAGTGTTGGGGGTGCGGGGGCTTCATTTGCTGATGGCGGCCCCCTCCCTGTGCCATGCAGCCTCTGGCTCCAATGGGCCACGCCCCTGGAAGCTGCTGGGAGGCCGGGTCCAGGCAACTGGTGGCCTCCCCAAGCAGCAGGGGAATTGGGCAATTAATCATTCAAACTGGCTGCCTGTGTCCCATCAGCAGGAATCAAGGCCGTTGCCATTCCTGCCACTGGGAAACCTCCCCGGCGGTGGGATTGCATTGGGAAGCTGTCCCAACGCAGTTCCCTGCATTTTACTGACCCTCCTGCATCCGTTCCCATCACCCTAGTGGTTGGTAAAATTCTGCCCAATGTTTTCATGTGGGGGAGACCAGAGCTAGGGCCATTAATATAAGATAGTCACTCATAAATCCAATCGGGAATTACTTTAACTTTACCCAGAGAGTGGTGAGAATGTGGAACTCGACCACAATGAGTGGTTGGGGTGAATAGTGTCGATACATTTAAGGGGAAGCTGGATAAACACATGAGGGAGAAAGGAATAGAAGGATATATTGATAGGGTGAGATGACGAGGGTGGGAGGAGGCTCATTTGGATCATAAACACCAGCACGGAGCAGATGGGCCGAATGATCAGCTTCTATGCTGTACATTCTGAAGCATTTCACGTTCATAACATTTTCCAAGTAGACCAATAAGGCATGTGTGATCTTTCAGTTGATTTTGCCAAAGCAGATATTAACATGAATTGTTAACTACAAAATGTGCAGTGGTTTACCTTGCACCCGTCTCTTACAACCTTAGGTTGAGATATTGTATTTGCCTTAAATATCTGCCCATTCCATCCTCTAAACCACATGGAATCGGCATAGGGATCTTTGTTGGTGGTGTTCTGCCAGACTGGGAAATTGAGACAATGAATTGTAATGGTCTGTATGGCTTCCGAACTCAGTAAATGTAAAAAATTCATCTGCACTTGTCCAATTCCAAACTCCAGCTGCAAAGAAAAATATCTGGTTATAACAAGATCAATGAAAAACGATGAAATTCAAATAGCCAACTACAACAGGCTTAATTAAAAATGAAAATGCTGTCAATTTCAGTGATGTGGCGAGATTGGGGAAGCTGGGGCTGTTCTCCTTGGAATACAGAAGGTTAAGAGGAGATTTAGCAGAGCCATTAAATCATGAAGAGTTTTGATATTTTGATAGAGTAAATAAGGAGAAACTGTTTCCAATAGCAGGAGAGTCAGTAAGCAGAGGACACAGATTTAAGGTGATTGGTATCAGAGTCAGAGGCGACACGAGGAAACCTTTCTTTATGCAGTGAGTTATTACGATCTGGAATGTGCTGCCTCGAAGTATTTATTCAATTCCCTTTTGAAAGTTATTATTGAATCTGCTTCCACCGCCCTTTCAGACAGCGCATTCCAGATCACAACAACTCATTGTGTGAAACAAATTCTCCTCATCCCCCCCTCTGGTTCTTTTGCCAATTATCTTAAATCTGTGTCCTCTGGTTACCGACCCTCCTGTCACTGGAAACAGATTCTCCTTATTTACTCTCTCAAAACTGTTCATGATTTTGAACACCTCCATCAAATCTCCTCTTAACTTTCTCTGCTCTAAGGAGAACAATCCCAGCTTCTCCAGTCTCTCCACATAAATGAAGTCCCTCATTACCTTGGAAGCAGTGACAGGGTGTAAACAGGTTTGGCCACCAGTGCTAAAATTGCAGAATACTTCAATTGTATCCGAAGGGCAGCCCAGGTTGGGGTCAATCCAGTACTTGTCTGCCAGGGTGAAAAAGGACTTGCATTAGAAATCTGAACTGAGCAATTGCTGCACAAAGAGACAATTGAAATGCACAGAATTACACTCACCATTAGATAAATTACTTTCACAGTTCAACAAGTCTCGGCAAATCCGAACGGGATGTTCCTTGGTTCCTAGTGGGTTCTTGATACTGTGCATCAGACTGCTGAGATATTGTAGAGTTTTGAATATCTCCACAGCTTGTTCTACGAGCGGTATCTCAGTGTTCTGGTAACTCTACAGAAAACGTGAATCACGGTGTGAGATAACTGAGACCAGGTGGAGAGTTAGGAGCAAAATCAATGTCATGGGAAAGGCATCCAGAGCACATGGGCCCAAGTACAAAACAATACAACTTCTACATATCATTAAAGATTCAGGATACATTTCCAGGCATGGTGATAAAAGCAATGAAATATGAAACAGTTTATAGTTTCCAATATATTGTTTAAGTTACAGCATACATTTATTAACAATATGTGCAAGCATTGCAATATTCATTTTATTAGATTTGAATTTATAGCCATATTCAGGTTAAAGTTATTCCCCAACACAAAACAGATCGAGTACTCACTGAGAAATAGGATAAAAGTCACAGAATCACAGAAGTGGTACACTGCAGAAGGAGGCCATTTGGCCCATCATGTTGCACCTGTTCTCCGAATGAGCAACTCACTTAGTGCCATTCCCCTGCTTTCTCCCCGTAACTCTTGCACATTCTTTCTTTTCATATAACTGTCAAATTCCCTTTTTTAACGCCTCGATTGAACCTGCCTCCAGCACATTCTCAGGCAGAGCATTCCAGACCTTAACCACTCGCTGCATAAAAAAGTTTTTCCTCCTGTCACTTTTGCTTCTCTTACCAAAGACTTTAAATCTGTGCCCTCTCGTTCTCGGTCCTTTCACGAGTGGGAACAGTTTCTCTCCATCTACTCTGTCCAGATCCCTCATGATTTTGAATACCTCTGTCACATCACTTCTCAGCCTTCTCTTCTCCAAGGAAAACAGTCTCAAATTCTCCGATCTATCTTCATGACTCATCCTTGGAACCATACTTGTGAATCTTTTCTGCACTCTCTCCAATGCCCTCATATCTTTTCTAAAGTGTGGCGCCCAGAACTAGGCGCAGTACTCCAGCTGAGGCCGAACAAGTGTGTAATGATAATAATGAGGGAAAAAAGAAAATGAGTGACTTCATAAGATCTATTTGCACTCAAAGCAACGACCTGATAGGACAATCCACAGGAATTTCTCCTCATCATTTTTTATTGCACAGACTATCTCCATCTCTGACCACAGGTCTATCCATTCACTTCAGGTGTCACTTGTGGCTCAGTGGGTAACACTTTCCTTTAGGTCAGTAAAGGTGATGGGTTTCAATCCCACACCACAGACTTGAGCATGTAATCTAAGTTCCCACTCCAGTGCAGTACTGAGGGAGTGCTGCACTGCCAGAGGTGCCATCTTTCAGATGAGACATTAAACTGAGGCCCTATTTGCCCTCTCAGGTGGATATAAAAGACACTATTTTGAAGAAGCACAATGGAGTTCTCCCTAGTGTCCTGGCCAATATTTATCCCTCAACCAACATTACTAAAACAAATTATCTCGTTATCGTTGCTGTTTGTGGGAGCTTGCTGTGTGCAAAATGTCTGCGGTGTTTCCTACTTTTTTTATACGCAGTGAATTGTTATGAACTGGAAGCTGCTGCAGATTCAACAGGAACTTTCAAAAGGCAACTGGATAAATACTTTGAGGAGAAAAATTTACTGGGCTGTGGGGAAAGAACAGGGGAGTGGGGCTAATTGGATAGCTCTTTCAAAGAGGCGGCACAGGCATGATGGGATGAATGGCCTCTTTCTATGCTGTATCATTCTATAATTCTATGAAGCAGGCTTGCCGCTGAATTGGAGACAGAAGAGGTTGCTAGTGACAAGTGGCAGGCAGTGACTAGTGGGGTACCGCAGGGATCAGTGCTAGGACCCCAGCTGTTCACAATATATATTAATGATACAGATGAGGGAATTAAATGTAATATATCCAAGTTTGCAGACGACACAAAGCTGGGTGGGAGTGTGAGCTGTGAGGAGGATGCAGAGAAGCTCCAGTGTGATTTGGACAGGTTGAATGAGTGAGCAAATACATGGCAGATGCAGTATAATGTGGATAAATGTGAGGTTATCCACTTTAGTGGCAAAAACAGAAAGGCAGATTATTATCTGAATACCGATAGATTGGGAAAGGGGGAGGTGCAGCGAGACCTGGGTGTCCTCGTGCACCAGTCGCTGAAAGTAAACATGCAGATGCAGCAGGCAGTTAAGAAGGCAAATGGTATGTTGGCCTTCATAGCGAGAGGATTCGAGTACAGGAGCAAGGATGTCTTGCTGCAATTATACAAGGCCTTGGTGAGACCACATCTGGAGTATTGTGTGCAGTTTTGGTCTCCTTATCTGAGGAAGGATGTTCTTGCGATGGAGGGTGTGCAGCGAAGGTTCACCAGACTGATTCCTGGGATGGCAGGACTGATGTATGAAGAGCGGTTGGGTCGATTAGGCTTGTATTCGCTAGAATTCAGAAAAATTAGAGGGGATCTCATAGAAACCTACAAAATTCTAACAGGACTGGACAGACTAGATACAGGAAGGATGTTCCCGATGGCGGGGGAGTCCAGGACCAGGGGTCACAGTCTAAGGATAAGGGGTAAGCCATTTAGGACTGAGATGAGGAGGAATTTCTTCACCCAGAGAGTGGTGAACCTGTGGAATTCTCTACCACGGAAAGCAGTTGAGGCCAAATCATTAAATATATTCAAGAAAGAGTTAGATATAGTTCTTAGGGCTAAAGGAATCAAGGGATACGTGGAGAAAGCGGGAATAGGTTACTGAGTTTGGATGATCAGCCATGATCGTATTGAATGGCGGAGCAGGCTCGAAGGGCCGAATGACCTACTCCTGCTCCTATTTTCTATGTTTCTATATTTCTATCGCAGCCTCGCCTGCCCAGACACTACCCCTCTCCACCTCTCTTCAATGGAACCCTCTCAAAACCCCATCCCATTACCAGGAAGCTGGTGGACAGTTAAGGGCTGCCCAATCTTTGTACCAGCTGCTGCTCTGCAATCTCTTCACACCCATTCTGGGCAGCCAGTGGAATGGCACAATCGCCCCAGCAGTTAAAATAACTAAAGCCTGAAATTTAGGCCTCTCATCCCCACCCAACTGAAACACGCTCCAGGCCAAGATCGACCGCACTGTAATATTTTACAAATTATTGCTTATTCTTCCAATTGTTAACACAACAACTTTTCCCGTGGTATCAGTTGAGCTGAGGAAGAAATAAGCAATTTTGTACTGACACATTGAGAGAAAACAGAAAGTGGTTGACATTCTGTAGAGTTTGTAGTGAACTGGTTAACTCCTTTGGGTGAAAATCCTCTGATTGTTAATCTAACTGTGAAGTATTGCCCACTAATAACTGGGATAATGACATTGTTCAGATAACAAAGAAAAATTTCATGCAAAACATCTCAGCAAGTTATTTCCAATGGTGTATTATATATATACATTATTATATATATTAATTTAAAGCGTTAGAACGTATGGGCAGCTCCTTTAATCACTGACTACAAGCAATCATTAAATACATTACTTCCTTCATTTGAATTATTGCAATCAATGGTAAAAAAAGCATTAGTTTCTGGAAAACACCACTGAATGATCGTACAAACAAAGAACAAACAAAGAACAGTACAGCACAGGAACAGGCCATTCGGCCCTCCAAGCCTGCGCCGATCTTGATGCCTGCCTAAACTAACACCTTCTGCACTTCCGGGGTCCGTATCCCCTCTATTCCCATCCTATTCATGTATTTGTCAAGATGCCTCTTAAACGTCTCTATGGTACCTGCTTCCACCACCTCCCCCGGCAACAAGTTCCAGGCACTCACCACCCTCTGTGTAAAGAACTTGCCTCGCACATTCCCTCTAAACTTTGCCCCTCTCACCTTAAACCTATGTCCCCTAGTAACTGACTCTTCCACCCTGGGAAAAAGCTTCTGACTATCCACTCTGTCCATGCCACTCATAACTTTGTAAACCTCTATCATGTCGCCCCTCCATCTCCGTCGTTCCAGTGAAAACAATCCGAGTTTATCCAACCTCTCCTCATAGCTAATGCCCTCCAGACCAGGCAACATCCTGGTAAACCTCTTCTGCACCCTCTCCAAAGCCTCCACGTCCTTCTGGTAGTGTGGTGACCAGAATTGCACGTAATATTCCAAGTGTGGCCTAACTAAAGTTCTGTACAGCTGCAGCATGACTTGCCTATTTTTATACTCTATGCCCCGACCAATGAAGGCAAGCATGCCGTCTGCCTTCTTGATTACCTTATCCTCCTGCGTTGCCACTTTCAGTGACCTGTGGACCTGTACGCCCAGATCTCTCTGCTTGTCACTACTCCCACCTGCATTAGACCTTCCAAAATGCATTACCCCACATTTGTCTGAATTAAACTCCATCTGCCATTTCTCCGCCCAAGTCTCCAACCGATCTATATCCTGCTGTATACTCTGACAATCCTCATCATTATCCGCAACTCCACCAACCTTTGTGTCGTCCGCAAACTTACTAATCAGACCAGCTACATTTTCCTCCAAATCATTTATATATACTACAAACAGCAAAGGTCCCAGCACTGATCCCTGCGGAACACCACTAGTCACATCCCTCCATTCAGAAAAGCACCCTTCCACTGCTACCCTCTGTTTTCTATGACCGAGCCAGTTCTGTATCCATCTTGCCAGCTCACCTCTGATCCCATGTGACTTCACCTTTTGTACCAGTCTGCCATAAGGGACCTTGTCAATGGCTTTACTGAAGTCCATATAGATAACATCCACTGCCCTTCCTTCATCAATCATCTTTGTCACTTCCTCAAAAAACTCAATCAAACTAGTGAGACACGACCTCCCCTTCACAAAACCATGCTGCCTCTCGCTAATAAGTCCATTTGTTTCCAAATGGGAGTAAATCCTGTTCCGAAGAATCCTCTCTAATAATTTCCCTACCACTGACGTAAGGCTCACCGGCCTATAATTTCCTGGATTATCCTTGCCACCCTTCTTAAACAAATGAACAACATTGGCTATTCTCCAGTCCTCTGGGACCTCACCTGTAGCCAATGAGGATGCAAAGATTTCTGTCAAGGCCCCAGCAATTTCTTCCCTTGTCTCCCTCAGTATTCTGGAGTAGATCCCATCAGGCCCTGGGGACTTATCTACCTTAATGCTTTGCAAGACACCCAACACCTCCTCCTTTTTGATAATGAGATGACTGAGACTATGTACACTCCCTTCCCTAGGCTCATCATCCACCAGATCCTTCTCTTTGGTGAATATTGATGCAAAGTACTCATTTAGTACCTCGCCCATTTCCTCTGGCTCCGCACATAGATTCCCTTCTCTGTCCTTGAGTGGGCCAACCCTTTCCCTGGTTACCCTCTTGCTTTTTATATATGTATAAAAAGCCTTGGGATTTTCCTTAATCCTGTTTGCCAATGACTTTTCATGACCCCTTTTAGCCCTCCTGACTCCTTGCTTAAGTTCCTTCCTACTGTCTTTATATTCCTCAAGGGATTCGTCTGTTCCTAGCCTTCCAGCCCTTACGAATGCTTCCTTTTTCTTTTTGACTCGGCTCACAATATCCCACGTTATCCAAGGTTCCCGAAACTTGCCAAACTTATCCTTCTTCCTCACAGGAACATGCTGGTCCTGGATTCTAATCAACTGACGTTTGAAAGACTCCCACATGTCAGATGTTGATTTACCTTCAAACAGCCGCCCCAATCTAAATTCTTCAGTACCTGCCTAATATTGTTATAATTAGCCTTCCCCCAATTTAGCACCTTCACCCGAGGACTACTCTTATCCTTATCCACAAGTATCTTAAAACTTATGGAATTATGGTCACTGTTCCCGAAATGCTCCCCTACTGAAACTTCGACCACCTGGCCGGGCTCATTCCCCAACACCAGATTGGGGCCTTTTTCTGTAGAAAAGAGCAGACAGAGGTGTGACCTATTAGAGGTCTTTAAAATTAGGAAACGCTTTGAATAGGGCAGACATAGAGAAGACCTTGTGATTTGTGGAAGAGACCAAATCTAGAAGGCCACCAATATGATAGTTACCAATAAATCCAATAGGGAATTCAGGAGAAACCTCTTTCCCCAGAGAGTGGTGAAATTGTGAAACTCACTACCACAGGGAGTGGTTGAGGTGAATAGTATCGATACATTTCAGGGGAAGTTGGATGAACACTTGAGGGAGAAAGGAATAGAAAGACATGCTGATGGGGTGAGAGTAAGCACATTGGGAGGAGACGTGTATGAAGCATAAACACTGCATGAACCAGCTGGGCCGAATGGCCTGTTTCTGTGCTGTACATTCCAGTTAATTCTATGTGACAAGTTCTCACATATTGGAATTGCCTATGTGTGATAATCAGATTCCGGAAAAATACAGTGAAATCCCACTTAAAAATCCCAAGACGTTGTAAACCTCTAAATATAATAGGCTTTAAATGCTAGGGGGCAGTGGAAACTCCAATTTATTCAGAGGAATGAATTTTGTTGGTTTTATAGGTTTACAATTGTAACTGCAGCATTGCGTCTGTCTCAAATCCAGAAACATTGGCTATTTTACACAGTATGCACTCCTCAAGCTGCACGCTGAGCTCTCAGAGGTGCCAAATAGTTCTGAAGCCTCTGTGGAAAATCACACTTAGTATTTCAATGGGTTAAGAAGGCTTTTTGAAATAATTTGGGCTTATTGTGTCAAATCTCTCCAGGGCCCCTGCGCCTCCGCAGTGATTCATTTTGGAAGGAAGAATGAGGAGAGGCAATCAAAAATAAAGGGTACAATTCCAAAGAGGGTGCAGGAGCAGAGGCACCTGGGGGTATATGTGCACAAATCATTGAAGATGGCAGCGCAGGTTGAGAAAGTGGTTAAAAAGGCAAACGGGATCCAGAACTTTTATAAATAGAGGCATAGAGTACAAAAGCAAAGAAGTTATGATAAACCTGTACAAAACACTGGTTTGGCCTCAACTGGAGTATTGTGACCAATTCTGGGCACCACACTTTCGGAAAGGTGTTAACGTATTAGAGAGGGACAGAATGGTTCCAGGGATGAGCAACTTCAGTTACGTGGATAGGTTGGAGAAGCTGGGTCACTTCTCCTTGGAAGAGAAGATTAAGAGGTGATTTGATAGAGGTGTTCAAAATCATGAGGGATCTGGACAGAGTAGATAGAGAGAAACTGTTCCCATTGCTGAAGGATCCCGAGGACACTGATTTAAGGTAATTGGCAAAAGAAGAAATAGCGACATGAGGAAAATCTTTTTCATGCAGCGAGGGATTGGGATCTGGAATGCACTGCGCGGTGAGTTATTGGGATCTGGAGTGCGCTCCCGCAGAGAGGGAGTGGGATCAGGAATGCGCTCCCGCAGCGAGGGAGTGGGATCTCGAATGAGCTGTGCGGCGAGGGATTGGGATCTGGAATGTGCTGCATGGCGAGGGATTGGGATCTGGAATGAGCTGTGCGGCGAGGGATTGGAATCTGGAATGTGCTGTGCGGCGAGGGATTGGAATCTGGAATGTGCTGTGCGGCGAGGGATTGGGATCTGGAATGTGCTGTGCGGCGAGGGATTGGGATCTGGAATGTGCTGTGCGGCGAGGGATTGGAATCTGGAATGTGCTGTGCGGCGAGGGATTGTGATCTGGAATGTGCTGCATGGCGAGGGATTGGGATCTGGAATGTGCTGCGCGGCGAGGGATTGGGATCTGGAATGTGCTGTGCGGTGAGGGATTGGGATCTGGAATGCGCTGTGCGGCGCGGGATTGGGATCTGGAATGTGCTGCGCGGCGAGGGATTGGGATCTGGAATGTGCTGTGCGGCGAGGGATTGTGATCTGGAATGTGCTGCATGGCGAGGGATTGGGATCTGGAATGTGCTGTGCGGTGAGGGATTGGGATCTGGAATGTGCTGTGCGGTGAGGGATTGGGATCTGGAATGCGCTGTGCGGCGCGTGATTGGGATCTGGAATGTGCTGCGCGGCGAGGGATTGGGATCTGGAATGTGCTGTGCGGCGCGGGATTGGGATCTGGAATGTGCTGCGCGGCGAGGGATTGGGATCTGGAATGTGCTGTGCGGTGAGGGATTGGGATCTGGAATGTGCTGTGCGGCGAGGGATTGGGATCTGGAATGTGCTGCCTGAGATTCAATTGAGGCCTATGAAAGATAACTGGATAATTATCTGAAGAGAAAATATTTGCAGGGCTACGGGGAAAAAGCAGAGGAGTGGGATTAGCTGAGTTGCTCTTGCAGAGAGCTGGCACAGACACGACAGACTGAATGGCCTTCATCTGTGTTGTACCCATTCTATGATTCTATGATCTCTGTCACCTGTTCTATCCCCGCAGCTCTCCGAGATCTCTGCACTCCTCCAATTCCTTGTGCATCGCCACTTTCTATCGCTCCACCATTGGCGGCCGTGCCTTCAGCTGCCTGGGCCCTAAGCTCTGGAATTCCCTCCCTAAACCTTTACGACTCACTCTCTGTCCGGCTTTAAGATGCTCCCTAAAACCTACCTTGGTGATGGTCACCTCACCTAATATCTACTTATGTGGCTTGGTGTCAAATTCTGATTGATACTCACTCCTGTGAAGCACTTTAGGACGTTTTACCATGTTCAAGGCGCAATAGAAATGCAATTTGCTGTTGTTGTTGTAAGTATGAAGATGCTTTATCGAAGAAAAACGAAATGAAATGATTACCTCAAACTGGAGGGCTTCATTGGACGCAATCAGGGCTTGAATAGCTGCATTGATATCCACGTGTCTCTACACAAGTAGTAAATGACAAAGAGAGCAATGGAAACCATCAGAAACCATCAGAAACCATCGCTACACTTACTGCTCAACAAAATTGATGGATGTTAGTGCTGTGAATTGGGAGAACTTTCATCTCAAACATCCAGTGTCAACATCAAGCAGTTGCAGGCCAGGTCTACCACAGTTAGGTGCAAAGTCCCATCAACTCCGCTTTAACAATGGGACCCAGCCTCAATGTAAAATAGTCGCTCATAAATGTAACAGGAGAAACCTCTTTACCCAGAGAGTGGTGAGAATGTGGAACTCGCTACCACAGGGAGTGGTTGAGGTGAATAGTATCGATACATTTAAGGGGAAGCTGGATAAACACACGAGGGAGAAAGGAATAGAAGGTTATGGTGATAGGGGGAGATGAAGAGGGGGTGGGAGGAGGCTCATGTCGAGCATAAACACCAGCAGAGACCAGTTGGGCCATGGTCTGTTTTTCTGTGGTGTATGTTCTGTGCAATTCTATGTAAACACTATTGCAGCAACGTGACATTTTTCCATGACCCACTCGAGCTTTTCCATGTTGGGTAATCTGGTGGAAAATGAGGTCAGGTTTAGTCTATAGACCTAGGCCCAATCGCCACTGTCCTTACTCCCTCTATGTAGGTGTTTTACAGTTCGCAGTTGGAGGGCACATTCATCCCATGTGTTTGGAGCTGGATTCTAGCCCAGTTCCCAGGAATGAAAGCCACTGTCTAACTGAATGTATCAACCAAGCTAAACATTTATCACCAAGAATTTGTGTCCAAACACTTGCACCATTTGATATATTCAACTTGGATTACAGGAGAATTTGCAGCTGGTTCCCGCTTCTTGCCTTTTGTATTTGAAACATTGGGCAGAGTTTTAGAAGCCTGCCGGAGGCTTATGGGTCTGGAGTTTCCCGGAATGCCGGTTTGCCACCATGGTCCTGCCTCCGGGACATTTCTACAGAGTCTGGGTTGAGGGCGAGATGGGGTAGCCAATTGAGGCCATTAAGCGGCCGATTAAGGCCCCTCACTCACGCTGAAAGGAATTTTCCAGTTGACTTGCAGACCCCTGTGTGGGCCGAAAGCACGGCCAGTGAGAGGAGGCAGCCCCTCCCCCGCCCCCACACCCACGGCAGACCGGGGGGGGGGGGCAGTGCTCCTGATCCACACCCCTCACCTCCCTCCCCACAGCTGGTGTAGGAAAATGCTCTCTCTCCCTTACCTGTATTGACAGGCTGTAGCTTTATCACTGCTGGAGGGCCTCCTATTGGCCCTCCAGTGTCGAGAGCTCACCTGCCGTCCTTATTTGGACAGTGAGTGTGGCCTATGGCTATTAATTGGCCAATTCAACAAAAACTGCGTTGGGTGAGTCATTCCCTGTGTTATGTTGTGCGGGGGGTCGGGACCTCGGAATGATCCTGCCATCAGGGGGCCTGACCCCAAAACAACAAACCTGCCCACCATGTTCACTATATTTTTGTTTGGAGTATATCTGCTTAAAAAACCTTAAACAGCTCAGTATAAGAACATAAGAAATAGGAGCAGGAGTAGAGCCATACTGTACCTCTAGCCTGTTCAGACATTCAATAAGATCATAGCTGACCTTATACACCAGTTGCATCGTCCTGCACTTTTCCCATATCCCTTGATTCTGTTAGTGCCCTATCCATCTCAAAATTGAATATACTCAATGATGGAGCATCCACAACCCTCTGGGTAGAGAATTCCAAAGATTCACCACCCTTTGAGTGAAGAAATTTCTCCTCATCTCAGTCCTAAATGATCGACCCCTTACCCTGAGACTATGACCCCTAATTCTAGCATCCTCAGCCGGGGGAAACATTTTCTCAGTATTTTTAATCGGGGTTTTATGCAAAACTGCAGTTTGTGGAATCTGAATGCCTTTGTAGAACCCTCCTTGAACATACCCAGAGTTAGCAAGTTAACTCATGTCCCAAACTGCACCTGCGACTCCTCAAAGACTTTGTTACTGTAGGATTTCAGTCAAATATCCTGGAATGTGTACAAAAATGTGACTGGAATATAAATTAGCTGTTTCCCTCATGGACTGTAATTGCAAATAGTTGTCTCTGGTGAAAATCTGTAATCATCTATGGTATTTGAACCAACTTTCAAACTGAGGCACTCATTTCATTCCTCGTAGGGTGAACACAGGCCTTCAAGATGCAAGTTTAAAATGAGAGCTTGGTGACCTGAACAGATAAAGGAGGAAAGAGTGTTGAATATTGCTTACCAATGGACCAGGAGCCCCAGGAGGACCCTGAAATGAAATAGTTAGATTTATTGCAACCATTCATCTCAATTTAAACTTGATTAAACAAAAAATTGAACAAAGTGAAATTAAGAGATCTACTCACAGGTGGTCCAGGCTGTCCCTGTGGTCCTTCAGGCCCCTAGCAAAGAATGAAAGCAACACAAATCATTACAGAACTAAACAAGACTTTCCTTTTCTTTAATTACTTATTTTACAAAACATTACATGGAATTTTACAGCACAGAAACAGGCCATTCGTCCCGCCTGCTCCATGCTGGTGTTTATGCTCCACAAGAACCTCCTCCCACACCTCTTCATCTCCCCCTATCACCATATCCTTCTATTCCTTTCTCCCTCATGTGTTTATCCAGCTTCCCCTTAAATGTATCGATACTATTCACCTCAACCACTCCCTGTGGTAGCGAGTTCCACATTCTCACCACTCTCTGGGTAAAGAAGTTTCTCCTGAATTCCCGATTGGATTTATTAGTGACGACCTTATATTGATAACCTCTATTTAGTTAGTAAGTATTTCGTTCAGCTGTCGATTAAGGAGTTTGCATTCAGCTGCTTTCTTTGGGTCTGGATTTTAACGATGTGTATCGCCCCTCTCAACAACAGCTGTTGCCCAAGCCTTGTCCTGACAGGAACATTTGACTATTTGCATATTGAGGTTTAAGCAAAAACATAAATATATCAAGATTTAGCTGCATAAAGATTGTTGTTTCTGGCACAGAATCTCCAGGATTTCAAATGAAATCAAATTTGCAAGAAAGAACTTGTGCTTATGTAGCACTTGGTCACATCCCAAACGGCCCAAAGCTCTTTACAACAACATGTATATTTGTATAGCACCTTTTTATAGTAAAACATCCAAAGGTGCTCGACAGGAGCGTTTATCAAACAAAATTAGACGCCAAGCCACCTAAAGAGATATCAGGATGGGTGACCAAAAACTTGGCCAACGAGGTAAGTGTTAAAGAGCTTCTTAAAGGAGAAAGAGGTAGAGAGGTGGAGAGGTTTAGGGAGGGAATTCCAGAGCTTAGGGCATGGCCGCCAATGTTGAAGTGATTAAAATCGGTGATGCACAGGAGGCCGGAATTGGAAGAACGCAGATATCTCAGAGGGATGTAGGGCTGGAGGACATTATATATATAGAGAGAGGGATAAGGCCATGGAGGCATTTGAAAATAAGGATGAGGATTTTATGTTGGAGTATCTTCTGGCCAGCAGGGGTGGGGAGAGGAGGTGTAGGGGGTTGGGGAGGGGAGGGGTAGGGGGTTGGGGAGGTGAGGGGTGGGGTGTAACTCTTTTCCCTTCAGACACAGATTCTGCTCAGCTAGGGAAAGCCTGGGAATCTTGGGCCAGAGTGGTAGGTGCAATGAGTCTCTGCCCCCAATTCCTTTTCCTGATTGCTCTCCAGACACAAAAAAGAGGGAAATCTGCCCTTCAATCATAATGGTTTATGGTTTTCTCAGGAAAAGGGACAATGGACTCAGTCGTCAATGCACCAAGTGAAAATATCAGTATATTGTTAAATATTGGAATTTGTTTTATTCAGTCCCCATCAACCGGTGACCCTTACAGCACACTGTAAGTTATAAGGTATAATCGCGCCCTCATTCTAACCTAGTCTATACCCTCAGTCACAGTGAGCAATGCCACAGACATCAGCTCATATTATCCCGCTGGCCACAATCTTCTATAATAATACTGTTTTTGTCTGTCTGGACCTTTCTGATTGGTCAGTTTAAGGGATGCGTCTGTAGTTGGCCAGTGCCTGGCGCACGTTGAGGCATGTCGGGCTCAAGGAGGACTGGAGCGTGCGTGGTACGTAGCGGCTGGGTGGGAGTGTGGGGTGTTGGTGGAGAACAAAAACAGCGGAAATAAGGGTAGCCCAACAACAAAGTTACCCTGGCTGGAGAGGGTTGGGATGGGATTGATGGGAGGGATGGGGACGGCAAGGGAGGGATGGAAGGAATGGGATGGGGATGGCATGAAAGAGATGGCACTGGAAGGATGGAATGGCACGGGAAGGTGGATGAGATGATGGAATTAGTTACTGGCAGGGACAATTATTTGATACAACAAATTTTTCAAAAGCTCTTCTTTGTGCTAAAAAAATGCAGATTTACTGGATTTGATTGAAAATGTTTTAGAAAAGGTGTCAGGTGAAGTATATCAGCATTGAGTCTATATACAAGGTTAATGATAACAGCCTGTACCCTCGGGAGTTTCGACACAATCTAACTCCAATGGGCACACTGCCACATAAACGTAGACTCAAGAAGGGAACAGTTATGACGTTGCTACAGAACTTGAATCCTAAACAGGGACTTTGGCACGGAACCCGACAGTTAGGAAGCTGTTTTTTTCAGTATTAGCTGCTGAAATTATAACAAGCAGATTTCAAGGAAATGGAGTGTTTATTCCTCAAATAATAATGAGTCCATCAGATGTAAACATGCCTATTCAACGCAGGAGAAAACATTTCCCAATTAGACTTTCATATTCTATGCCTATAAACAAGTCACAAGGCCAGACGCTTGGCACAATTTGTATTTCTATTTCTCGGCCTGTTTTTACACATGGACAGCTTTAGGTAGCTTTTTCCACTGTGAGAAGTTTTGATTCTTTTAAAGTCTTTGGTGAAAGAAAAGTTAGAAATCCTGGGCTGAATTTTATGCTCCCAGCATAAAACAGGCGGGGAGAATCCCGCCTCAGCCAGCTGAAGTCCTGCCTGGGCGATTCAATGGTGCTGGGCCAATTAACAGCCTGCGCCGGGATCGCTGTCCCTTTAAAGATGGGGATGCTGCCTCCAAGAGCTGCCAGCCAATCACAGGACCGGCAAGGCAGTAATACTGGCAGTGTCACCAGGAGAGGTGACCACTGTTGTTTAATTGCCTTTGAGTGATGTCCCGTTAAGATCTTAGTATGCTAATGAGCCAATACAGTCATGTCACTCAGAGCCAGAGTCACTCTGCAACTGTAACACCCAGAGTAAGGTTCTATATATAGTTTGCTCTATACTGTGTATAATAGTTTACCTGTCATAAATCTGTTTGCGATCTTCAACCAACTGGACTCCACACATCTCATTTATGTTGGCTCAGACTCATTCCAGCCACTGCTGGTACTGCAGAGGCCTTGGACCCAGACCTGGATCTCAGGTACATGAAGTGGGGTCGCTGGGGCCAGTCTGGCAGTCCCTGGTGATGGGGGTGTGAGGGTGGGCGTTGAGTACAGGGGTAGGGGGTACAGGGAGGTTTTTTGTTTGCTGGCAGGGCCCCTCCATGGGCCACAGACTGCCCATGGAGGAGGCCCCTCCCCAAGCCCACATGGAGGTTGCCTCATTTTGCTGGGCAATCTCTCCTCGTGGTGGAGGGACCCTTCCCCCCCTCTTTCCACCCACCATCGCTGGTTAAATCCCAGTGGCGGCAGTAAGAGGCCCTTAAGGGCCTCAATTGGCCTCTGGGAGGAAAGGACGTTCTCCACCTATCCCACCCCATCAAAACTGCGTTACGACAGGAGGCAATGGGGCCCCGTCTCCCATCACAACTCTACGGCGCCCACCCCACCCCACCTCCGAAACCATCTCAGGAGGGCCCATAAAACTGAGACCCCTGCATTTAAAGAAGAACCTTTGCAATAAAGATACTAATTTGAGCACAAATATTTTGCGGGTCTCTGCTAGTTGTAGTGTAATACAGACAGAAATTTTACCCCTGTGTTATACTTTAGATATAACCAGGCAGTGAAGGATAGAACTGGAGCCTAGAATTTACACACTTCTAAGCTTTTATTTACAGAGACACACATTACACATGTGCACCTCCAAACCCAACCACTACCATTTCAATTTGCGCAAGTGAAATCCCAGTTACCTGAATACAATTAAACACCCAATTAACATACAATTAACAGTCTGTGGCATCTCACTGATTTATACCTTTAGCCCAGTCTGATGTCGAAGCCAACAGCCCACTGGGTGTAATGAAAAGTTACCCTCCCCTTTACCTGGCCTTTCCATGCTCTTGTATGATAATCACATCCAGAATAGTTCCAGTGAAACATGCCCCTGCCAGACTAAAGAAACACTGACTAATGGTTTGGTACAACATATATTTTTTTAAAGAAAGACGTTTGTTACATTTGTGTGATTCATGTTTTTTTTTCTCATGCAGAGGTCATCCAGATTTTATAAACAGGTTAAAATTCTTCATTCTGTGAGCATTGGGTTTCCTTTGAAGTGTTTGAAATACCCATCTGCTTCTTGTCATGTTGTAGTTTATAACATCCTCAGCATGAAAACTGCCAAGTAAATCTGCAGAAACATAATGACCCAGTAGAATACTCAGTGTTTATTCCTGAAACAGAACACTACCACAGGGAGTGGTTGAAGTGAATAGTATCGATACATTTTAGGGAAAGCTGGATAAACACATGAGGGAGAAAGGAATAGAAGGATATGCTGATAGGGTGAGATGAAGAGGGGGTGGGAGGAGGTTCATGTGGAGCATTAACACCAGCATGGACCAGTTGCGCCGAATGGCCTATTTCTGTGCTGCAAATGCTTTGTAACTTTGCAAAACAGTAATTCTGAATCTTCTTTGTATTTACACAGACATAGGCTGGGATTTTATCCAGGCGATGGGGGTCTCGACCTCCAGCAAAAGCATTGGCGAGAACCCCGCGTCGTCCCTTCTGTGGGAGGCCCCCCCCCCCACCCACGATCAACTGTCAATTAGGCACTTAACTGGACAGCAGCGCGCCTTCCACAGGATCAAGGACCCTGCAGATGGAAGTCCCGCCCTCTGAGCAGCGCCGCCAAGGAGGCAGTGGCTGCTGCTGTTGGAGCACCCACTCAAGGCCCAGGAGCGCCGCTGGACCCAGGCCACAGGTCGGTCAGGGCAGGAGGGGTCTCATGGGGTGGGGATTGTGCAGGGGGGTTGGGGGTGTAGAGGGTCAGTGGCAAGAGCAGGGGTTGGATCTCAGGGGGGCCCCCCTTCCCGATACCAATTCCCTCATTCAGGCACTAAATGCCTTTGAATGAGGGAATTCCCCCCAACGTTCCACCCAGAGCCAGCAAACAACCCTGCTTCCTGCGCGGCAAAAGGCCTCATCCCGCTGCTGGGATAATTGCAGCAGTGGCGGGATGAGGCCCTTAATTGGGCATTCATTGTCCACAAGGGCCTCAATTGGCGAGGGGACGGGAAGGCCTTCCCTGCCTGGACTTAATTGCGGCAAAGGTGGGAAGGTGCCGGGGTCTCCCCGGCCACCATCCCACCCGATTACATGCTCTCCCCACCTCCAAACCCGCCACATGGTAGAGCATAAAACTCCCCCCATTGTGTAACAACTTCCCCACCACCACGCCCAGTCAGTATGCCAGCAACCCTAGTCATGTATATCTATGTAGGATTAAGGTTTGGTTTATCATACGATTAGGGTTTTGCTTTCTATTTATTTATAGTTTGTGGATTTGTACTGCAGCTTAAATAACGAAATGGTTGAAAGTGTCCATTACCAGGATGCATTTGGGTTTAATATATCGGAGTACAATCTGACTGTTTGCTGTATAGCTTCTGCTGAAAATGCAGGGCATGTGATTCAAGCCTGCTGATTTCTTTTTGCGGCCATATTGTCTTGGCTATCTTAGTTAAAAGTATTGAGATAAGGAGACTGGACAATGTGTGCAGGGTGATTAGTTGCATGCCTAGATAATACACAGAATGACTATCTGGATGTTAGTAGAACTCTCGTTTCTGGGGCTCTTGTTCACAATAACACTTGTCATGCCATAATGAACCAGTAGGAACAGTGTACGTCACTAGAGACCTACAAAGACCTATTAAGAGCAGTAACCTAAAAGAGGTCTTTAAAATTACAAATAGTTTTGATAAAGTAGACACAGAGAGCATGTTTCCATTTGTGGGGAAGAACAAAACTAGAGGGGCTATTAATATTGTATAGGCACCAAGAAATTAAATATGGAATTCAGGAGAAATTTCTTTACCCAGAGAGTGGCAAGGATGTGGAACTCACGACCAGAGTAAATATTTGAGTTGAATAGCATGGACACATTTGAGGGGAAACTAGAGACGCACTTGAGGAAGAAGAGAGTTGGGGGGGTATGCTGTTAGAGGAGGCTCAATAGAACATAAACACTTGCAGGGACTGGCTGGGCTGAATGGCGTGTTTCTGTGCTAAATGTTCTATGTTATTCTACATTGAACGTTCCTTAACAATTTGTAGATTCAGGATTGAAAGGATCAACGAAGTTTACAACCGTTAGGCATTTATAGAGCTCCTTTCATGAGCTTAGAAAATCCCAAAGCACTTTACAGCCAATGAAGTACTTTGAAGTGTAGGCACTGTTGTAATGTGGGAAATACAGCAGCCAATTTGTGCACAGCAAGCTCCCACAAACAGCAATGTGATAACGACTAGATAATTTGTCTTTTTGTGATGTTGATTGAGGGACCAATGGACCCCAACACTCCAGGCTGGAAGGACAATCCTCACTCCCAAATTGACATCCTGAAGGTTCTGGGTTCCAGACTCACTCCAGAGACTTCAGCACAAAAATCCAGACATTAAACTGAGGCCCCGTCTTTCCTATCAAGAAGACATAAAAGATACCATGGCACTATTTTGAAGTAAAACTAAAGAAAAAGAAAGCAGAGTGTGGAGCTGAAAACATAACAAAACATGCAGAAATTAAAGAGACAATTCATTCAAAACCAAAGCCACAAATTCTGGCAGCCACAGAAGGAACAGTTTTATCTTTGTGACATTGTAGCTCAGTCACTTTACCATTTAACTGGAAATAACTTATTGAAAAATCTTTAGGTTTTTTGTTAGGCGTGGGTACAGAACCAAGGCAGGTAAATGGAGTTAAGACACAGATCAGCCAATGATCTGATTGTATGGTGGAATAGGCTAGAGGGGCTGAATGTTCGCCTCCTTTTTCACTGCACTGTGAATCTTTATGAATAGAATCATAGCATGGTACAGCACAGAAGGAGGCCATTCAGCCCATCATGCCTGGGCCAGCTTTTAGAAGGAGCTATCTGATTAATCCCACTCACTCCCATGCTCTTTCCCCAGAGTCCTGCGATTTTTTTTTCCCTTCAAATATTTATCCAATTCCCTTTTTGAAAGTTATCATTGACTATTTTAATGCACTCCTGACTGGCCGCGCACATTCTACCTTCTGTAAACACAGAAACATAGAAAATAGGAGCAGGAGTAGGCCATTCGGCCCTTCGAGCCTGCTCCGCCATTCATTATGATCATGGCTGATCATCCAACTCAGTAACCTGTTCCTGCTTTCCCCCCATATCCTTTGATCCCTTTAGACCCAAGAGCTATATCTAACTCCTTCTTGAAAACATACAATGTTTTGGCCTCAACTGCTTTTTGTGGTAACGAATTCCACAGGTTCACCACTCTCTGGGTGAAGAAATTTCTCCTCATCTCAGTCCTGAAAGGTTTACCCTGTATCCTTAGACTATGACCCCTGGTCTGGGCTCCCCCACCATCGGGAACATCCTTCCTGTATCTACCCTGTCAAGTCCTGTTAGAATTTTATTGGTTTCTATGAGATCCCCCCCTCACTCTTCTGAACTCCAGCGAATACAATCCTAACTGACTTAATCTCTCCTCATGCGTCAGTCCCACCATCCCAGGAATCAGTCTGGTAAACCTTCGCTGCACTCCCTCTATAGCAAAAACATCCTTCCTCAGATAAGGAGACCAAAACTGCTCACAATATTCCAGTTGTGGCCTCACCAAGGCCCTGTATAATTGCAGCAAGACATCCCTGCTCCTGTACTCGAATCCTCTCGCTATGAACGCCAACATACCATTTGCCTTTTCACCCCCTTTTTTGGACCTGCATGCTTACCTTCAGTGACTGGTGTACGAGAACACCCAGGTCTCACTGCATATTCCCCTCTCTCAGTTTATAGCCGTTCAGATAATAATCTGCCTTCCTGTTTTTGCTACCAAAGTTGATACCCTCACATTATACTGCATCTGCCATGCATTTGCCCACTCACTCAACTTATCCAAATCACTCTGAAGCCTCTCTGCATCCTCCTCATTACTCACCCTCCCACCCAGTTTTGTGTCATCTGCAAATTTGGAGATATTACATTTAGTTCCCTCATCTAAATCATTAATGTATATTGTGAATAGCTGGGGTCCTAGCACCGATCCCTGTGGTACCCCACTAGTCACTGCCTGCCATTCGGAAAAAGACCCATTTATCCCTACTCTTTGTTTCCTGTCCACCAATCAATTTTCTATCCACCCCCATCCCGTGCGCTTTAATTTTACATGCTAATCTCTTATGTGGGACTTTGTCGAAAGCCTTCTGAAAGTCCAAATAAACCACATCCACTGGCTCCCCCTCATCAACTCTACTAGTTACATCCTCGAAGAATTCTAGTAGATTTGTCAAGCATGATTTCCCTTTCGTAGCTCCATGCTGACTCTGCCCGATTCTACCACTGTTCTCCAAGTGCTCTGCTGTAAACTCGAGGTCATCCAAAACTCTGCTGCCTGTATCCTTAGTTGCACCATTCCCCATTCCACTCTCACCCCTGTGCTCGCTGACCTACATTGGTTCCCAGTTAAACAACATCTTGATTTTAAAATTCTCATCCTTGTTTTCAAATCCCTCCATGTCCTCACCCTTCCCTATCTCTGTAACCTCCTCCAGCCCCACAACCCTCCGAGATCTCTGCACTCATCTAATTCCCTGGAACATCCCTGATTTTAATCGTTCCACCATTGGCGGCCGTGCCTTTAACTGCCTGGCCCCTAAGCTCTGGAATTCCCTCCCTAAACCTCTCCGCCTCTCTACCTCTCTTTCCACCCTGTCCTCCATTAAGACACATGTTAAAACCTACATCGCTGACCCAAGATTTTGGTCATCTGCCCTAATATCTCCTTACATGGCTCAATGTCATATTTGCATGTCTCTGTGAAGCATCTTGGGATATTCTATTATGTTAAAGGCACTATATAAATGTAAGTTTTTGTTATTGAATCTGCTTCCACCGCCCTTTAGGGCAGTGCATCCCAGATCACAACTCAGTGCATAAAAAAAAAATTCCTCCTGACTCCTCTTATAAATATCAAAAATAAATTTCCTGATTTGCAGAATATTTCTGATTTCGAATAATTTTTTTTTACAGTTTATAACTTTGAAACATCCAGGACACGAAAATTGGTGGTGCTGTAAATAGTGAGGAGGAAAGCCTTAGATTACAGGACAATATAGATGGGCTGGTAAGATGGGCAGAGCAGTGGCAAATGGAATTTAATCCTGAGAAGTGTGAGGTGATGAATTTTGGGAGGACTAACAAGGCAAGGGAATATACAATGGATGGTAGGACCCTAGGAATTACAGGGGGTCACAGGGACCTTGGTGTACTTGTCCATAGATCACTGAGGGCGGCAGCACAGGCAGATAAGGTGGTTAGGAAGGCATATGGGATACTTGCCTTTATTAGCCGAGGCATAGAATATAAGAGCAGGGAGGTTATGATGGAGCTGCACAAAATGCTAGTTAGGCTACAGCTGGAGTACTGTGTACAGTTCTGGTCACCACACTATAGGAAGGATGTGATTGCACTGGAGAGGATGCAGAGGAGATTCACCAGGATGTTGGCTGGGCTGGAGCATTTCAGCTATGAAGAGAGACTGGATAGGCTAGGGTTGTTTTCCTTAGAGCAGAGAAAGCTGAGGGGGGACCTGATTGAGGTATACAAAATTATGAGGGACATAGATAGGATAGATAGGAAGAAACTTTTTCCCTTAGCGGAGGTGTCAATAACCAGGGGGCATAGATTTAAGGTAAGAGGCAGGAGGTTTCGAGGGGATTTGAGGAAAAATGTTTTCACCCAGAGGGTGGTTGGAATCTGGAACACACTGCCTGAAGGGGTGGTAGAGGCAGGAACCCTCACAACATTTAAGAAGTATTTAGTTATGCACTTGAAACGCCATTGTATGCAAGGCTATGGGCCAAGTGCTGGAAAATGGGGCTAGAGTAGATAGGTGCTTGATGGTCGGCACAGACATGATGGGCCGAAAGGCCTGTTTCTGTGCTGTATAACTCTATGACTCTAAAACAGCCCGCTTGATTGGCATCCCATCCACAAACATTCACTCCCTCCACCACCAATGCACAGTGACAGCAATGTGTACCATCTAAAAGATGCACTGCAGCAATGCACCAAGGTTCCTTAGACAGCACCTTCCAAAGCATCTAGAAAGACAAAGGCAGCAGATGCATGGGAACACCACCACCTGTAGGTTCCCCACCAAGCCACACACCATCCTGACTTGGAACTATATCGCCGTTCCTTCACTGTCGCTGGGTCAAAATCCTGGAACTCCCTTCCTAACAGCACTGTGGGTGTACCTATCTCACATGGACTGCAGCGATTCAAGAAGGCAGCTCACCACCACCTTCTCAAGGGCAATTAGGGATGGACAATAAATGCTGGCCTTGCCTGCGATGCCCACACCCCATGTACGAATACAAATAAAAACAAGGAACACTGCAGCTACTAATTTCTAGGGCATCACCAAAGTTCAATCTTTAACAAAGATCCCAAGTTTATTGGCTGCTTCCCACAGGACCTGGTGTACAGCGAGTGTCCAATGAGGAACTGCACGCCCCTGACCTGAGGCAATAGAGTCACCTTGCGGCTCACCTGGACCTTGCAGCTCACCTGTTGAGAATCACTGCAGGATGTTTATACATTCAGCAATATCTGAAGTGACCATAAATGGGGGTCCTTAAGCTAGTAAATTAGGGGAATGTCCTTGTGATAAAGAAAGAAAGAACTTGCATTTATATAGTGCCGTTTATAATCCCAGGGTGTCTCAGAGCACTTTACAGCCAATGAAGTCCAGTCAATTTGTAATGTAGGAAATGCAGCAGTCAATTTGAGCACAGTAAGCTCCCACTAATAGCAATGAGATAATGGCCAGATAAGCTGGGTTTTTTTTAGTGATGTTGGGTGAAGATTAAATATTGGCCAGGATACCAGAAGACCTCTCTTGCTGTTCTTCAGAATAGTGCCATGGGATCTTTTACCTCCACTTGAGCTGGCCCATGGTTTAACATCTCATCTGAAAGACGGTACCTCCAACAGTGCAGCACTCTCTCAGTACTGCACTGGAGTGTATGTTGAATATGAGCTTTGGAATGGGGTAAGTACTTCTTGGCAATTATCTCCCACACATATGTTAATTGTATATTAATTGTTTTTCACTGTATTCAGTTGGTGAACATTAACTGGGGATTCACGCGTGCTCCTATACACAGCAGCAAGCTGAAACTGTGGTTGTTGGGTTTGGAGGTTCATGTTTGTAATGTGTTTCTCTGTAAATAAAAGCTTATAATGTGTAAAGAATAGGCTCCAGTTCTATTCTTTATGGCCTGGCTTTCGAAAATGCAAAATACATATACACAGACATACATACACACATACACAGAGCATATGCTGGAGTTGTGACGACAAACTCTATTAAACATTTTGTTGGTGTGGTTCGAAGATTTTCATAAGGTTTTTACATTGCCTTTTTCCTATTTAAGGTGAAGGACCTGTTTACTGCTCTTGCCCCTTTTATTTTTTAGTTGTGTCATGGACATGCCATGTGAAGACCCAATTGTTTAATATGCTACAATTCTGGGGAACTGTTCCTTCGTTTACTTTATCAGTGTTGGCCAAGATTCAGTAGGTGGCACCCTTGCTCCTGAGTGAGAGGGTCCTGGGTTCAAGTTCCACTCCTGGACTTGAGCACTATCTGGGCTGACCCTTCTGTGCAGTACTGAGGGAGGGCTGCACTGTCAGCAGAACCATCCTCTGAATGGCACATAAGTCCAAGATCCTATTTGCCGGATCAGTGGACAAAAAGATCCTCCCACGCAATTTGAAGAAGAGTAGTGAGTTCTCCCAACTTCAAGGCAAGCATCGATTCTGGAACAAATGCCACCTTATGGTGTATGCCACCATAATGATACTGGAATAGTAATCCAGAGGCCTGGACTAATGATCCAGAGACAAACCAGTTCAAATCCACCAGGATGGCAGCTGGGGAACTTAAAATCAATTAAACAAATAAAAGACGGAATAAAAAGCTAGTATCAGTAGTGGCATATCAGGATTGTCATAAAAACCCACCTGGTTCACTAATGTCCTTCAGGGAAGGAAATCTGCTGTCCTTACCTGGTCTGGCCTACATGTGACTCCAGACCCACAGCAATGTGGTTGACTCTTAACTGCCCTCTGAAATGCTCTAACAAGCCACTCAGTTGCCTTCAAGGCATTCACCACCACGTTCACAAGGGCAATTAGTGATGGGCAATAAATGCTGACCTTATCAGTGACGCCACATCCAGTGAATGAATGGTTTGTGGGACCTTGCTGTGCAAAGTTTAGCTGCCATGTTAGCCTATAAACTTCATAGTGTTTCATAGAGCCTCCAACACAGAGACAGGCCTTTCGGCACAACTGTTCTATGCTGGCTTTTTTGCTCCACATGAGTTCCTCCCACCTTACTTCATCTCACCTGATCAGCATAACACATAAAATAACATAGAATTATATCACAGAAACAGGCCATTCAGCCCAACTGATCCATGATGGTGTTTATGCACCACACAAACTTCATACCATCCTTCTTAATGTGTATCAAAGATGTGGACTTATTTCTATGTCGACATTTGTCATGTCAACATTTAAGCAACACCATTCTTAATAACATTTATAAATTCTCATAAATATGTTGCTGAAGAGAGTACCGTGGCATAGTAACTGGCTATTTATTAAACGACCTTACCATTTCCCCTCTGGTTCCTTTTACTCCTTTTGGACCCTATGAAGGAAGAGTAAAATAACACTCATGAATTGAAAAATAATTATGTTAGGAGCCTTGCTGGTCTAATCAGTTAGCTGCTTGACCTTTGGGGGTTCAGTGGTTCAGATGTTATAGAATAATACAGCACAGAAGAAGGACATTAGGCCCATCGTGACTGGGCTGGCTCTTTGAAAGAGCTATCTAATTTTTTCCCTTAAAGTATTTATCCAATTTCCTTTTGAAAGTTATTATTGAATCTGCTTCCATCACCCATTCAGTCAACGCATTCCAGATCGCAACAACTCGCTGTGTGAAACAAAAAAATTCCCCTCATCTCTCCTCTGGTTCTTTTGCCAATCATTTTAAATTGTATCTTCTGGTTACCAACTCTCCCTATTTACTCGATCAAAACCCCATCATAATCTTTATCAAATCTCCCCTTAACCATCTCTGCTCGAGGGAGCAGCGCATTCCAGATCATAAAATCTGGAATTTTTTTGTCACGTTGTCTCTGGTTGTTTTGTCAATTAGCTTATTTTAAAGTAAATAGTGAGAGTAAGGCAAGGAATCACAGGTTTAAACTAAAGAACAAAGAACAGTACAGCACAGGAACAGGCCATTCGGCCCTCCAAGCCTGCGCCGATCTTGATGCCTGCCGAAACTAACACCTTCTGCACTTCCGGGGCCCATATCCCTCTATTCCCTTCCTATTCATATATTTGTCAAGATGTCTCTTAAATGTCGCTATCGTATCTGCTTCCACCACCTCCCCTGGCAGCAAGTTCCAGGCACTCACCACCCTCTGTGTAAAAAAACTTGCCTCGCACATCCCCTCTAAACTTTGCCCCTCTCACCTTAAACCTATGTCCCCTAGTAACTGATTCTTCCACCCTGGGAAAAGCTTCTGACTATCCACTCTGTCCATGCTGCTCATAACTTTGTAAACCTCTATCATGTCGCCCCTCCACCTCCGTCGTTCCAGTGAAAACAATCCGAGTTTATCCAACCTCTCCTCATAGCTAATGCCCTCCAGACCAGGCAACATCCTGGTAAACCTCCTATGTACCCTCTCCAAAGCCTCCACGTCCTTCTGGTAGTGTGGCGACCAGAATTGCACGCAATATTCTAAATGTGGCCTAACTAAAGTTCTGTACAGCTGCAACATGACTTGCCAATTTTTATACTCTATGCCCCGACCGATGAAGGCAAGCATGCCGAATGCCTTCTTGACTACCTTATCCACATGCGTTGCCACTTTCAGTGACCTGTGGACCTGTACGCCCAGATCTCTCTGCCTGTCAATACTCCTAAGGGTTCTGCCATTTACTGTATACCTCCCACCTGCATTAGACCTTCCAAAATGCATTACCTCACATTTGTCCGGATTAAACTCCATCTGCCATTTCTCCGCCCAAGTCTCCAACCGATCTATATCCTGCTGTATCCTCTGACAATCCTCATCATTATCCGCAACTCCACCAACCTTTGTGACATCCGCAAACTTACTAATCAGACCAGCTACATTTTCCTCCAAATCATTTATATATACTACAAACAGCAAAGGTCCCAGCACTGATCCCTGCGGAACACCACTAGTCACATCCCTCCATTCAGAAAAAAACACCCATCCACTGATACTCTCTGTCTTCGATGACCAAGCCAGTTCTGTATCCATCTTGCCAGCTCACCTCTGATTCCGTGTGACTTCACCTTTTGTACCAGTCTGCCATGCGGGACCTTGTCAAAGGCTTTACTAAAGTCCATATAGATAACATCCACTGCCCTTCCTTCATCAATCATCTTCGTCACTTCCTCAAAAACTCAATCAAATTAGTAAGACACGACCTCCCCTTCACAAAACCATGCTGTCTCTCGCTAATAAGTTTGTTTGTTTCCAAATGGGAGTAAATCCTGTCCCGAAGAATCCTAATAGTTTCCCTACCACTGACATAAGGCTCACCGGCCAATAATTTCCTGGATTATCTTTGCCACCCTTCTTAAACAAAGGCACAACATTGGCTATTCTCCAGTCCTCTGGGACCTCACCTGTCGCCAATGAGGATGCAAAGATTTCTGTCAAGACCCCAGCAATTTCTTCCCTTGCCTCCCTCAGTATTCTAGGGTAGATCCCATCAGGCCCTGGGGACTTATCTACCTTAATGCTTTGCAAGACACCCAACACCTCCTTTTTGATAATGAGATGACTGAGACTATCTGCACTCCCTTCCCTAGGCTCATCATCCACCAAGTCCTTCCCTTTGGTGAATACTGATGCAAAGTACTCATTTAGCACCTCACCCATTTCCTCTGGCTCCACACATAGATTTCCATCTCTGTCCTTGAGTGGGCCAACCCTTTCCCTGGTTACCCTCTTGCTTTTTATATATGTATAAAAAGCCTTGGGATTTTCCTTAATCCTGTTTGCCAATGACTTTTCACGACCCCTTTTAGCCCTCCTAACTCCTTGCTCAAGTTCCTTCCTACTGTCTTTATATTCCTCAAGGGATTCGTCTGTTCCGAGCCTTCCAGCCCTTATGAATGCTTCCTTTTTCTTTTTGACGAGGCTCACAATATCCCACGTTATCCAAGGATCCCGAAACTTGCCAAACTTATCCTTCTTCCTCACAGGAACATGCTGGTCCTGGATTCTAATCAGCTGACGTTTGAAAGACTCCCACGTGTCAGATGTTGATTTACCCTCAAACAGCCGCCCCCAATCTAAATTCTTCAGTTCCTGCCTAATATTGTTATAATTAGCCTTCCCCCAATTTAGCACCTTTACCTGAGGACTACTCTTATCCTTATCCACAAGTACCTTAAAACTTATGGAATTATGGTCACTGCTCCCGAAATGCTCCCCAACTGAAACTTCGACCAACTGGCCGGGCTCATTCCCCAATACCAGGTCCAGAATGGTCCCATCCTTAGTTGGACTGTCTACATACTGTTTCAAGAAGCCCTCCTGGATGCTCCTCTCAAATTCTGCCCCATCCAAGCCCCTAGCACTGGGTGAGTCCCAGTCAATATTGGGGAAGTTAAAATCACCCACCACTACAACCCTGTTACCTTTACATCTTTCCAAAATCTGTCTACATATCTGCTCCTCTACCTCCCGCTGGCTGTTGGGAGGCCTGTAGTAAACCCCCAACATCGTGACTGCACCCTTCCTATTCCTGAGCTCCACCCATATTGCCTCGCTGCATGACCCCTCTGAGGTGTCCTCCTGCAGTACAGCTGTGATATTCTCCTTAACCAGTAATGCAACTCCCCCACCCCTTTTCATCCCCCTCTATCCCGCCTGAAGCTTCTAAAGCCTGGAACATTTAGCTGCCAATCCTGCCCTTCCCTCAACCAAGTCTCTGTAATAACAGCAACAGCAACAACATCATATTTCCAAGTACTAATCCAAGCTCTATGTTCATCTGCTTTACCTGTTATACTTCTCACATTGAAACAAATGCACTTCAGACTACCAGTCCCGCTGTGCTCAGCAACATCTCCCTGCCTGCTCTTCCTCTTAGTCCTACTGGCCTTATTTACTATGTCCTCCTCAGTTATTTCACTAGCTGTCCTACTGCTCTGGTTCCCACCCCACTGCCCCACTAGTTTAAACCCTCCCGAGTGACGCTAGCAAACCTTGCAGCCAGGATATTAGTGCCTTTCCAGTTTAGATGCAACCCGTCCTTCTTGTACAGGTCCCATCTGTCCCTGATGAGAGCCCAATGGTCCAGATATCTGAAACTCTCCCTTCTACACCAGCTGCTCAGTCACATGTTTAGCTGCACTATCTTCCTATTTCTAGCCTCACTGGCACGTGGCACAGGGAGTAATCCCGAGATTACAACCCTTGAGGTCCTGTCTTTTAACTTTCTACCTAACTCCCTAAACTCCCCCTGCAGGACCTCATCACTCTTCCTGCCTATGTCATTGGTACCAATGTGTCCCACAACCTCTGGCTGTTCACCCTCCCCCTTCAGAATGCCCCCTGTCCGTTCAGAGACAGAGACAAAGAAAGAGAAATATCAGGCTAACATCAAGAGGTTCTTCACACAAAGATCAAGAAACAAAAGGAATCCTAGATGGAGCTTTGGACACTAAAGCCATTGAACATTTAAGGAACAATTGGATGTTTTAGGATCTTCCAAGTTGAATGAACATAGGTTAACTGAACAGTATTGCTCAGGTGTAATTGGCTCATGACCAATACTGCAGGTATTCAGTTTAGATCGGCATGGCAAGGATGATGGTTAGTCATCATATGATACTGGCCCAAATAAATCGGAATCAAAGACTGGCAGGAAAACTGTAACTGAACAATGGGCTGCCTTTAAAGAGGATAGTTCGGGTCGAGTCAAGGTACATTCCCACCAGGGGGAAAGGTCGGACAAGCAAATCCAGAGCTCCCTGGAGGGCGAAAGGGATAGAGTAAAATTAAGCAGAAAAAGAGTGCATATGATGGATGGAGAACCAAGCTGAATATAGAAAGTTCAGAGGGGAAGTGAAAAAATAAATAAGAAAAGCAAACAGACAGAATGAGACAAGGCTGGCAGCTAACATACAAGGGAATCTAAAAGTTTTCTACAGACATATAAATAGTAAAAGGGTGGTAAAAGGAGGAGTGGGGCCATTTAGCAACCAAAAGGGAATCTACACATGGAGGCAGGGGAATAGCTGAGGTATTAAATAAATACTTTGTACCTGTCGTTACCAAGGAAGAAGATGCAACCCAAGTCATCATAAAAGAGGTGGTTGAGACTCTGGAGGGGCGAAAAACTGACAAAGAGGAGGTATTAGATAGGCTGGCTGCACTTAAAGTTGATAAGTCATCAGGACCAGATGAGTTGCATCTAAGGATACAGAGGGAAGCAAGTCTGGAAATTGCAGAGGTACTGGCCATAATCTTCCAATCCTCTTTGGATACACATATAATTGTGCAAAGATGAGTGGCAGGTCAAATGACTGGTCACAATATAAAGAACAGCAGAAAATGACTAAAGGTTAATCAGGAGAAAGAAATTAGAGTATGAGAGAAAGCTAGCTAGAAATGTAAAAACAGATAGCAAAAGTTTCCACAGATATTTAAAAAGGAAAAGAGTAAGTAAAGTGAGTGTTTTTAGAACATTACAGTGCAGTACAGGCCCTTCGGCCCTCGATGTTGCGCCGACCTGTGAAACCATCTGACCTACACTATTCCATTTTCATCCATGTGTCTATCCAATGTCCACTTAAATGCCCTTAAAGTTGGCGAATCTACTACTGCTGCAGGCAGGGCGTTCCACGCCCTTACTACTCTCTGAGTAAAGAAACTACCTCTCACATCTGTCCGATATCTATCACCCCTCAACTTGAAGCTATGTCCCCTCGTGTTTGCCATCACCATCCGAGGAAAAAGACGCTCACTATCCACCCTATCTAACCCTCTGATTATCTTATATGTCTCTATTAAGTCACCTCTCCTCCTCCTTCTCTCCAACGAAAACAACCTCAAGTCCCTCAGCCTTTCCTCGTAAGACCTTCCCTCCATACCAGGCAACATCCTAGTAAATCTCCTCTGCACCCTTTCCATAGCTTCCACATCCTTCCTATAATGCGGTGACCAGAACTGCACGCAATACTCCAGGTGCGGTCTCATCAGAGTTTTGTACAGCTGCAGCATGACCTCGTGGCTCCGAAACCCGACCCCCCTACTAATAAAAGCTAACACACCATATGCCTTCTTAACAGCCCTATTAACCTGGTTAGCAACCTTCAGGGATTTATGCACCTGGACACCAAGATCTCTCTGTTCATCTACAGTACCAAGAATCCTCCCATTAGCCCAGTACTCTGCATTCCTGTTACTCCTTCCAAAGTGAATCACCTCACACTTTTCCGCATTAAACTCCATTTGCCATCTCTCAGCCCAGCTCTGCAGCCTATCTATGTCTCTCTGTACCCGACAACATCCTTCGGCACTATCCACAACTCTACCGACCTTAGTGTCATCTGCAAATTTACTAACCCACCCTTCTACACCCTCTTCCAGGTCATTTATAAAAATGACAAACAGCAGTGGCCCCAAAACAGATCCTTGCGGTACACCACTAGTAACTAAACTCCAGGATGAACATTTGCCATCAACCACCACCCTCTGTCTTCTTTCAGCTAGCCAATTTCTGATCCAAAGCTCTAAATCACCTTCAACCCCATACTTGCGTATTTTCTGCAATAGCCTACCGTGGGGAACCTTATCAAACGCCTTACTGAAATCCATATACACCACATCCACTGCTTTACCCTCATCCACCTGTTTGGTCACCTTCTCGAAAAACTCAATAAGGTTTGTGAGGCACGACCTACCCGTCACAAAACCGTGCTGACTATCTCTAATGTACTTATTCTTTTCAAGATGATTATAAATCCTGTCTCTTATAACCTTTTCCAACATTTTACCCACAACCGAAGTAAGGCTCACAGGTCTATAATTACCAGGGCTGTCTCTACTCCCCTTCTTGAACAAGGGGACAACATTTGCAATCCTCCAGTCTTCCGGCACTATTCCTGTCGACAATGACGACATAAAGATCAAGGACAAAGGCTCTGCAATCTCCTCCCTAGCTTCCCAGAGAATCCTAGGATAAATCCCATCTGGCCCAGGGGACTTATCTATTTTCACACTTTCCAAAATTGCTAACACCTCCTCCTTGTGAACCTCAATCCCATCTAGCCTCGTAGCCTGAATCTCAGTATTCTCAACAACATTTTCTTTCTCTACTGTAAATACTGACGCAAAATATTCATTTAACACTTCCCCTATCTCCTCTGATTCCACACACAACTTCCCACTACTATCCTTGATTGGCCCTAATCTAACTCTAGTCATTCTTTTATTCCTGATATACCTATTGAAAGCCTTAGGGTTTTCCCTGATCCGATACACCAATGACTTCTCGTGTCCTCTCCTTGCTCTTCTTAGCTCTCCCTTTAGATCCTTCCTGGCTAGCTTGTAGCTCTCAAGCGCCCTAACTGAGCCTTCACGTCTCATCCTAACATAAGCCTTCTTCTTCCTCTTGACAAGCGCTTCAACTTCTTTAGTAAACCACGGCTCCCTCGCTCGACAACTTCCTCCCTGCCTCACAGGTACATACTTATCAAGGACACGCAGTAGCTGCTCCTTGAATAAGCTCCACATTTCGATTGTTCCCATCCCCTGCAGTTTCCTTCCCCATCCTACGCATCCTAAATCTTGCCTAATCGCATCAAAGTTTCCTTTCCCCCAGTTATAATTCTTGCCCTGCGGTATATACCTGTCCCTGCCCATCGCTAAGGTAAACCTAACCGAATTGTGATCACTATCATCAAAGTGCTCACCTACATCTAAATCTAACACCTGGCCGGGTTCATTACCCAGTACCAAATCCAATGTGGCATCGCCCCTGGTTGGCCTGTCTACATACTGTGTCAGAAAACCCTCCTGCACACACTGGACAAAAACTGACCCATCTAAAGTACTCGAACTATCGTATTTCCAGTCGATATTTGGAAAGTTAAAGTCCCCCATAACAACTACCCTGTTACTCTCACCCCTGTCGAGAATCATCTTCGCTATCCTTTCCTCTACATCTCTGGAACTATTCGGAGGTCTATAAAAGACTCCCAACAGGGTAACCTCACCTCTCCTGTTTCTAACCTCAGCCCATACTACCTCAGTAGCCGAGTCCTCAAACGTCCTTTCTGTCGCTGTAATACTCTCCTTGATTAACAATGCCACACCCCCCCCTCTTTTACCATCTTCTCTGTTCTTACTGAAACATCTAAATCCCAGAATCTGCAACATCCATTCCTGCCCCTGCTCTACCCATGTCTCCGAAATGGCCACTACATCGAGATCCCAGGTACCAACCCATGCTGCAAGCTCACCCACCTTATTCCGGATGCTCCTGGCGTTGAAATAGACACACTTTAAACCAGGTTCTTGCTTGCCAGTGCCCTCTTGCGTCCTTGTAACCATATCCCTGACCTCACTACTCTCAACAGCCTGTACACTGGCACTACAATTTAGGTTCCCATTCCCCTGCTGAATTAGTTTAAACCCCCCCGAAGAGCACTAGCAAACCTCCCCCCCAGGATATTGGTACCCCTCTGGTTCAGGTGAAGACCATCCTGTTTGTAGAGGTCCCACCTACCCCAGAAAGAGCCCCAATTATCCAGGAAACCAAAACCCTCCCTCCTGCACCATCCCTGCAGCCACGTGTTCAACTCCTCTCTCTCCCTATTCCTCGCTTCGCTATCACGTGGCACGGGCAACAACCCAGAGATAACAACTCTGTTTGTTCTCGCTCTAAGCTTCCACCCTAGCTCCCTAAATTTCTGTCTTAAATCCCCATCTCTCTTCCTACCTATGTCGTTGGTGCCTATGTGGACCACGACTTGGGGCTGCTCCCCCTCCCCATTAAGGATCCCAAAAACACGATCCGAGACATCACGAACCCTGGCACCTGGGAGGCAACACACCAACCGTGAGTCTCTCTCGTTCCCACAGAACCTCCTATCTGTTCCCCTAACTATGGAGTCCCCAATGACTAATGTTCTGCTCCTCTTCCCCTTTCCCTTCTGAGCAACAGGGACAGACTCTGTGCCAGATACCTGTACCCCATTGCTTACCCCTGGTAAGTCGTCCCCCGCAACAGTATCCAAAACGGTATACCTGTTGTTGAGGGAAACGGCCACAGGGGATCCCTGCACTGCCTGCTGGTTCCCTCTCCTTCCCCTGACGGTAACCCATCTACCTACTTCTTTTACCTGAGGTGTGACTACCTCCCCATAACTCCTCTCAATAACCTCCTCCGCCTCCCGAATGATCCGAAGTTCATCCAGCTCTAGCTCCAGTTCCCTAACGCGGTTCTCGAGGAGCTGGAGTTGGAGTTGGGTGCACTTCCCACAGATGCAGTCAGCAGGGACACTCTTGGCGACCCTTACCTCCCACATTCTGCAGGAGGAACATGCAACTGCCTTAACCTCCATTCCCACTATTCCAAATTCCCAACAAATCTACTGAAAAACCAAAAAAAAACAAAAAGTCAAAACTTGTTAGGATAGCAATCCAACGGACAGAACTTCCTAAATAAAAAGCTTACCTTATCAACACACCAGAGTCCTTTTTTTATGGTTAGAGGAGGAGGGTGGGTGGGAGACACTACACGTGTAGTGTCTCGGGTACAGCCACCACACACTCTAGAGAGTGAGAATGGGGAGTTAATAGTAGATAATAAGGAAATGGCAGATAAAATGAACAAATATTTTGATTCTGTCTTCACTATAGAGGATATAAAAAACATTCCAGTAATAGCTGTCAATCAGGAGGTAGAAGGAAGAGAGGAACTTGGTGAAATTACAATCACCAGGGAAGCGGTACTGAGCAAACTGATGGAGCTGGAGGCCGACAAGTCTCCAGGCCCTGATGGGCTTCATCCTAGGGTCTTAAAAGAGGTGGCTAAATGAGGTAGTTGATGCGTTGGTGTCAATTTTTCAAAATTCGCTAGATTCTGGAAAGATTCTAACAGACTGGAAAGTAGCAAATATAACCCCTCTATTCAAGAAAGAGGGCGAGACAGAAAACAGGTAACTGAAAGCAAAATACAGCAGATGCTGGAAATCTGAAATGAAAACAAGAAATGTTGGAAATACTCAGCAGGTCTGGCAGCGTCTGTGGAAAGAGAAGCAGAGTTAACATTTCAGGTCAGTGACACTTCATCAGAACTGGCAACTACAGGCCAGTTAGCTTGACGTCTGTCATGGGGAAGGTGTTAGAATTGATCATTAAGGAGGTTATAGCTGGGCACTTAGAAAAATTCAAGGTAATTGGGAACAGTCAGCATGGTTTAGTGAAAGGGAAATGACATTTAACCAACTTATTGGAGTTCTTTGAAGGAGTAACATGCACTGTGGATAAAGGGGAGCCCGTTGATGTACTGTACTTGGATTTACAGAAGGCATTTGACAAGGTGCCACATAATAGGTTATTGCACAAAGTAGGAGCTCATGGTGTAGGGGATAACATATTAGCATGGATAGAAGATTGGCTGGCTGGCAGAAAACAGAGAGTATGCAGAAATGGGTCCTTTTCTGAATGGCAGGATGTGACAAGTGGAGTCCCGCAGGGGTCTGTGCTGGGGCCTCAACTTTTTACAATTTATATCAATGACTTAGATGAGGAGAGGCAATATAAATTAAAGGGTAAAATTATAAAGGGGGCTGCAGGAGCAGAGGGACCTGGGGGCATATGTGCACAAATCATTGATGGTTGCAGGGCAGGTTGAGAAAGCGGTTAATAAAGTATACAGGATCCTGGGATTTATAAATAGGGGCATAGAGAACAGGAAGTTATGATAAACCTATAAAAACACTGGTTCAGCCTCAACGGGAGTATTGTGTCTAGTTTTGGGCACCACACTTTAGGAAGGATGTGAAGGCATTTAGAGAGGGTACAGAAAAGATTCACGAGAATGGTTCCAGGGATGAGGACAGGTTACATGGATAGGTTAGAGAATCTGGGATTGTTCTCCTTGGAGAAGAGAAGATTAAGAGGAGATTTGGAATGAGTAGATCGGGAGAAACTGTTCCCATTGGCTGAAGGATCAAGAACCAGAGGTCACCGATTTAAGGTGATCGGCAAAAGAAGCAACAGCGACATGAGGAAAAACTGTTACACAGCGAATGGTTAGGATCTGGAATGAACTGCCTGAAAGTGTGGTGGAGGCAGATTCAATTGAGGATTTCAAAAGGGAATTAGATGATTATTTGAAGAGAAAAAATTTGCAGGGCTACAGGGAAAAGGCATGGGAGTGGGACTAGGCGAGTTGCTCTTGCAGAGAGCTGGCATGGACATGACGGGTCAAATGGCCTCCATCTGTGCTGTTACGATCCTATCATTCTAAGATACCTGCTGTTAAAGTTGTTTATTATGAATGAGCCAGATGTGCTATACTTACAGGTTTTCCAGCAGGGCCAATGATCCCTGTGGGTCCGACTCGTCCTGTATTTCCCTTTTCATAAAAAAAAACCAAGAAAATTGGAATTAATACCCAAGCAGGAAAAACAAATTAGCCATTTTTACTCTCCAAGCTGCATTGGAATTAGTTTTCCTTTGATAGACTATGACTTGACAATAGAATTCGTGGATAAAGGAATTTCCAATTTAAAAAAATATATAAAAAGGGTTCAATTGTGCTGGTTTTCTCTCTGCATATCTCCATTTTAGAAAGTTATTTTCTTGTGTTTCATTTTCCCTCGGCAATGCATCAGTTTGAAACTGACACTGGACACGTAACTAGGTCTAAGAATACTACCAGTTTTTTGTTATTTGTTCATGGGATGATGGCGTCACTGGCCAGGCCAGCATTTATTGCCCATCCCTAATTGCCCTGGAGAAGATGGTGGTGAGCTGCTCTTAAATCAGTCAACAGGAGGGACATGAAGACATTGAGAATGGACTTACATAAAAATATAAGAATTAGGAGCGGAATAGGCTATCTGGCCCCTTGAGTCTGCCCTGCTGTTCAATCAGATCATGGTTGATCTTATCCCTCAACTCCACTTTTCCACCCTTTCCCCATAACCCTTGATTCCCTTAGTATCCAGAAATCCTTATACTCATTGATATCTATAAGTTATAGACTCAATTTAGTATTTGAATATACTCTACAATGGAACATCCACAGATGCTGCCAGGCCTGCTGAGTATTTCCGGCTGTTTTCTGTTCTGTTCTCATTTCATAATAGAACATGCACAGCCATCTGAGGTAGAGAATTCCAAAGATTCACAACCCTCTCCTCACCTCAGTCCTCAATGGATGATCCCTTCTCCTGAGACTGTGATCCTTAATTCTAGATTCTCCAGCCAGGTGAGACAGCCTCTATGTATCTACCCTGTCAAACCCTCTGAGAAGTTTAATGTTTCAATGAGATCATCTCTCATTCTTCTCAACTCCAGAGGATGCAGGCTCATTCTACTTAATTTCTTTTTACAGGACAGCCCTCTCATTGCTGGGGTGTGTGGGGAGGGAGGTTTAGTGGGCGGGAAACCTGCATGTATGTGTCTCTAAGAGGTCCTGCTGAATTTAATGCCACGATCTGACCTTTAAAAACAATTCTGTCTCCAGGTTGCAGCCAGGGATCAGGCAGTGGGAGGGGCTCAGACAGATTGCAGGGTGGGAGGAATCTGGTCTGTTATCGAGGGAGGTTGATGATTGGGTGGTTAATGAGGGGGTCGGTCATTGGTGGTGTGGGGGGGGCGGTTTCGGGGTTGCTTGTTGGGCTGGGTGGGGGAGAAGTTGGCATGGGAATCACTCCTGCTGCTCCTTGCCCACCGGCTGTTCTGGAAAGACACCATACCCGGCGGATCCAGACCTTCTCGCCTCCCTTTTACCCATCGCATTTCCCAAGGCCAGGAAAGCTGGCCTGCAGGCATTAGAAATGAAAAGTACCCACCACACCAGCCAACAATGCATTCCAGAGGCTCATTACTCTCCAGAAAAAAGTTGAGTTCAGAGGCTTTGTAATTCCAGAAATTTGGACTATATCAGCTTTGACTGATACAATCTTTTTCAGCCATGCAACAGATTCTGCAAGCTATCTTTTAGCAATTTCAGGCATGAAAATATTTTGCATGAAAGTATAAGGGAGGTGTGAAGCCACTTTAAAATATTTCAGTAACCATCTGTCTTCTGAGAGCAGATTGGTCCTCTCCCCTCCTTGACTCATCTCTGTTAAACCTAGAGGTAGGTGAGTGGGGTTGTGCAGGGGTCGTGCAGAGGTTTTCTTGCCCATTTTATTTATTTTTAATCCCCCTCCCCACCTGCTCTTTGAAGGTACTCTTGAGCGTCTAAGAAAGTTGGATTGTGATTATCCCTGGAGTCAGTGTTTGCTAGGTTTACAATGACAGGTGGTGGGATTACCACAGGTCTAGCAGTGATGGCACATTAACCACAAAAAATCACCGGTTAGCCGTGTCATAGACTTGTTCCAGCAAAAACATTTCAAAACTTCAATAAATAAGATAAAGTTTACTTACAAATGATCCAATAGGGCCTTTTGGACCCTGAATTCCTCTATAACCAATATCTCCAATTGGACCCTACCAAAATAAATCAAAGCATCAACTTTCATCGGATACCTTATTCTCCTTTCAATACTGAAATCAGTCGCTGCATTAGAAAATATTATTTTGAAACTAAGCATTGCAATTAACATTTACACCAACTTCCACTCTTTCGCTCACTTACTATTTCGATATCTTTACCCTAACCATGGCAGAACAGGCTTTGTGTTGATTAAGGGAAGAAACTTTAGTTGCTGAGATTGAAGGGTTTTTTTCTTCCTCCTTTGCCTCCAGAGTCACAAACAAATTCTCCCAAGGCCAAGTTCAGTATATACCTCCCTCTTTACTGCCCGCACCCTCTCTGCCAACCTCCCAACCTCCCCCCCCCTCACCCCCACTGACAATATCATCCTACCTCAAGGTCAGTCTCCATGCTAAACCAGCCTGACATTTCCAGTCTGCTAAATTCAAGGTGTCCGGGCATCAACCCAAACATGAGGCATCGAGAGAGGCCCTGAACCACATTCCAGAATGGACCTTATGTCAATATCACAGTGAGCAGGAGGCAGTAAATGGATGGTTGTGGGAGTGGAGCAAACTGTCAGCTCCCACTAGCTGTCAGGTTGGGGTGCAGGGGGTTAAACCAGTCTCAGTGGTAATTGGGGGCGAGGTCAAGTACAGTCCAGGAATGACCTGTAGTGTTTTTGAGGATCCAGGGAGTTGGTTCTCCTCCAGACTTGTCATAAACTCTCTGAACAAAACCTTTAGGCCTTTTCTTTAGAGCAGCCACCAGCACCAATCACTGGAGGATGGGTGTGTCGGCCAGCCAATGGCGGGAGAGTGTGTGGGAGGGGGTGGGGTGGTGGGAGGTCACGTGATGAAACCTCCAGGGATTCATCCAAGCAGAGCTGGCAAATGTGGGTGGCATTGTGGAACTAAGCTTGGGTTAGTTTACACTCACCAGCACCTACTGAACATCATGAGTTCAAGGACCACTGATTTAATCCATTCACTGCCTGGTACAAAAAGGGCTTGACTACATTTGTACCTGAAAACTGCAATGGGAGTTCCTACAATCTACACTATCCTCTATTTACATCTTTTCAATTTTTAAAAATTCATTTACAGGATGTTGGCATCACTGGCCAGGCCAGCATTTATTGCCCATCCCTAAGTGCCCTTGAGAAGGTGTTGGTGAGCCACTGTCTTGAATACACCTGAGTTTCTTGTTAGGGCAGTTAAGAGTCAATCACATTGCTTTGGGTTTGGAGTCACATATAGGCCTGATGGTAGATTTCCATTCCTAGGTGTGAACCAGATTGGTTTTAACAACAATCCAGTCATCTACACTCATAGCAGATTTTATTTTGTTAACTGAAATTAAATTCACAACTGCTGTGGCAGTATTTGAACTCACATCTCTGGGCCATTAGCCCAGGGATTAATAAACAAATAACGTAATCACTTTGCTATTATAGATATTCAGATGAAGTGAGACATGGACAGCCCAACAGTTAAGAATCCCCCCAGTGCATCTTAAACAATGAGAACATAAGTTGGACAATAGTAACAGTTTTCCAAAGACACGCGCCATGAGCTCAAAATATAGCACTGGAAATTAGATCAGCTGCAGACTTAATGCAGCGGATGTTAACACGTGCTACACGAATCTTTCTGAGCAATGACATATTAATCTCTAAAGCTTTCTCAGTGATAATTCACCTATTTATTGATCTACATACTTTAGGGCCCTGAAAGCCTGGGAAACCCATAAATCCTCGATCACCAGTTTCCCCCTGAAAAAACAAACAAGGTCTTAAATTCAATTCAGAAATTTTATGTTTCCGTAGTGACAATTTCAACAACAATACACCGTTTGAGAAAGTATGTTTTGAGTAAAGCATTTACGTTTGGCTGAAGGGTCAGTAACCAGAGGACACAAATTTAAGGTGATAGGCAAAAGAAACAGAGGTGACATGAGGAAAACCTTCTTTATGTAATGGTTAGGATTTGGAACGCACAGCCTGATAGGGAATTGGATAAATATTTGAAGGTGAAAAAATTGCCGAGATAGGAGGAAAGAGCGAAAGAGTAGACCTAAGTGGATTGTTCATTGAAAGAGCCGGCCCAGACTCGATGGGCTGAATGGCCTGCTCTCTGCTGCACTACAGTATGATTCTGTATGTGGTCATAATTGAGGGTTGTCAACCCTGCAGCACTGCACTGGAATTGGAAGATTAATCTCCAGGGCACTTCTTTTCTTTGAAGGTTTTGCTTATTGATTGTAAAAATAAGAGATGTGGGAGACCCACTGAGAGTCAACAATCATCCAATTGGGTAGCGGAGAGTCAATTCGCTTTCCAATTGGCTGCGGGAAGGTGGGTCACTGCAAGCATGGATGTATTGAAGGACCAATGGTGAGAGTGTGGGGTGGGACAGAGCTAGGCAGGATAAAACCTCCAGGAATAAGGGGTTAGTAACCCCTAGGTTGCATTGTGGAGTTGAGCTTGTGTTAGTTGAATCCACTACTACCTCTGAGTTAGAAAGTCATGGGTTCAAGTCCCACTCGAGATCTTCACCTTATAATCTTGGGTTACACTAAGGGGTGGATAGGGGTCTTCAGGTGCAAAGTTACATATCTTTATCCCAATGGTACTACAGCGCTCAACGAATTCCTTGATGACATTTTTCATCATTCAGCACCACCAGAAATCCATGATTCATCCCATTTCAGTGGATATACCTACATAACTACTTCATTGGCTGTAAAGGTCTTTGGGATGTCCAGTGGATGGGAAAGGTGCTAAAGAAAAGTAAGTCTTTCTTTTACTGATCTGGAACAAGAACCCTTATTGCGTGCTTGAAAAGGATCAGAGATGCGGAAGCCAACAGTATCTTTTTTTGGTGTTTCAGTTAATTCAACACAGGCTATGAATTGAACATGGAACCTTCGAGTCTGTATGGTTCAGTTATCTGTTGTCTTTGATAACTATTGCAGGGAGCAATGGTGGCCACAATTCCATTTACTGAGCTTTGTAAGCTCTTGGGTAACACTTACCTTCTGTCCTTTAGGCCCAGGTTCCCCAAAGGCTCCTTGATCGCCTTGCACTCCAATGTGACCTCGTCGTTTACCTTGGTATCCAGGTTGGCCAGGCAAACCCTTCTCCCCCTGCCAAGATATGTATAGCATTAGATGGCAGGGTGCAAAGAAGATACTGGAGATATAGAACTTTGGTAAGATCTTACTTGGAGTACCATGCACAGTCCTCGCCTCCATGTTACCAAGACAATATAGAGAAGACACAAAGATTTTCGAGCATAATTCCAGAACTGAGCAGGTATAATTATTAGCAAAGGTGGCAAAATGTATTGAGAGAGTGGTTAGCAAAGCATATGGGATCTTGGGCTTAATAAACAGAGGCATTGAGTACAAAAGCAGGGAAGTTATGCTGAACCTTTATAAAGCTCTGGTTAGGTCCCAACTGGAGTATTGCATCCAGTTCTGGTCACCACACTTTAGGAAGGATGTGAGGGTCCTTGAGAGGGTGCAGAGGAGATTTACCAGAATGTTTCTAGGGATGGAGGATTTTAGTTACAAGGTTAGGTTAGAGAAGTTGGAGTTATTCTGCCTGGAGCAAAGGAGGTTGAGGGGAGATTTGATAGAGGTGAGACTGGCAGAGTTTAAAAGTGCAGCGGCAGCGGGAAGGAGCGAGACTGAGTGAGATTGGCAGAGTTTAAAAGTGCAGTAGGAAGGAGCGAGACTGAGTGAGACCGGCACAGCTTAAAAGTGCAGCGGCAGCGGGAAGGAGTGAGACTGAGTGAGACCGGCACAGCTTAAAAGTGCAGCGGGAAGGAGCGAGACTGAATGAGACCAGCAGAGTTTGATAGTGCAGCGGCAGCGGGAAGGAGTTTTGAAAAAAAAAGCCAACGGTGACGTCACAGGAGAGCTGCAAGGTGATTGGTTGGTGAGTCACTGCTGTTAGGGAATAGCTCGAAATAGCTGGGTAAGTATCTCAGGTAAGAAAAGTTTAAAAGTTTAAAGTTTATTTCAAATATAGTAAGTAGTGTTTTTATTTTTAGGGAGTTCTGTAGTAACGAGGACCAGGGAAGACGGGCCCTAGAGTAACTCATATTATTGGACATTAAGATCTTCCAGAAGGTTTAATTTAATTTAAAGGGTAAAGTCATGGCTGGAGAGCTCAAAGCCATGGTGGGCTCCTCGTGCTCCATGTCGGAAACTGGGAACAATTCCAGTGCCCAGGACCAGCATGTATGCATGAAGTGTCTCCAGCTGAAGCTCCTGGAAGCCCAGGTTTCAGAGCTAGAGTGGCAGCTGGGGCAATGCGGAGCATCCACAAGGCGGAGAGTATCGTGGATAGCACATATAGAGAGGTGGTCACACCGCAGGCTCAGACCCCACAGGCAGGAAGGGAATGGGTGACCACCAGGCAGAGCAAGAGGACTAGGCAGGCAGTTCAGGAATCTCCTGTGGTTATTCCCCTGCAAAACAGATATACTGCTTTGGATACTGTTGGGGGGAATGGCTTCTCAGGGGAAAGCAGCAAAGTCCCAATTCGTTGCACCACGGTTGGCTCTGCTGCACAGGGGAGGAATAAAAAGTGTGGGAATGCAATAGTTATAGGGGATTCAATTGTAAGGGGAATAGATAGGCGTTTTTGTGGCCGCAAAAGAGACTCCAGGATGGTATGTTGCCTCCCTGGTGCTAGGGTCAAGGATGTCTCAGAGCAGTTACAGGACATTCTGAAGGGGGAGGGTGAACAGCCAGTGGTCGTGGTACACATTGGTACAAACGACATAGGTTAAAAAAAAGGATGAGGTCCTAAAAGCAGAATATAGGGAGTTAGGAAGTAAGTTGAAAAGTAGGACCTCAAAGGTAGTGATCTCAGGATTACTACCAGTGCCACGTGCTAGTCAGAGTAGAAATAGCAGGATGTATTGGATAAATACGTGACTGAAGAGATGGTGTGAGGGGGAGGGTTTTAGATTCCTGGGGCATTGGGACAGGTTCTGGGGGAGGTGGGACCAGTACAAACTGGACGGGTTACACCTGGGCAGGACCAGGACTGATGTCCTAGGGGGAGTATTTGCTAGAGTGGTTGGGGAGAGTTTAAACTAAAATGGCAGGGGGATGGGAACCTTTGCAAGGAGTCAGAGGAGGGGGATCAAAGACAAGAACAAAAGACAGTAAGGGGAATAAGAAAAATGATAGGCAGAGAAATCAAGGGCCAAAATTAGCGAAAAATAGTGGGAAGAGGACAAGTAATGTTAAAAAGACAAGCCTTAAGGCTTTGTGCCTTAACGCACAGAGCATTCGCAATAAAGTGGATGAATTAATCGCGCAAATAGATGTAAACGGGTATGATATAGTCGGGATTACGGAGACATGGCTACAAGGGATGGGAAATGAACATCCAGGAATATTCAGTATTTAGGAAGGACAGACAAAAAGCAAAAGGCGCTGGAGTTGCATTGCTGGTGAAAGAGGAAATTAACGCAACAGTGAGGAAAGCTATTAGCTCTGACGATGTGGAATCTGTATGGGTAGAGCTGAGAAACACTATGGGGCAAAAAATGCTAGTGGGGGTTGTATATAGACCCCCAAACTGTAGTGGTGATGTTGGGAATGGCATTAAACAGGAAATTAGGGATGCATGCGATAAAGGAACATCTGTAATTATGGGTGACTTTCATCTACATATAGATTGGGCAAATCAAATTAGTCACAATACCGTAGAGGAGGAATTCTTGAAGTGTTTACGGGATGGTTTTCTGGACCAATACATTGAGGAACCAATTAGCGTACAGGCCATCCTAGACTGGGTATTGTGTAAAGAGAGAGGAATAATTGAGAGGAATAATCTAGTGGTGCGAGGCCCCTTGACGACGAGTAACCATAATATGATAGAATTCTTCACCAAGATGGAGAGTGACGTAGTTGATTCTGAGACAGGGGTCCTGAATCTTAGTAAAGGAAACTACAAAGGTATGAGGTGCGAGTTGGCCATGACAGATTTGGAAACGTTACTGAAAGGGATGACGGTGGATAGGCAATGGCAAACATTTAAAGAGCGCATGGATGAACGGCAACAATTGTTTATCCCTGTCTGGCGCAAAAGTAAAACGGGAAAGGTAGCCAAAACGGGAAAAGATTACAAGGGAAATTAGAGATAGCATTAGACCCAAGGAAGAGGCATATAAATTTGCCAGGAAAAGGAACAGACCTGAGGATTGGGAGCAGTTTAGAATTCAGCAAAGGAGGACCAAGGGATTGATTAAGAAGGGGAAAATAGAGTATGAGAGCAAGCCTGCGGAGTACATAAAAACTGACTGTAAAAGTTTCTATAGGTATGTGAAGAGAAAAAGATTGGTGAAGACAAATGTATGTCCCTTACAGTCAGAAACAGGGGAATTTATTATGGGGAACAAAGAAATGGCTGACCAACTAAATGCATACTTTGGTTCTGTCTTCACAAAGGAGGATACAAATATCATACCAGAAATGTTGGGGAACACAGGGCTTAGTGTGAGAGAGGAACTGAAAGAAATCAGTATTAGTAGTGAAATGGTGTTGGGGAAATTGATAGGATTGAAGGCCGCTTGATTGGCACCCCATTCACCGCCTTCAATATTCACTCCCTTTCACCACCAACACATAGTGGCAGCAGTGTGTACCATCTACAAGATGCAACTCACCAAGGCTCCTTCAACAGCACCTTCCAAACCCGCGACCTCTACCAAATAGAAGGACAAGGGCAGCAGATACATGGGAACACCACCACCTGCAAGCTCCCCTCCAAGTCACACACCATCCTGACTTGGAATTATATCGCCGTTCCTTCACTGTTGCTGGGTCAAAATCCTGGAACTCCCTTCCTAACATCTCTGTGGCTGTACCTACACCCCAAGGACTGCAACACTTCAAAAAGGCAGCTCACCAGTACCTTCTCAAGGGCAATTGGGGATGGGAAATAAATGCTGGCCTAGCCAGCGATGCCCACATTCCTGAACGAAAAGAAAGCGATATAGTTTGATCAAAGAGGTAGGTTTTAAGGAGCATCTTTAAGGTGGAGAGAGAGGTGCAGAGGCTTACAGAGGGAATTCCAGAGCTTGGAGCCCAGGTACGACCGCCAATGGTAGAGCGATTAAAATCAGGGATACTCAAGCAGACAAGGGGCCAGAATTGGAGGAAATCGGCAATCATGGAGGATTCAGATCAGAAGTTAAGAGAAACAGCACTATTTTGCTCCTTAAAAGCATCAAAGCGACAATGCTATTGAGATTTAAGTACCTTTGGTCCTGGTCGTCCTCTATCACCCACAACACCGGGTTCTCCAGGAGCGCCCCGTGGTCCAGGATTACCAGCCAGACCTTCTAATCCTGGATTGCCCAGATAACCCTGCAGTAAATACATCAACTCATTAAACATTAATTTCAATTAGGGAAGCATTGATTGTCCAAAAGTACAGAGTTAATCTTGGGAAGCACATATTTCTGAAAAGGAAATATATCTTGGCCAATAGTTGGAATGAGCTGCAAATGTTGGATGATGTTTGACCCTCTGCACTGTCCCTCCCTCAACACTACAATAATACAAACAAGACAGAAGAACAATAAACAGTTTGAATTTAATGTTGGTCATTGCCTTTTTGTACTCAAACTATAAGGAGACACAAGGCTGCCCCAGTGTCATCACACTTAATGAAAGTTTCCCCCTTCGCAGAGGGGCATAATGAATAAAGAACTTAACCACAAAACCAAAGGCAACATATAAAACTGAAATAATGGCCTGGATTTTGTGGTTAGCAGTGAAGCAGTGGCTGATGGGATTAAGAGTCAAAAGTAAAAGAAACGGCAACATTTAAAAAAAAAAAATAATTTTTAAAGAAGTCTCTAATATAACCTCAGCAGGAATGAGACTCCACACTTGTAAAATGAAACTTTCAGAGCCCGAGAGATTGTTTGGCAGTAATTCTCACTTATAATGTTGTTACAAATTCACTTACTCCTGAATGCAACAACTCTTAACTTTTTCTGGTGTTTTTCATGGGGACCTAGTGGGTAAGTATCCCAACTTCATACCGTTGCATGTATTTTAATGCCAGTCTATCGGCGAGGACCTGCTGTAGTGCCACTTGTGGAGGAGGAGGGTAACTCGGACATTAACTTCTGTATTCTGCATTTAAGTGCTCGTGTGCAGACTCTAGCAGTTGCTGTCCAATTTAATCCATAACAGTTAACGCTGTCAGCCTCATCATTATAATTAACACAAAATCCAGGCTATTAATGTTAATACTATTATTCGCTATGTTCTTCAGTCCCCCTGGTGCATGCTGGTTGTGGAAGGCTTCAAAAGTACCAGAAGAAATTGCATGCTTCCTCTTCAGGGCCATCTGGGCATGGACATTGCCATGGAAGAGAGGCAGGAAGTCAAAGTGTCAATCCCACCATGGGCCATGTCAAACGTAGACCTATGGATGTCATGTTCATACCCTTGTCTAGCAAATATCTATTGACCTCAGACTTCAAATAATTAATTGAGTTAGCAACTACTGCCTTTTGGGGGAAAGAGTTCAATGCTTCTATCATCCTTTGTGTGAGGAAGTGTTTCCTAATTTCTCTGCTGAATGGTCTGGCTCTGATTTTAAGGTCTCCCTGAACTAGACTCTCCCCACCAGCAGAAAAAGTTTTCTCTATCGGCCCTATCAATTTCTTTCAAAATCAATCAAATCACTGCTTAATTTTGTACACTGCAGAATTCAAGGCTACTTTATGTAATCTCACCTCATAATCTAAACCTTGGAGCCCTGCTAACACTCTGGTGAATCTGTGCTGACCTCCTTCCAAGGCCAATAAATCCTTTCTAAGGTGCTGTGCCCAGAACTGTACACAGTTACTCCAGATGTGGAGCTGAGGTGGCAAGTGTAGGTGTAAAGTGAGGGGATCAGAGAGTTCCATGGTGTTTGTAGGGCTGAAGAAGGTTGCAGAGATGGGCAGTTGTGAGCTGATGGAGGGATTTAAACGTGAAGTTGAGAATTTAAATTATCGGTGTTGGTAGGTCATTAAGCATAGGGCTGACGGATGAGTGGAACTTGACGTAGGAGAGGATAATAGCTTTGGATGATCTGAAGTTTATGGAGTGTGGAGGCCAGCATTGGAATAGCAAAGACTGAAAGTGCCAAAGATATGGATGAGGGATTCAGCAGCAAATGGGCTGAGGTAGGGTGGAGCCAAGCAATGTTATGGAGATTGAAATAGGTGGTCTTTCTGATGGACACAGGGTCTGAAGCTCAGCTTGGGGTCAAACAGGATGCCGTGGTTGCAAACAGTCTGGTTCAGGCTGAGGCAGTGGGCGGGATGGAATATGGAATTGGGGATACAGAGCTTGTGGCAGGGATTGAAGACAATAGCCGTGCTCTGTCCAATGTTTAACTGGAGGAGGTTGCACCTCATGTTTCTGTGCTGTAGATACTATGAGCTAATTTTCACTCCGGGAATGGAAAACAGAAGTCGGGACTGTCTCTGGGACCCGAACTCGTCCCTGGGGGGCAACATTCGCTCATTGGGATTTTCATGGGGGTGCCCACTTAATTCGTCTGGAGACAGGCTCGCCATCCAATTAAGGATGGTGGGCGGGCTCTTGAAGCTGGAGGGCCAATCAGAGACCTTCCAGCTTGACAGGAGCAGCAGACTGTAACAGCAGGTAAGTAAGAGAGAGGGTGTTTTAAGATGGAGGTGCCCTTGCTCTAACTTTTTAAAATCTTTAAGTAAAAAATAGATACAACAGCCAGGCCACCATGGTGGGTGGAGGGGGGGATAGTGGGGGAAAATCCCTCCACAGGGTTGGCCTGTCGTTGCTCTTGCACCCAGGCAGGCAGGGAGGGCCTCTAGGCCTGTTTGGAGTGCTGACCCCTTGGCCTGCTGCTGGGTGTTCACCTTGAGGCATGTATTCTGGCCCCTGGCGGTGCAGGAAACTGGAGACCGACGGGAAGGTCCAGGTCGACCTCCTTTAATTGGCCTCAATTAGGCATGTGGGCGGGTACCCCTGCTGGCCCCAATCCCACCTCCACAAAAATGGCCCAGAGGCGGGATGGAACCGGGGAACTGACAAGCTGGCCCACGGGGCTCATTTTCAGCCCCACCTGCCTCTGATTCCGTCCTGGCCCCTAACTGTTTTGCAAAGTGCCTTTCATGTCAAAAATATAAAATTAGTCAAAGTTTAATCGCCATTATTATGTCATTTATATGTGAAACAATGTTATGCATTTTTAAACCAGCAGAGGTCATGAAACCAGTGATATTTAAATTTGGACTGGAGAGTGGTTGGGATGTGGAGACTTGGCAACTTCTTCCCAGGGAAACTGGCGATGGACAGTTATTTACGCACGAATCGGACAGCAATTTCAGGAAAGCTGCAGATGCACCACTGAACTCAAATATCCAAAAGTTGTTTTCAGAGTTACACTGTTCCGCCGTTAACTTCAGGAAATGGCATCTCTGTCTGCCTCACCACTGAGATGGAGTGAATGATGTGAAGTTGCTGTATTTGTGCGCTAGATACAGATTAAATTTGCCACAGAAAGGTAAGTCTTGTCCATGATTTTAAGCACCCTTTTAATGACATGATAAGTATTCATTACTGCCAGATAGCCTCTCTGACACTGAAAATGTACTATTACAAGTGTGGAGTATCTTTCCTTCAGGTTTTAATTGATGGAGATTTTTAAAATGTCATTTTATTTTACTTTTTCCTTTGTCTCTTTTGCTTCTCTCTCTCAATCCAATCTTTTTTCCCTCTTTCTCTTTCTGTACCTGATTTGCCATTGAATTCACCCGCTCTAATTTATACTTCTTCTCAGGCTAGGAATCCTGAGACGAGTAACTCACCTCCTGACTCCCCAAAGCCTGTCCACCATCTACAAGGCACAAGTCAGGAGTGTGATGAAATACTCTCCACTTGCCTGGATGGGTGCAGCTCCAACAAGACTCAAGAAGCTCGACACCATCCAGGACAAAGCAGCCCGCTTGATTGGCACCGCATCTACAAACATTCACTCCCTCCACCACCGACGCACAGTGGCAGCAGTGTGTACCATCTACAAGATGCACTGCAGCAACGCACCAAGGCTCCTTCGACAGCACCTTCCAAACCCGCAACCTCTACCACCTCGAAGGACAAGGGCAGCAGATGCACGGGACCATCACCACCTGCAAATTCCCGTCCAAGTCACACACCATCCTGACTTGTAACTATATCGTCGCTCCTTCACTGTCGCTGGGTCTAAATGCTGGAACTCCCTTCCGAACAGCACTGTTTTTATACCTACCTCATATGGATTGCAGTGGTTCAAGAAGGCAGATCTCCACCACCATTTCAAGGGCAATTAGGGATGGGCAATAAATGCTGGCCTAGCCAGCGATGCTCACATCCCATGAATGAAAAGTCCTTGTGCTGTTAATTTCACAATCCTTTAAGCTGATTGGTGAAGGAGAGACCCCATTGCTTGCCCTGTTCACTCAGTTCCCAGATACCATGGTGCCCTCGCTATGACATTATCAGGTCACACTTTCAACAACTTGCTACACAAAAAAAAATTAAAAACAGAAAGTCTGACAAACAGCAGATACCATTAGATGCCCTGCTAAAGAAAAACTTTGGGACATCTTGCATTTTTCACTTTTATAAATGATTTGGACTTGTGCACCAGAGGTAGAATTTCAAAATTTGCTGATCCCAAATATGACAGAAGCCAAACTGTAAAGAAAGTCAGCATTGTGGCAGGTTAGATACAGTTATCTTAAACTGTCTAAAAAAAGGATATGTATGTCATGCCCCGGATAGTGGTACCTTATTTCACATGTCCTTGTGGTACGGAGTCCTGCCTTCACATTGAGGATCATGCTGTGTGGCACGACCATCGTGCTAAATGGGATAGGTTTCGAACAGATCTAGCAATGCAAAACTGGGCATCCATGAGACGCTGTGGGCCATTAGCAGCAGCAAAACTGTATGCAACCACAATCTGTAACCTCATGGCTTGGCATATCCCTCACTCTATCGTTACCATCAAGCCGGGAGACCAACCCTGATTCAATGAAGAGTGCAGGAGGGCATGCCAGGAGCAGCACCAGGCATACATAGAATCATAGAAAATAGGAGCAGGAGTAGGCCATTCAGCCCTTCGGGCCTGCTCCGCCATTCAAAAAAAGATCATGGCTGATCGTCTAATTCAGTACCCTTTTCCCACTTTCTCCCCACATCCCTTGACCCCTTTGGCATTAAGAAATATATCTATCTCCTTCTTGAATATATTTGATGACTTGGCCTCCACTGCCTCCTGCGGTAGAGAATTCCACAGGTTCACCACCCTCTGAGTGAAGAAATTTCTCCTCATCTCGGTTCTAGATGGCATACCCCGTATCCTGAGACTGTGACCCCTGGTTCTGGACTCCTCGGCCATCGGGAACATCCTGCCTGCATCTAGCCTGTCTAGTCCTGTTATAATTTTATAGGTTTCTATGAGATCCTCTCTTATTTTTCGAAACCCTAGTGAATATAGGCCTAGTCGACCCAATCTCTCCTCATGCATCAATCCTGCCATCCCTGGAATCATCCGAGTAAATCTTCCTTGGACTCCCTCCACGGCAAGAACATACTTCCTCAGGTAAGGAAACCAAAACTGCACATAGTACTCCAGATGTGGTCTCATCAAGGTCCTGTATAACTGCTGTAAGACATCCTTGCTCCTGTACTCCAATCATCTTGCAATGAAGGCCAACATAACATTCGCCTTCCTAATTGCTTGCTGCACCTGAATGCTTGCTTTTTGCAAAATGAGGTGTCAACCTGGTGAAGCTACAACCCATGACTACTTGCATGCCAAACTGCGTAAGCAGCATGCGATAAACAGAGCTATGCGATCCCATAACCAACGAATCAGATCTAAGCTCTGGAATCCTGCCATATCCAGTTGTGAATGCTGGTAGACAATTAAACAACTAACTGGAGGAGGTGGCTCCACAAATATCCCCATCCTCATTGATGGGGGAGCCCAGCACATCAGTGCAAAAGATAAGGCTGAAGCATTTGCATCACTCTTCAGCCAGAAGTGCCGAGTGGATGATCCATCTCTGCCTCCTCCTGAAGTCCCCAGCATTATAGATGCCACTCTTCAGCCAATTTGATTCACTCCATGTAAGATCAAGAAATGACTGAAGGCACAGGATACTGCAAAGGCTATGGGCCCTGACAATACTCCAGCAATAGTACTGAAGACCTGTGCTCCAGAACTTGCTGCGCCCCTAACCAAGCTGTTCCAGTACAGCTACAACACTGGCATCTACCCGGCAATGTGGAAAATTGCCCAGGTACACAAAAGCAAGACAAGTCCAACCCGGCCAATTACCGCCCCATCAGCCTACTCTCAATCATCAGTAAACTGATGGAAGGTGTCATCGACGGTGTTATCAAGCAGCACTTGCTCAGCAATAACCTGCTCAGTGGCACTAAATTTGGGTTCCGCCAGGGCCACTCAGCTCCTGACCTAATTACAGCCTTGGTTCAAACATGGGCAAAAGAGCTGAACTTGAGAGGTGAGGTGTGAGTGACTGCCCTGGACATCAAGGCAGCATTTGACCGAGTATAGTATCAAGGAGTCCTAGCAAAACTGAAGTCAATGGAAATCAGAGGGAAAACTCTCCGCTGATTGGAGTCATACCTAGCACAAAGTAAGATGGTTGTGGTTGTTGGAGGTCAATCATCTCAAGTCCAGGACATCACTGCAGGAGTTCCTCAGGGTAGTGTCCTCGGCCCAACCATCTTCAGCTGCTTCATCAATGACCTTCCTTCAATCATAAGGTCAGAAGTGGGGATGTTCGCTGATGATTGCACAACGTTCGGCACAATTCGTGACTCCTCAGATACTGAAGCAGTCCGTATAGAAATGCAGCAAGACCTGGACAATATCCAGGCTTGGGCTGATAGGTGGCAAGTAACACTTGCGCCACACAAGTGCCAGGCAATGACCATCTCCAACAAGAGAGAATCTAACCATCTCCCCTTGACATTCAACAGCATTACCATCGCTGAATCCCCCACTATCAACATCCTAGGGGCTACCATTGACCAGAAACTGAACTGGAGTCGTCATATAAATACCCTGGCTACAAGAGCAGGTCAGAGAATAGGAATCCTGCAGCAAGTAACTCACCTCTTGACTCCCCAATGCCTGTCCACCATCTACAAGGCACAAGTCAGGACTGTGATGGAATACTCTCCACTTGCCTGGAGGGGTGCAGCTCCAACAACACTCAAGAAGCTCGACACCATCCAGGACAAAGCAGCCCGCTTGATTGGCACCCCATCTACAAACATTCACTCCCTCCACCACCGACGCACATTGGCAGCAGTGTGTACCATCTACAAGATGCACTGCAGCAATGCACCCAGGCTCCTCAGACAGCACCTTCCAAACCCGCGACCTCTACCAACTAGAAGGACAAGGGCAGCAAATACATGGGAACACCACCACCTGCAAGTTCCCCTCCATGTCACACACCATCCTGACTTGGAACTATATCGCCGTTCCTTCACTGTTGCTGGGTCAAAATGCTGGAACTCCCTTCCTAACAGCACTGTGGGTGTACCTACCCCACATGGACTGCAGCGGTTCAAGAAGGCAGCTCACCACCACCTTCTCGAGGGCAATTAGGGATGGGCAATAAAATGCTGGCCTAATCAGTGAAACCCGCATCCCATGAATGAATATAAAAAATGTCTTAAAATGATTTAGATCTGTACCAATCTAAGGTAAGAAGGCATTTTTAGTGAAATAAAAAGGATTTTTGGCCTCAGTCTGTTCTTTTTTCATAGAAAATTCCAATGTGGTACTGAGGGAGTGCTGCACTGTCACAGTTACCATCTTTCAAATGAGAGGTTAAACTGAGAGCTCTCAGATGGATGTAACGAACACCATGGTTCAATTACAGAAGAAGAGCAGGGGATTTCTCCAGTCCAATGTTTATCACTTAATTATCACCACTTAAAGAGACAGACTTCGTCTTCTTCTTCTTCTTCTTTGGCCTCCTTGTCTCGAGACACAATGGGTAAGCGCCTGGAGATGGTCAGTAGTTTGTGCAGCAGCGCCTGGAGTGGCGATAAAGGCCAATTCTAGAGTGACAGACTCTTCCACAGGTGCTGCAGATAAAATTGGTTGTCGGGGCTGTTACACAGTTGGCTCTCCCCTTGCGCTTCTGTCTTTTTTCCTGCCAACTGCTAAGTCTCTTCGACTCACCACTCTTTAGCCCCGCCTTTATGGCTGCCCGCCAGCTCTGGTAATCACTGGCAACTGATTCCCACGACTTGATCAATGTCACAGGACTTCATGTCGCGTTTGCAGACGTCTTTAAAGCAGAGACATGGACGGTCGGTGGGTCTGATACCAGTGACGAGCTCATTGTACAATGTGTCCTTGGGGATCCTGCCATCTTCCATGCGGCTCACATGGCCAAGCCATCTCAAGTGCCGCTGGCTCAGTAGGGTGTATATGCTGCGGATGTTGGCCGCCTCGAGGACTTCTGTGTTGGAGATACGGTCCTGCCACCTGATGCCAAGGATTCTCCGGAGGCAGAGAAGATGGAATGAATTGAGACGTCGCTCTTGGCTGACATATGTTGTCCAGGCCTCGCTGCCGTAGAGCCAGGTACTGAGGACACAGGCTTGAAACAGTCGGACTTTTGTGTTCCGTGTCAGTGCGCCATTTTCCCACACTCTCTTGGCCAGTCTGGATATAGCAGTGGAAGCCTTTCCCATGCGCTTGTTGATTTCTGCAGGTTACTGGTGATAGTTGAGCCTAGGTAGGTGAACTCTTGAACCACTTCCAGAGCGTGGTCGCCGATATTGATGGTTGGAGCATTTCTGACGTCCTGTCCCATGATGTTCGTTTTCTTGAGGCTGATGGTTAGGCCAAATTCACTGCAGGCAGCTGAAATCCTGTCGATGAGTCTCTGCAGACACTCTTCAGTGTGAGATGTTAATGCAGCATCGTCAGCAAAGAGGAGTTCCCTGATGAGGACTTTCCGTACTTTGGTCTTCGCTCTTCGATGGGCAAGGTTGAACAACCTGCCCCCTGATCTTGTGTGGAGGAAAATTTCTTCTTCTGAAGACTTGAACGCATGTGAGAGCAGCAGGGAGAAGAAGATCCCAAACAGTGTAGGTGCGAGAACACAGCCCTGTTTCACGCCACTCAGGATAGGAAAGGAGTCTGATTGTGCCTTTCATATCGTCATGGAATGAGGTGATGATACTTAGTAGCTTTGGTGGACATCCGATCTTTTCGAGTAGTCTGAAGAGACCACATCTGCTGACGAGGTCAAAGGCTTTGGTGAGATCTATGAAAGCAACGTAGAGGGGCATCTGTTGTTTGCGGCATTTCTCCTGTAGCTGGCGAAGGGAGAACAGCATGTCAATGGTGGATCTCTCTGCTCGAAAGCCACACTGTGCCTCAGGGTAGACATGCTCGGCCAGCTTCTGGAGTCTGTTTAAAGTGACTCGAGCAAAGACTTTCCCCACTATGCTGAGCAGGGAGATTCCATGGTAGTTGTTGCAGTCACCGTGGTCACCCTTGTTCTTCTAGAGGGTGATGATATTGGCATTGCGCATGTCCTGTGGTACTGCTCCCTCGTCCCAGCACAGGCAAAGCAGTTCATGTAGTGCTGAGAGTATAGCAGGCTTAGCACTCTTGATTATTTCAGGGGTAATGCCTTCCTTTCCAGGGGCTTTTCCACTGGCTGGAGAATCAATGGCATCACTGAGTTCCGATTTTGTTGGCTGTTCGTCCAGCTCATTCATGACTGGCAGAGACTGGGCTGCATTGAGGGCGGTCTCAGTGACAACATTTTCCCTCGAGTACAGTTCCACGTAGTGCCCCACACAGTGGTCCATTTGCTTGCGTTGGTCAGTGATCGTGTCCCCTGATTTAGACTTGGGGGGCGGGGGGGGGTGGTGGCGTGCGATTTGAACGCTGTTTAAAGAGGCTCGCCTTGTGACGATGAGGTCCAGCTGGTGCCAACGACGTGACCTTGGGTGCCTCCAAGAAACCTGGTGACAGGGTTTAGTATGAAAGAACGAGTTGGTGATGCAGAGGTTGTGATAGGTACACAACTCCAGCAGTCTCTGTTCATTCTCATTCATCCTTCCAATGCCATAGCGCCCAAGGCAGGAGGGCCATGAGTCATGGTCGGCCCCAACCCTTGCGTTAAAGTCCCCCAAAAGGAACAAATGTTCACTGTTAGGAATGCTACTAATGATATTATGGAGTTCCTCGTAGAACTGGTCTTTAACTTCAGATGGGGAGCAGAGTGTTGGGGCAAGGATGCTGAGTAGGTGTACTGGACCAGAGGCGGTGAGTAGTCGGATGGACAGTATGCATTCCGAGCCATTTGAATGTGGCTCCTTCATGCTGAGCAAAGAGCTTCTGATGGCGAATCCCACTCCATGCTGTCTTGGTTCTTCAGGATCCCTACCCTGCCAGTAGAAGGTGTAGTCTTGCTCTGCTCGAGATCCACTCGCAGGGAGGCGTGTCTCCTGAAATGCTGTAATGTCTACATTGAGTCTACTGAGCTCGTTGTTAATGATGGCGGTCTTCCAAGAGTCGTTGATTTGTGTAAGGTCTTCCGAAAGGCCAGAACACATAGTTCTGACGTTCCAGCTTGCAAAGCGAAGGGCTGGTACCTTCTTTCCTTTTTGTATCATGTTGTTTGGTGCGGTGTTGCAGTCCACTTTTCAGGCAATGACCCTGAGCTTCAAGCACCCATTGAAGCAGGTGGACTGTGGCGGGACTGAACCTTTCTGACCAGAGGGCTGCCCGGTTTGAGGCGGGCGGTAGCTGTCCAGTGAGATGCGATGACCTCTTCCACTGACAAAGGCAACCTGTGGCGCCCAATCTCTACGCCAATTGAGCTGGACTTATAACCTGTAACTGCTGTCTTCTGTGTTGTTTTGGTCTCTGTGAGGTGACTATGGAGTGACCTCTCCATGGCGCATGCCTGGGTGGAATGTATGTAGATTGTGAGTTGCCCAAGCATCAAAACCCCCCTTTCGGCCTTCCTAGTGGGGTCCAAAGGAGTGCAGAGCATGACGTAGCTGCAGGAACTGCTGGAAACATGCCAAAGGTGACACATGACCGACCGCCTTGGGGGTTCCACTCTGGATTTTCTGTCAGGGTTTACTCCCTTACCCTTGGTCTCTCCCGAGACGCCCACAAGGCAGTGGGGTTGTTAGCACCTATCCCTGAGCAGGGGCCCTATCAAGTAAACTGTGCGATTTCATGGAGAGAGAGGGAAGTGGGGTGGGGGTCCGAGGAGGGAGGGGGTGCGAGGGGGGAAGGGGGAGCGAGGGGTGCACGGGGGAGGGGTTGCGGAGGGGGCGCGAGGGGGAAGGGGGTGCAGGGGGAAGGGGATTCAAGGGGGGAAGGGGGTGCGATGGGGGGAGGGGAGAGGCATCCGGTGTGGGGTCGCGGCCCTGGCGAGCGGGCCAGCCCACAGCCTGCACGGCCTCCTCGATGTCGGCATCCTCCAGGCTGACACTGTGCTCGTGGTGCAATTCAGCTCAAGGTGGAACTTCTTTCCTGGTTCCTAGCCGTGACGGCGGTCAGGCGACCGAGGCCGGATTGAGGCCCTGAGCCTCGACGACCGCCTCATGGGCACTCGGGCCACCTGCTCCTCCCCGTCGAGCTCCCAGTAGACAGTCCACCAATTCTTATCCATTTACAGGCGCTCCCTGCCCAGTTGACCGAGATGGCGGGCGGGTGGACGGTTTCGGGAAGTCTGACACTATCAGCTACAAAATTACATAGGCAGGAGAAACAGCATCTGAAGCAGGAGAGTATCCACTCATTATCACATTACTGTTTGTGGGAGCTTGCTGTGAGCAAATTGGCTGCTGCGTTTCCCACAATACAACAGTGATTACACTTAAAAGTACTTAATTGGCTGGAAAGCACTTTGAGATGTCCTGCAGTTGTGAAAGGGGCGATATAGAAATGCAAGTCTTTCTTTTCGATTAAAAACTGTTATTCATCATTTCACCATATTCTCAATCACTCTTTTGCAACTGAAAGCCACCTCATTAACGCTTGTTAAAAACCTTTCTTGGTAATTCGTTCCATAAATCAATGAAAGTTTGGAAGAAAAATCACTGCCTGACAACTACTATTATTCTCAACTTTTCAATGTTTCAACCTCAAGTACCTTCATTTTTGAACACTTCTCCATGATGGACAATAGCCAGGATCGATTTTGTAAACTACTTTCTTAATCTAGAAAGTTCCAACTGAATTATCATAAGTCTCCACATTTTTTTCGCAAAGCTCATCTTTCTTAAGCATCCCTTAAAGATTAAATGAGCCAGAATCCATTCATTATACATTCAATAAAAAGCATATCCTTCCTGGGAGGAAGTGATCAGGACTCAACTGCAGGTTCAAGCTTGATGTAGCTGTTCGTCAATAGATTCTGATTATCGGAGAAACTGCACCCACTGAGACAGAGACGGAGGCTTGTGATAGTCGGCAATGCAAATGTGAGTCTGAATGATCTTCACTACAGCATCTGACTTAGACTGTAAAGGAATCAGCTATTTTTTCTGAAGAACTTGTTTTCATTTCATAGAATTATAGACTGATTACAGCACAGGAGACCATTCGGCCCATCATGTCTTTGCTGGCTCTTTGAAAGAGATATCCAATTTGTGCCCTGCCCTTTCCTCATAACACTATAAATTTTTCCCTTTCATGTATTTATCCAATTCCCTTCTGAAAGTTATTATTGAACAGATTGTCCAACATACACCCTACGAGCCAGGATCTCGCTCGCCAGAAGTTTCCATCAGGCCTGCCAATGTATTTCAGAGCTGAGAAATTTCCCATTGTCTTCTTCTTTCAAAAAACATCGCAAGTGTCAGTTTCACAGCTGACAGGTCCTGCATGACAGCAGTTTCCCAACTTCTGACAGATTCGAGATTTCATGACTTTTTTAACAGGGGGAGACAGAGAGAGAGAGAGAGAGAAGGGGGACAGAGAAAGATAGAGGGGACAGAGAGAGAAAGAAAGAGAGGGGGAGGAAAGGGGGCAGAGAGAGGGGGGAGGGGGAGAGAGAGAGAGGGAGAGATGAGTGAGAGGGGAGAAGGGGGAGGGAGAGGGAGAAGGGGAGGGAGAGAAGGGAGAAGGAGAGAGAAGGGAGAGAGAGAGAAGAGGGAGAGAGGGGGAGAGAGGGGGGGGAGGGAGAGAGGGAGAGAGAGAGAGAGGGGGAGAGAGAGAGAAAGGGGGTAGGGAGGGGGGGCAGAGAGAGAGGGGAGAGACAGAGGGGGGCAGAGAGAGAGAGGGGAGAGAGAGAGCGGAGCAGAGAGAGAGAGAGACAGGTGGAGAGGGAGAGAGGGGAGGGGGGAGAGAGAGAGAGGGGGGAGAGAGAAGGAGGAGAGAGAGGTGGGGAGAGAGAGAGAGGGGGGAAGAGAGAGAGGGGGGAGAGAGAGAGGGGGGAGAGAGAGAATGGGAGAGAGAGAAGAGGGAGAGAGAGAGGGAGGGAGAGAGAAGGGGGAAGGGGAGAGAAAGGGGGAGAGAGAGAGAAAGAGGGGGGAGAGAGAGAGAAAGGGGGTAGGGAGGGGGGGCAGAGAGAGAGGGGAGAGAGAGAGGGGGGCAGAGAGAGAGCGCGGAGAGAGAGAGCGGAGCAGAGAGAGAGACAGGTGGAGAGGGAGAGAGGGGAGGGGTGGGGAGAGAGAGAAAGGGGGGAGAGAGAGAGACGGTGGTAGACAGAGGGGGGACAGAGAGAGAGGGACAAAGAGAGAGAGAGTGAGGGGGACACAGAGATAGAAAGATAGGGGGGACAGAGAGAGAGGTGGGACAGAGAGAGAGAGGGGGGCTGGGGGGTGGGGGGGCGGACAGAGAGAGGGGAGACAGAGAGAGAGGGGGGGACAGAGAAAGAGAAGGGGGACAGAGAAAGAGAAGGAGGACAGAGAAAGAGAAGGAGGACAGAGAGGGGGGGGGACATAGAGAGAGAAAGGGGGCAGAGAGAGAGAGGGGACAGAGAGAGACATGGGGGGGTCATACACAGAGAGAGGGGAGACAGAGAGAAAGAGGGGACAGTGAGAGACGGTGAGAGAGAGGGGACAGACAGAGATAGAGAGAGGTGACAGAGAGAGAGAAAGAGAGGGCACAGAAAGAGAGAGAACGAGAGAGAGTGATCAAGATCACTCCCGACTGATGGACATCTATCTGGAATACTCCGCATCGCTACAAGTGTGCGGGAAAACACTGACTACGTGTGCAAGCAAAAAAATGCCAGGTATCTCACGAAATCAGTGTCCAACATAGTGATGAGAAAGTAAGTCAATAAATCAGCCTTTTCATTTCTTCACAAAAATGCACATTTGTTGTTGTTTTGATTAATAGTAAGTTAAATTTTTAATGTCTTTATCTTCCTGAAATTGTCTCACCGGCCCCCTAAGTAAGACAAAAATTGTAATGTGGCCTCCCACCTGAAACGGTTGGTGGGGGGGGGGGGGAGGGGTGGGGGTGGTTGGGGGCGTAGTGGGGGGGTGGGGTGGGTGGAGTGTGCAGGTGGGGGTGGGGGTGGTCCGAGGGGGGTTGGGGGTGGTGCAGGTAGGGGTGGGGGTATTGGGGGGTATGGGAGGGGTAGGGATGGGGGAGTTTGGGGTGCAGGTGAGGGTGCGGTTGGCCATCGGGGGGGGGGGGGTTTGGGGGTGCAGGAGGGGCTCCGCACACCAATTGTCAGTGAGGATTCTGGGGAGCCTGACCAGTTGGGAGATGAAATGTTTGGGGCCCAATGGGAATCTTATGCCGGGCCCAGCGCAGGACGTTTCTTTATGCTGGAAATGCTGCCTCTCCTCTTTATTCCACTGGCCCTCCATGGAGCTGCCTTCTCTCCTTGACAAGCCAGAGGTAGGCCCTATCATGGATGCCATCTGCCTTTGCCACTCGCACTGTGCAGGCAGCTCCCGCCTCCTGCAGGTGTCGGTGCCAATAACAGGGCACCCAGCTTGACTTCCGCCCAATTAGGGCAATAACATTTAAAGATTGCATTGTGTTAGTGATGCAGCTGAGGTGTGGGGTCATCCAGGTGTTGGGTTCCTGACCCCATTTTGAAAATCCAGCCCCAGCCATCAGTCTCACTTGCATTTCTATTCAAGCAATGACCATGAAGGTCTTGAGCAATAAAAGCTATTTGGATCCCAGGACAAAATGTACAGACCTTCTTATAGTGATGGCCTGTTGAGTAAATTGGCAGTGCGTGTAGGGTTTTTTTTTAATCTTTCATAGGATGTGGGTGTCACTGCCAAGGCCAACGTTTGTTGCCCTTCCCTAATTGCTCTTGACAACTGAGTGACTTGCTCGGCTATTTCAGAGGGCAGTTAAGAGTCAACCACATTGCTGTGGGTCTGGAGTCACATGTAGGCCAGACCAGGTCAGGACAGCAGATTTCCTTCCCTAAAGGACATTAGTGAACCAGATGGGTTTTTACAACATTGATGTTAGTTTCATGGCACCATTACTGAGACTAGCTTTGAATTCCAGATTTTCATTAATTAATTGAATTTAAATTCCACCAGCTGCTCTGGGCATTGAACCTGTGTCCCCAGGGCACTGGCCTGGGAGTCTGGATTACTTAGTTCAGTGACATTACCACTAAACCATCATCTCCCCATTAGGGTGTCTGTGTTGTGGGCAGATTATACACGTGCCTAATCTGTGTTACACATGACCTGGAAGTGCTTGATGTTGATGTGGATGTCTGGACTGAGAAGTGTTCATTGCCCAGTGCAAACGTCTCTCATCTTATCCAGCACAAAATTCACAAGCAAAAAATGTTTTCAAAATTCCCAGGGATATGAAACATAGAACATACTTACAGGCTGCCCAGGATATCCAGGTGATCCTGGCTTTCCGACATTCCCAGGTATTCCTCTCAGTCCTGGATACCCGGCTGCTCCTCTTTTACCAGTTGGTCCAGTGATTCCCTATAAAACAAGTCAAGAAAATATCCATTGGGGAACTTTTTAAATAACGTACAGTTCCTTTGTAATTTTGCTCTGGGCTTGTGGGAACTGTTGGAAAAGCTGCAATAATCACCCATCCATTGCTCAGCAATTATTTACTTTATTCATTCTTGGGATGTGCCAAGGCCAGCCCATCCTTAATTGCTCTTGAGAAGGTGCCTTGTGCAATGTTGTATGCTGCACCCTGGGGAAAATAGATACCTTAACAGTGAAATTTCAGCAGGACTGAGGGGGTTTGTGTTTAGAGATTGTTCCTGAACGGGCTCAGCTGGTTGTGAAAATTAAGCAATGCTGCTTCATGTTGCTCTTTTCTCCAACTGTACTTTGTAAGATGGAAAGCAAATAGATTCCCAGCTGTTTGAGAGTTAAAGCAGTCTGCATGATATAAACATAATGAGGGCAACTCACCGATAAGCCTGCCTTCCCTGGCTCCCCACGAGATCCTTTCGCTCCTTTTTCACCCTGTAAGCATTATAGCCAGCTCAGAATTAATATTATTTTACAAGATTTTGAGATTTAAAACAGCGAGCATATAATTCAATCGATATTCTCCGTTGCCTGTCAATACTCATAGAAAGATACAGTACAGAAGGAGGGCATTCGGCCCATCATGTCTGTGCTGGCTCCTTCACAGAGCTATCCAATTATTCCCGCTCTCCTGCTCTTTCCCCATAGCCCTGCAATTTTCTCCACTTCACGTATTTATCCAACCTCTTCCAGTTCTGGTGAAAGGTCATTGACCTGTTTCTCTCTCCACAGATGCTGCCTGACCTGCTGAGTGTTTCCAGCATTTCTGTCTTTATTTCAGATTTCCAGCATGCGCTGTACTTTTGCTGCTGTTTGACTGTATATTCAATTCCCTTTGATAAGTTATTACTGAATCCACCGCCCTTTCAGACAGCACATTCCAGATCACAACAACTCACTGTGCAAAAAAAGACAAATTCTCCTCGTCTCTTCTTGCCAATTATCTTAAATCCTGCAATGGAAACATTTTCTCCCTTGTTCCTTTCTCAAAACCCTTCATATGCTTATAATATTGTGATGACATATCAAGCTGTCTGCCTGTTATTTTGCTTGATTTAGAATCAAGATTCCGGCAATTCCTGCCATGCTGACAATTCAAAAGCTTAAAGCTCAAAAATACGCTTTTTTTTTGGTAAAACAAATTGAAAACACCATGAGTCATATAAAATGATATAGGTACTTTCTCTTCCCTAGCACAAGAGCCCAAAAGAAAACGGAACACATTAACTGCTGTCGGACACACTCATTATAACTGAGTCTCCAGACTGAAGAAGCTGGGATTGTTCCCCATAGAGCAGGGAATGTTAAGGGGAAATTTCATAGAGATGTTCAAAATCATTAAAGATTGTAACAGAGTTTGTAAGAAGAAACTGTTTTCAGTGACTGAAGTGTCAGTAACTAGGGAACACAGATTCCAGAATAACTGGCAAAGGAGCCAAAGGGGAAACGAGGAGATTTTTTTATTCTTTCATGAGATGTAGACGTTGCTGGTAAGGTCAGCATTAATTGCCCATCCCTAATTGTCCTTGAGAAGGTGGTGGTGAGCTGCAGTGAGTTGTTGTGATCTGGAATGTGCTGCCTGATCGGGCAGTGGAAGCGGATTCAGTAATAACTTTCAAAAGGGAATTGGTACTTGATAGGAGAAATTTACAGGGCTATGGAGAAAAAGCAGGGAATGGGATTAATTAGATAGCTCTTTCAAAGTGCTGGCACAGGCAGGGTGGGCCCACTGGCCTCCTCCTGTGCCAAATTATTCTCGTATTCAGGCTGAATTGGTCTTTTAATTTCTTGGGCAGACACAGTTTACGTTGCAAAAACTCGATGTACCAGATTAACACCATTCAGTTAGGATCTTTGTACTTTATAGGTGTAGACAGTATTGCAGTTAGTCTGAGATTTAAATGACATGATAATGTAGCTCATAAAGATAAAAACATTTTGTTCTGTACCACTGCAATGTGCGATAAGACTGAGAAGACAGTTACACTATTTTAATGGTTATTACCTATTAAAGAACAAGAGGGTCTCTGAACTTTATTGCAAACACAGAGAATCCAGATGTTTGTGTATTAAGCTCTGTCTGCAAAATTTTGTCACGTTCATTCCCCATGGAGGTCGAGTCCAAACAAGTTGCCAAACTACATCAGCAGCCCAGAATTGATTTCATTGCCATTTAACATACATTGCTCACGGTTGATAAAAGGAAAAATAAATGGGAGAAATTGCTCCTCATCATGCCTGTTTTTCTCGGCAAAAGTATTCCTTTTGAAGGACTGAATTTGGGCGTGGGATTTTTCGTGTCTGATTTGCAACCCACCCACCACCCCCACCCCCCCCAACCCCTATGCCCCCCGCCCCGAAAATAACCCAGTGCCAAGGTGGAAGCCAGAGACTTCCAAGTGTGTGGGGCTCTGGCCTGAAGCAGGTGATTGTTGCCTTGAATGTGAAAATCTATGTTCTAGCAGCTGTTTTAGCCATTACGGAGACGTGGGTACAGGATGACAAGGATTGGGTCCGGAATATTGAGGGGTCTTTGACATTCAAGAATAGAAAGCTAGGTAAAGGTGAGGGGTAGCACTGCTAATCAAGGATGGCATTGGTGCAATAGTTAGAGATGACCTTGGTTCAGGAGATCAGGATATAGAATCGGTTTGGGTGGAGATGAGGAATAGTAGGGGAAAGAAGTCACTGGTGGGAGTGGTCTACAGGCCCCCTAACAGTAATCACAATGTAGGACAAAGTATACAAGAAATATTGGATGTTTGTGATAAAGGGACGGCAATAATCATGGGTGATTTTAATCTACATATAAACTGGAAAAATCAGACTGGCAATAATAGCCTGGATGAAGAGTTCATAGAATGCTTTCGAGATAGATTCTTAGAGCAGCATATTTTGTAACCAACCAGAGAGCAGGTTATATTAGACTTGATATGGTGTAATGTGACAGGATTAATTAATGACCTCAGAGTAAAGGCACCTCTAGGTAGCAGCAAAACAATATGATTGAATTTTACTTCCAGTTTGAAAGAGAGAAGTGTGTCTAAGACTAGTATTTTAAACTTAAATAAGGGAAACTGTGTGGGCATGAAAGCTGAGCTAGCTGAAGTGAACTGGGTTACTAGGCTAGGAGATAGATCAATTGAGAAGTAGTGGCAGACTTTCAGGGGATATTTCAGAAAACTTAGGATAAGTATATTCCGACTGTAAAGAAAAATTGTAAGGAGAGGATCGTGGCTAACTAAAGAAGTTAAGGAAGGCATCAAACTTAAGGAAAAGCATATAATTGTGCAAAAATGAGTGGCAGGTAAGATGATTGGTCACAATATAAAGAACAAGAATGACTAAAAGGTTAATCAGGAGAAAGAAGCTAGAGTGTGAGGGGAAGCTATCTAGAAATGTAAAAACAGATAGCAAGAGTTCCTACAGGTACTTAAAAAGGAAAATTTCCGTCAAAGTCATTTGGCGGAATGCCTCATCACCAGAACTTTCAAACAAGCACCAAGATGTAGCTTGGCTGGTGGTGAGAAGGGCCCTTCCCGTCAGATCCTTCATGCATGCCCGAAGTCTCGCCCCCTCTGCACAATGCCCCCACGGTGGCTGTGGTGGGGAAGAGACGGTTGCCCACCTCCTCCTGGAATGTGTCTTTGCAAAGCAGGTGTGGAAAGAGATGCAGTGGTTTTTGTCGAGGTTCATCCCAAGCAGCTCTGTAACACAGGAGTCTGTGCTCTACGGGCTGTTCCCAGGGACGCACACCGAGATAAACATCAACTGCTGCTGGAGGACTATCAATTCGGTGAAAGACGCCCTTTGGTCTGCCCGAAACTTGCTGGTCTTCCAGCGCAAAGAGTTGTCCACCACCGAATGTTGCAGACTGGCACATTCCAAGGTCCAGGACTATGTGCTGAGGGACGCACTAAAGCTTGGGGCAGCTGCAGCAAAGGCTCAGTGGGGAAAGACCACAGTGTAAGGTCCCCCCACCAAGCTGGACTGAGGGGCTGGATCTATGGGAAACCCCTCGAACTGTATCAGAGAAATTTTGTGTGCTGTAAATGTAAAAATGTATATGGCATGACAATGAAATGGAAGGGTTGTGAGGCAACTCATAATTGTAAAGAAGGTAACTGATCACCTTTGCACTGTCTGTATTATTTGACTTGACGCTGTTTTAAACTGTTTGGGAATGTAATTTTTACAGATTTTTATGAATAAAGTATATGTTGGAAATTTAAAAAAAATTTAAAAAGGAAAATTTCTGTCTCCTGTATAATGTAAAAACGTATCTGGCACGACAAATGTGAAATGGAAGGGTTGTGTAGCAACTCATGATTGTATTGAAGGAAACTGATCTCCATTGCAATGTTTGTATTTTTTGGTGCTGTTTGAAACTGTTTGGAAATGTATTTTTCACAGATTTCTATGAATAAAGTATATTTTGGAAATAAAAAAAAAAATTTAAAAAGGAAAAGAGTAAGTAAAGTGAGTGTTGGCCCTCTAGAGAGTGAGGATGGGGGGCTAATAGTAGATAATAAGGAAATGGAGGATGAAATGAGCAAATATTTTGTTTCTATCTTCACTATAGAGGATACAAAAAACATTCCAGTAATAGTTGTAAATCAGGAGGTGGAAGGAAGAGAGGAACTTGGTGAAATTACAATCACCAGGGAAGTGGTACTGAGCAAACTGATGGAGCTGCGGGCTGACAAGTCCCCGGGTCCTGATGGGCTTCATCCTTGGGTGTTAAAAGAGATGGCTAATGAGGTAGTAGATGCGTTGGTGTTAATTTTTCAAAATTCGTTAGATTCTGGAAAGATTCCATCAGACTGGAAAGAAGCAAATATAACCCCTCTATTCAAGAAGGTGGGGGGGGTGGGGGGGAGGCAGAAAACAGGTAACTATAGACCAGTTAGCTTGACATCTGTCCTGGGAATTGTTAGAATTGATCATTAGGGAGGCTACAGCTGGGCACTTAGAAAATCTCAAGGTAATTGGGAATAGTCAGCATGCCTTTGTGAAAGGGAGATAGTGTTTAACAAATTTATTGAACTTCTTTGAAGGAGTAACATGTGTTGTGGATAAAGGGGAGCCCGTTGATGTACTGTACTTGGATTTCCAGAAGACATTTGACAAGGTGCCACATAAAAATTGTTGCACAATGTAGGAGCTCATGGTGTAGGGGGTAACATATTAGCATGGATAGAAGATTGGCTGGCTGGCAGAAAAGAGAGAGTATGCATAAATGGTTCCTTTTTCTGATTGGCAGGATGTAACGAGTGGAGTCCCGCAGGGGTCTGTGCTGGGGCCTCAACTTTTTACAAATTATATCAATGACTTAGATGAGGGGAGCGATGGCATGGTAGCTAAATTTGCAGATGACACAAAGATAGGTAGGAAAGTATGTTGTGAAGAGGACATAAGGAAGTTGCAGACAGATATAGATAAGTTGAGTGAGTGAGTAAAAATCTGGCAGATGGAGTATAATGTGGAAAATATAAAGTTGTTCACTTTGGCAGGAAGAATAAAAATGCAGAGTATTACTTAAATGGAGAATGACTGCAGAATTCCGAGATGCAGAGGGATCTAGGTGTTCAACTGCAGGAGTCACAAAAAGTTAGTATGCAGGTACAGCAGGTAATAAAGTAGGTGAATGGAATGCTATCCTTTATTACAAGAGGAATTGAAAATAAAAGTAAGGTTGTTATGCATCAGTTATACAGGGCATTGGTGAGACCACATCTCAAATACTGTGTGCAGTTTTGGTTTCCTTATTTAAGGAAGGATGTGAATGCGTTGGAGGAGGTTCAGAGGAGGTTTACTAGATTGATACCTGGAATGAGCGGGTTGTCTTATGAAGAAAAGTTGGACAGACTGGGCTTGTTTTCACTGGAGTTTAGAAGAGTGAGGGGAGACTTGATTGAAGTTTATAAGATCCTGAACGGTCTTGACAGGTTGGATGTGGAGAGGATGTTTCCACTTGTGGGTGAGTCGAGAACTAGGGGGCACTGTTATTAAATTAGGGGTCGCTCTTTTAGGACAGAGATGAGGAGAAATTTGTTTCTCTCAGAGGGTTGTGTGACTTTGGAACTCTCTGCCTCAGAAGGTGGTGGGGGCGGGGTCATTGAGGTGGATAGATTCCTGTTAGGCAAGGGAATCAAAGATTATCGGGGGTAGATGGGAGTGTGGAATTTGACACACAAACAGATCCGCCATGATCTTATTGAACGATGGAGGGGCCGAATGGCCTACGTCTGCTCCTAATTTCTATGTTCGCATGTTGATCCTAGTCCATTAGTTTGTGGACTATATAGCTTGGGTACCACACTTCCCCTAATGCTCAGAAAAGAACCCATGCAGAGCTGCAACTACAAAGCGGCTACAGCACCTCACTTTGGAATTCCCCCTTAAACCTCTCTTCTTGTCTACTTCCCTCTGCTCTTTTAAGATGCTTGTTAAAACCTACCTCTTTTACCAAGCTTTTAACCACGTCTCCTACTATCTGCTGATGTGCCTCAATCTCTGCATTTACATCGTTACATAGTATTTACAGCACAGAAACAGGCCATTTGGCCCCAGAGGTCCATGTTGGTGTTTATGCTCCACACGAGCCTCCTCCCACCCCTCTTCCTCTCACCCTATCAGCATATCCTTCTATTCCTTTCTCCCTCATGTGTTTATCCAGCTTCCCCTGAAATGTATCGATACTATTCACCCCAACCACTCCCTGTGGTAGCGAGTTCCACAGTCTCATCACTCTCTGATTTTCTTTGATAATGCTCCTGTGAAGTGCCTTGGGATGTTTTACTACATTAAAGGTGCTATATAAATGCAAGTTGTTGTTGTAGTTGTTGTTTTTATGTGCAGAGGTAGGTTCAGGTTGCTGCAGGCCAAACATGTGACGGTTGGGATAGTGAATGCTGTTGCCGGGATCTTTTTTTTTATTCATTCATGGGATGTGGGCATCGCTGGCCAGGCCAGCATTTATTTCCCATCCCTAATTGCCCTTGAGAAGGTGGTGGTGAGCTGCCTTCTTGAACCGCTGCAGTTCATGTGGGGTAGGTACACCCACAGTGCTGTTAGGAAGGGAGTTCCAGGATTCTGACCCAGCGACAGTGAAGGAACGGCGATATAGTTCCAAGTCAGGATGGTGTGTGACTTGGAGGGGAACTTGCAGGTGGTGGTGTTCCCATGCATTTGCTGCCCTTGTCCTTCTAGTTGGTAGAGGTCGCGGGTTTAGAAGGTGCTGTCTGAGGAGCCTTGGTGCATTGCTGCAGTGCATCTTGTAGATGGTACACACTGCTGCCATTGTGCGTTGGGTGGTGGAGGGAGTGAATGTTTGTAGATGGGGTGCCAATCAAGCGGGCTGCTTTGTCCTGGATGGTGTCGAGCTTCTTGAGTGTTGTTGGAGCTGTACCCATCCAGGCAAGTGGAGAGTATTCCATCACACTCCTGATTTGTGCCTTGTAGATGGTGAACAGGCTTTGGGGAGTCAGGAGGTGAGTTACTCGCCTCAGGATTCCTAGCCTCTGACCTACTCTTGTAGCCACAGTATTTATATGGCTACTCCAGTTCAGTTTCTGGTCAATGGTAGCCCCTAGGATGTTGATAGTGGAGGATTCAGCGATGGTAATGCTGTTGAATGTCAAGGGGAGGTGGTTAGAATCTCTCTTGTTGGAGATGGTCATTGCCTGGCACTTGTGTGGCGCGAATGTTACTTGCCACTTATCAGCCCAAGCCTGGATATTCTCCAGGTCTTGCTGCATTTCGACACGGACTGCTTCAGTATCTGAGGAGTCACGAATGGTGCTGAACATTGTGCAATCATCAGCGAACATCCCCACTTCTGACCTTATGATTGAAGGAAGGTCATTGATGAAGCAGCTGAAGATGGTTGGGCCTAGGACACTACCTTGAGGAGCTCCCGCAGTGATGTCCTGGAGCTCAGATGATTGACCTCCAACAACCACAACCATCTTCCTTTGCTCTAGGTATGACTCCTGCCAGCGGAGGGTTTTCCCCCTGATTCCCATTGACCTCAGTTTTGCTAGGGCTCCTTGATGCAATACTTCGTCAAATGCTGCCTTGATGTCAAGGGCAGTAACTCTCACGTCACCTCTTGAGTTCAGCTCTTTTGTCCATGTTTGAACCAAGGCTGTAATGAGGTCAGGAGCTGAGTGGCCCTGGCGGAACCCAAACTGAGCGTCACTGAGCAGGTTCTTGCTAAGCAAGTACCACTTGATGGCACTGTTGATGACACCTTCCATCACTTTACTGATGATTGTGAGTAGACTGATGGGGCGGTAATTGGCCGGGTTGGATTTATCCTGCTTTTTGTGTACAGGACATACCTGGGCAATTTTCCACATTGCAGGGTAGATGCCAGTGTTGTAGCTGTACTGGAACAGCTTGGCTAGGGGCGCGGCAAGTTCTGGAGCACAGGTCTTCAGTACTATTGCCGGAATATTGTCAGGGCCCATAGCTTTTGCAGTATCCAGTGCCTTCAGTCATTTCTTGATATCACGTGGAGTGAATCGAATTGGCTGAAGTCTGGCATCTGTGATGCTGGGGACTTCAGGAGGAGGCCGTGATGGATCATCAACTCGGCACTTCTGGCTGAAGATTGTTGCAAATGTTTCAGCCTTATCTTTCGCACTGATGTGCTGGGCTCCCCCATCATTGAGGATGGGGATATTTGTGGAGCCACCTCCTCCAGTTAGTTGTTTAATTGTCCACCACCATTCTCGGCTGGATGTGGCAGGACTGCAGAGCTTAGATCTGATCCGTTGGTTATGGGATCGCTTAGCTCTGTTTATCGCATGCTGCCTACGCAGTTTGGCACGCAAGTAGTCCTGGGTTGTAGCTTCACCAGGTTGACACCTCATTTTGAGGTATACCTGGTGCTGCTCCTGGCATGCCCTCCTGCACTCTTCATTGAACCAGGGTTGGTCTCCTGGCTTGATGGTAATGATGGAGTGGGGGATATGCTGGGCCATGAGGTTACAGATAGTGGTTGAGTACAATTCTGCTGCTGCTGTTGGCCCACAGCGCCTCATGGATGCCCAGTTTTGCATTGCTAGATCCGTTCAAAATCTATCCCATTCAACACGGTGATAGTGCCACACAACACGATGGAGGGTATCCTCAATGTGAAGGCGGGACTTCGTCTCCACAAAGACTGTGCGGTGGTCACTCCTATCAATACTGTCATGGACAGAAGCATCTGAGGCAGGCAGATTGGTGAGGACGAGGTCGAGTATGTTCTTCCCTCGTGTTGGTTCCCCCACCACCTGCCGCAGACCCAGTCTAGCAGCCATGTCCTTGAGGACTCGGCCAGCTCGGTCAGTAGTGGTGCTACCAAGCCACTCTTGGTGATGGACATTGAAGTCCCCCACCCAGAGCATATTTTGTGCCCTTGCCATCCTCAGTGCTTCCTCCAAGTGGTGTTCAACATGGAGGAGTACTGACTCATCAGCTGAGGGAGGGCGGTAGGTGGTAATCAGTAGGAGGTTACCTTGCCCATGTTTGACCTGATGCTTCATGGGGTCCGGAGTCGATGTTGAGGACTCCCAGGGCAACTCCCTCCTGACTGTATACCACTGTGCCACCACCTCTGCTGGGTCTGTCCTGCCGATGGGACAGGACGTACCTGGGGATGGTGATTGCAGTGTCTGGGACATTGTCTGTCAGGTATGATTCCGTGAGTATGCCTATGTCAGGCTGTTGCTTGACTAGTCTGTGGGACAGCTCTCCCAACTTAAGCACAAGCCCCAGTTGTTAGTAAGGAGGACTTTGCAGGGTCGACAGGGCTGTGTTTGCCGTTGTCGTTTCCGGTGCCTAGGTCAATGCCGGATCGTCCATCCGGTTTCATTCATTTTTACAGACTTTGTAGCGGTTAGGTACAACTGAGTGACTTGCTAGGCCATTTCAGAGGGCATGTAAGAGTTAACCACATTGCTGTGGGTCTGGAGTCACATGTAAGCCAGACCAGCAGATTTCCTTCCCTAAAGGACATTAGTGAACCAGATGGGTTTTTACAAAAATCGACAATGGTTTCATGGCCATCATTAGACTAGCTTTTAAATTCCAGATTTATTAATTAAATTCAAATTCCACCTTCTGCTGTGGTGGGATTCGAACCCATGTCTCCAGATCAATACCCTGGGTCTCTGGGTTACTAGTCCAGTGATAATACCACTTCGCCACCGCCTACCCCTGTAGGTTGTGAAAATACCTCTCCTCGTGAAGTGTACAGTCTCCCACAGTAACAGAATCAGCTTATTTGCATTGCCAATCTGCCGAACAAGGTAATATATTTATACAGCATTAAGCTGCCGAATGTTACTCTTCTACTCATATTCCAAAGCAATAAAAAGAAAGCCTTGCATTTATATAGCACCTTTCATGACCACTGGATGTCTCAAAGTGTTTTACAGCCAATGAAGTAGTTTTGAAGTTTAGCCACTGTTGTAATGTAGGAAACGTGACAGTCAATTTGTGCACAGCAAGCTCCCACAAACAACAATGTGATAATTTTTTTTTCATTCATGGGATGTGGGCGTTGCTGTCCAGGCCAGCATTTATTGCCCATCCCTAACTGCCCTTGAGAAGGTGGTGGTGAGCTGCCAACTGAGTGGCTTGCTAGGCCATTTCAGAGGGCATGTAAGAGTCAAGCACATTGCTGTGGGTCTGCAGTCATATGTAGGACATTAGTGAAGCAGATGGGTTTTTACAACAATCGACAATGGTTTCATGGCCATCATTAGACTAGCTTTTTAATTCCAGATTTATTAATTAAATTCAAATTCTATCTTTTGCTGTGGTGGGATTTGAACCCATGTCCCCAGAGAAATACCCTGGGTCTCTGGGTTACTAGTCCAGTGACAATACCACTACACCACCTCCTCCCCCAGTGAGCAGATAATCAGCTTTGAGTGATGTTTATTGAGGGTGAAATATTGGCCAGGACATCAGTGAGAAAACCACAGCAACTTCTTCAAAATAATGTTATCAGATTTTCATATACACCCGAGAGGGCAGACAAGCCTCAGTTTAACACCTCAGCTGAAAGGCAGTACCTCTGACAGTGCAGCACCCCCTCAGTACTGCACAGAAGTGTTAAACTGAAAATTTGCTTTCAAGCTTCTGGAATAAACTTTGACCTCAAAACCACTTCAAAAATGCAACCCATTGAGCCACAGTGGCACCTGACATTAGCTTAACACTTAGCCAATTATAAACCAGTAGAACAAGTAAGGCCAAGCCTTTATTTTGTGTGATGTCCGTACCTTATGTCCTTTTTCTCCTTTAGGCCCTAGTTCTCCTAATTCACCTGGATTTCCCTGAATTGAGGAAAAACAAACATCACACTGACGTGGATTTAGAGTATTAGCAATACAGAGAGACGAGCCCAATTTATACAGTGTCTTTCACAAAGTTCTTCACAATCAACAACATACTTCTTTGAAGCGAAGACGCTATTTTACTGTAGGGAAATGCATTAGCCAATTTGTGCACAGCAAGATCCCACAAACAGCAATGGGATAATGACCAGATAACTTGATTTGGTGATGTTGGTTGAGGGATAAATATTGGCCCCAGGACACCAGAGAGAACTCCTCTGTTCTTCCTCCAATTGTGGCCGTGGAATCTTTTACATCCAACTGGGAAGGAAAATGGAGCCTTGGTTTAATGTCTCATTCAGAAGATGGCACCTCCGACAGTGTAGCAGTCCCACACTACTACTCCTCGACAGTGCAGCATACCTCACTACAGCCCCTTCAACAGTGCAGCACTCCCTCGGTACTGTTCCTCCGACAGTGCAGCATTCCCTCAGTAGTGATCCTCCGACTGTGCAGCGTTCCCTCAGTTGTGCCCCTCTGACAGTGCAGCACTCCCCCAGTACTGCCCTCTGACAGTGCAGTGCTCCCTTAGTTCTGCCCTTTCAACAGTGCAATGCTCCCTCAGTACTGACCCTCTGACAGTGCAGCACTCCCTCAGTACTGCACTGGAGCATTGGCCTGGATTTTGTATTTAAGTCTCTGCAGTGGGACTTGAACCCATCACCTTCTTCCTCAGGTGAGGATGTTACCTGTGAGCCACGGCTGATACCTAACAGTATATTAACTGCATGTGCTCAAAGGTTTTTTTGTGAAAATGTCATACCGGTACTCCTTGCTGTCCAGCGGCTCCTCTAAGTCCTGGTAACCCTGCATAACCCTACGGAAATGAGGCACAATGGTAAAACAGTTATTAGGCATGTATCTCGGCAATGCAATATTTGTTAGTGCAGTCAAGTCTAGAATCAACATGCAAATATTTCTCATCAAAATTCACCAAATAATGGAAGAACCTTTAGAACGTGGCCCCCAAAAATGTGGGTAGAAATCCTGAAATTCCATGGAAAATGAGCCGAATTCGATTTATTCCATCTCTGGGATTAGTGTCTCTAAACATGTGTTCTGCCATGCTTTCTACGTTGTTGTAATGGTGGCAGAATAAGGAGCATCAGTGGTTCCATAAAATTACCTCGAACTTACCAAGGGGAAACATGCCATTTGGGCCGATAGGTTTATGTTCCACACAAGCTTCCTTCCAACCAACTTCATCTCACGCTATCAGCATTTCCTATTCCTTTCTCCCTCTTGTACTCATCTAACTTTCCCTAAAATGCATCTATGTCACTTACCGCAACCTCATTCTTTGTGGTAGTGAGTTCTACTTTTTCACCACTCTGGGAAATTCCCTGTTGGATTTTATTAGTGACTATTGTATATTTATGGCCCCTCGTTTTTGTCTACCCCACAAGTGGAAACATCTCTACATCTACCCTATTAAAGCATTTCATAATTTTTAAGACCTCTATTAGGTCACCCGTCAGTCTTCTCTTTCCTAGAGAGCAGAGTACCATCCTATAAAATTCTATCCTGACAGTTATAAGCTCAGTTCTGGTATCATCTTTTTTGCACGTTCTTCAGTGCCTCTATACCCTTTTTATAATATGGAGACCAACACTGTGTACGTATTCCAAGTGTGATCGAACCAGGGTTCTATACAAATTTAACATAATTCCTCGACTTTTCAATTCTAACCTCAGTGCTTTGCTTGCTTTTTTCAAGCCTCGTCAGTATGTCTTGCTCCTTTTAATGATTTCTGTATCTGCACCTCGAAATCCCTTTTCTCCTCTACCCTACTTAATCTCATTAGCCAAGGATTATGTCACCTATTTATTCTTCCTGCAAAAATGCACCATCGTTCATCCATCTATATTGAAATTCATTTGCCAATTACACGCCCATTCTGCAAGCTTATTAAATGTCTCTTTGTGTCTTGACACAGTCCTCTTCTGTATTAACAATACCTCCCCAATTAGGTGTAGCTTGAAAACTATAGGATTGTACTTCTGGCTCCCAAGTCCAAATCGTTTGTGTAAATGGTAAACAATGGTGGTCCCAGCATCATTCCCTCTGGATCACCACTTTCTACCATTGGCCAGTCTGAGTAGCTGCCCTTAACCCCTAGCATCAGGAACAATCTAGAGAAATTACCTTGTTTCCTTCATCTCCTGGTTCACCACGATCTCCACGAGGACCGACAGAGCCCTGTGAAACAGAACAGCCCATGACGTACAGCATGAAAACGTCTGTTATACTCAATCACTTGCGATTAAATCATTCCATGTGCACAATATTTTTGCTAGTTTGACCATCTGTGTACACTCCAATCCCTCACCTTTTAAAGAAGATTCACCCTTCAGTTTGGAATGCAATTGCTTTCCAATGTCAGTAATGCAGGAAACGTTCATGTTATGTTTTGAGTTTTAAAGCTATCAGTTTATCATTAAAAATTTCCCAAAACATCAAATCATTTCTGATACAAAAGCTTGTTTTAATAAGAAACATTCTTCTATCTGGAAGCATTCTTTTGCTGCTCCTACAATGGATCCAGAATAATCTTGCTGGATTCACTAAAGCTGGCGGCTACTGGAGAGAGCTTGGTGAGTGTGCGAGACTCATCTGCCAGGAAGGAGTGACACTAACACTAGATTAAATGGCAGAGCAGGCTTGAGGAGCCATACGGTCTACTCCTGTTCCTATTTCTAATGTTCTTACGAGTGCCGCTTGACAACACACTGTGAGCCATTGAGTTGGAGGTGGGGAGGGACTTACTGCAGGGCTCACAGAAAACACAGGGCTGCATTTTATTATGAAGGCGTGGGTCCTGGTGGCAGGTCGGAAGGTGGGGAAGACCCTGCCTCAGCTCGCCGTCAGACCCCCGAAGCCATTCCATGGCGGGCAGCCAAATAACTGCCTGTCGTCTGGGATGCCGTCCCTTTAAGGGACAAGATCCCACCTCCAGAACTGTAGGCCAATCAGAAGGCCAGCAGCTCTGCAGCTTCGGTAGCGCCACTGGGAGCAGTGGTGTCTGCTGGTAACGCAGGAGGCCCTGCAGCACTGAGGACTGGAGAAGACCCCGGGAGCAGGTTAGTGGGGTTGGGGTCACCGGGACCATTCAGGCAGGGCCCCGGCGATGGGGTGGGGGTTGGTGAGGGTAGGGGGGGTGTCTTCCTGAGGGAGGGGGGACAATTGCCGCCAGAGGGGCCCTCCGGAGGCCCTGGATTGTCCCTGAAGGAGGAACTTACCTGCCGACCCTGCAAGAAGGCCACCAGGCTTTACCTGGCGGGGTCTCCCTGCGGCAACAGTTCCCTCTGCCTTCCACCCAATTGAGGTGGAGGAGGGGAGGCCCTTCAGTGGACATTAATTGGTCACTTAATGTTCTCGATTGGCCTTGGCGGGGCGGGGGGTGGGGGTGGAGGCTGTCCTTGGTCTTTTTTGCCCAAGACAGAATGGCAGAGGGCCCGGGCAATGTCAGGAACGGTGCCCCCTGCCATTTTGTTTGCCCTCTCCGCACCCTCCCCCCTGTCTCTGTGCCTGCCTCCAAGGGCACAATAGAATTCTACGCAGTGTTTAATTTACAGCAAATTCTATTTATCCAGTGAACATAGCCTGTTTCAACAGCACAGCTGTATAGCAAACAGTCTTCAGAATCTATTTAAGAAGAGCCTCGAGGAACTGCAGCAAACAGAACTCATGACCACAACTGCAGCAACTTCTCCCAACAAAATCAGGGTGATTTCTCCAGCACAATGCAGTGAGTGGAGGATAGTTACACAATACAAATTATGTGTGTAAAATCAAACACAGTGACTTAGAGCAGCACGATCTCCCAATCATCTCCAATCAGGCTGGGAATAGTAATGGCACAAAATGCAAACCACGAACACCCACTACACCGAACATAAATAAAAGCAAACTACTGCGGATGCTGGAAATCTGAAATAAAAACAAGAAATGCTGGAAATACTCAGCAGGTCTGGCAGCATCTGTGGAAAGAGAAGCGGAGTTAATGTTTCGGGTCAGTGACCCTTCTTCGGAACTGACAAATATTAGAAATGTCAAAGGTTATAAGCAAGTGAGGCGGGGGTGGGGCAAGAGATAACAAAGGGGAAGGTGTAGATTGGACAAGGCCACATAGCTGACCAAAAGGTCATGGAGCAAAGGCAAACAATATGTTAATGGTGTGTTGAAAGACAAAGCATTAGTACAGATAGGGTGTTAACGGACTGAATATTGAACAGCAGCAAGTACAAACATGAAAAAAAACAGTGGGTAAGCAAACTGAACAAACTAAGATGAAATGAAATAAACATGTAAAAAATGTAAAAAAGATGTAAAAAAGAAAAAATAACTAAAAATAAAAGTAAAATGGGGGGCCTGTCATGCTCTGAAATGATTGAACTCAGTGTTCAGTCCAGCAGGCTGTAGTGTGCCTAATTGGTAAATGAGATGCTGTTCCTCGAGCTTGCGCTGATGTTCACTGGAACACTGCAGCAATCCCAGGACAGAGATGTGAGCAGAGGGCAGTGTTGAAATGGCAAACAACCAGAAGCTCAGGGTCCTGCTTGTGGACTGAGCGGAGGTGTTCCGCAAAGCGGTCACCCAGTCTGCGTTTGGTCTCCTCAATTTAGAGGAGACCACATTGTGAGCAGCGAATACAGTATACTACATTGAAAGAAGTACAAGTAAATCGCTGCTTCACCTGAAAGGAGTGTTTGGGGCCTGGGATAGTGAGGAGAGAGGAGGTAAATGGGCAGGTATTACACCTCTTGCGATTGCAGGGGAAGGTGCCACGGGACGGGGACGAGGTGATGGGGGTAATGGAGGAGTGGACCAGGGTGTCACGGAGGGAACGATCCCTTCGGAATGCTGACAGGGGAAGGGAGGGGAAGATGCGTTTGGTAGTGGCAGCACACTGTAGGTGGCGAAAATGGCGGAGGATGATCCTTTGGATATGGAGGCTGATGGGGTGGAAAGTGAGGACAAGGGAACCCTGTCGCGGTTCTGGGAGGGAGGGGAAGGGGTGAGGGTAGAGGTGCGGGAAATGGGCCGGACATGGTTGAGGGCCCTGTCAACCACAGTGGGGGGAAATCTTCGGTTGAGGAAAAAGGAGGTCATATCAGAAGCACCGTCATGGAAGGTAGCATCATCAGAGCAGATGCGTCAGAGACGGAGAAACTGGGAGAATGGAATGGAGTCCTTACAGGAGGGAGGGTGTGAAGAAGTGTAGTCGAGGTAGCTGTGGGAGTCGGTGGGCTTATAATGGATATTAGTAGACAGCCTGTCCCCAGAGATGGAGACAGAGAAGTCGAGGAAGGGAAGGGAAGTGTCAGAGATGGACCATGTAAAGGTGAGAGAAGGGTGGAAATTAGAAGCACCTAACATAAAAGCAGCTTTCTTCTGCAACCAGCGTGTGAAAACCTTTACACAGAGTAACCAGGGATGAATAGATCCAAAGGAAAGACTTTAGTAATCAGACCTGTCTCATCAATTAAAACCCTAAGCTTGACGTTGCACGCTATGTTACCGACTCACTCATTCTTATTTCAGCTCCTTACAATTCACCAGAGTTTTCTTAACTTCCTTAACCTCAGATCTCAGTTTCTAGTTCTCACTCTTCATCATTGAGTCTGACGCTAAGAAAGTTCACTGCACAACTACAACATATACAGAAACCTGGATCTCCAGGAGCCAGATACAAGAAATTAAATCAAACCGGTCAGGCTGGAGAGTGAGGATGGGTTCAGGTAGTGCCTATCCCCTATAGATATCGGGGTGGTGCCAGAGGACGTAGAATTGCAAACGTTATACCCTTATTCAAAAAAAGATGTCAGGATAAACCTAGCAACTACAGGCCAGTCAGTTTAAGCTCAGTGGTAGGAAAAGTTTTTGAAATGATAATCCAGGACAAAATTAACAGTTACTTGGATTACATAGGATAAACAGCACAGAAACAGGCCATTCGCCCAAACTAGTCCATGCTGGCTTCTATGCTCCACTTCAGCCTCCTCCCATCTTTCCTCATCGAAATCTATCATCATAATCCTCTATTCCCTTCTCCCGCATATGCTTGTCTAGCTTCCCCTTAAATGCATCTATACTATTCACTTCAACCACATTCTCACCAGTCTTTGGGGAAAGAAATTTCTTCTGAATTCCCGATTGGATTTCCTAATGATTATCTTACAGTGATGGCCTCTAGTTTTGTTTATCCAAAATATACTTTTTTCATAAAAATCTGGGAAAAATACATTACCAAACAGTTCTAAACAGCACCAAGTCAAAAATTACAAACAGTGCCAAAGGAGGTCAGTTTCCTTCAATACAATCATGAGTTGTCTCACAACCCATCCATTTCATTTGTTATGCCATATACATTTTTAAATTTTACAGCACACAAAATTTTCCCGATACAGTTCGAGGGGTTTCCCATGGATCCAGCCCCTCAGTTCAGCTTGGTGGGGGGACCTTACACTGTGGTCTTTCCCCATTGAGCCTTTGCTGCGGCTGCCCCAAGCTTTAGTGCGTCCCTCAGCACGTAGTCCTGGACCTTGGAATGTGCCAGTCTGCAACATTCGGTGGTGGACAACTCTTTGCGCTGGAAGACCAGCAAGTTTCGGGCAGACCAAAGGGCGTCTTTCACCGAATTGATAGTCCTCCAGCAGCAGTTGATGTTTGTCTCGGTGTGCGTCCCTGGGAACAGCCCGTAGAGCACAGACTCCTGTGTTACAGAGCTGCTTGGGATGAACCTCGACAAAAACCACTGCATCTCTTTCCACACCTGCTTTGCGAAGACACATTCCAGGAGGAGGTGGGCGACCATCTCTTCCCACCACAGCCACCGTGGGGGCACTGTGCGGAGGGGGCGAGACTTCGGGTGTGCATGAAGGATCTGACGGGGAGGGCCCTTCTCACCACCAGCCAAGCTACGTCTTGGTGCTTGTTTGAAAGTTCTGGTGATGAGGCATTCCGCCAAATGACTTTGATGGTCTGCTCGGGGAACCATCCGACAGAATCCACCGTCTCCTTTTCCCGTAGGGCCTTGAGGACATTCCGTGCAGACCACTGCCTGATGGACCGGTGGTCAAAGGTGTTTTCCCGCAGAAACTGCTCCACGAAGGATAGGTGGTACGGCACGGCCCAACTGCATGGAGCGTTCCGCGGCAATGTGACCAAGCCCATCCTTCGCAACACCGGGGACAGATAGAACCTCAGCACGTAGTGACACCTGGAGTTTGCGTACTGGAGGTCTACACACAGCTTGATGCAGCCGCACACGAAGGTGGTCATCAGGATGAGGGCCACGTTGGGTACATTTTTCCCGCCCTTGTCCAGAGATTTGAACATCGTGTCCCTCTGGACCCGGTCCATTTTAGATCCCCAGATGAAGCGGAAAATGGCTCGGGTGACCGCCACATCGCAGGAGTGGGTTTGGGCCAGACCTGCGCCACGTACAGCAACAACGTGAGCGCCTCGCACCTGATGACCAGGTTCTTACCCACAATGGAGTGAGATCGCTGCCCCCACATGCTCAACTTTTGTCGTACCTTGGCTACTCGCTCCTCCCAGGTTTTGGTGCACGCCTCGGTCCTTCAGAACCATATTCCCAACACCTTCACGTAGTCTGACCTGACGGTGAAGGGGACAAAGGATCGGTCAGCCAAGTTCCCAAAGAACATGGCCTCGCTCTTGCCGTGGTTAACTTTGGCTCCCGAGGCCAGTTCGAACTGGTCGCAGATGCTCATTAGTCTGCGCACGGACAGCGGATCCGAGCAGAAAACGGCGACGTCATCCATGTACAGGGAGGTTTTAACCTGAATGCCTCCGCTGCCTGGGATTGTCACCCCTCTTATGCTTGCATCCTTCCTAATAGACTCAGCAAAGGGTTCAATACAGCAAACAAACAAGACCGGGGCGAGGACAGCCCTGTCTGACTCCAGATTTGATCGGGAAACTTTCCGATTCCCACCCATTGATTGAGACTGCGCTACTGATGTTTGTGTAGAGCAGTTGGATCCAATTGCAGATTCCCTCCCCAAACCCCATTTTGGAAAGCACGTCCATCATGTAGGTGTGTGATATCCTGT